>NC_040907.2:78186078-78498265 GCF_004126475.2 Phyllostomus discolor | reverse complement strand
ATGTATCTTATGTTGTTCTTAGAAATTACTTAATGTTTCTGACCTCTTTAAACATACACTTTCTAATCATTAAACAGAGCCACCAGGTGAAATCTTGCAGTGTCTTTATCCTGAATATTGTGCCTCTCCTTGGTCCTTTGGTGAGCGTGCAGGAGCTATGGCACCTGAGTTGCCGAAGCTGGGTAAAGGAAGGACTGAAGTCACTTGTCAGTGCCAAGGTGCCCAGCAAGGTCTTGACTCCTCAGTGCCTGCTGGCAGGACGTGAGCATCGAGAGAAGCCAGAGCACAGGAGACAGGAGGACACCTTCAATGACATACCTCTGAATTAGGAAAGTATTTCTTGTGTCCATTTTCTTCTTGCCACAAAATCTGTGTTTGCCACGCTGATGGAAAAGGGGCATACATGGGAGAAGATTATAACATATATCACCATAGAAAGTGTTTTATTGAAACATGGATAAACTTTACTCAAAAATGGCACATTTGACCTGGGCAAATATAAGTGAATGGAATACCGTGGTGTTCAGCCAAATGTGAAAATATCAGTAAAATGCCCTTTGATGATCTGGAACACAGCGGTCATCCTGACTGTCGATACAGCTACAGAAAAGTAGATCCTGATATTGGTGACACAAAGAATCCATTCAGGCCTAAAGAAATGTTCTTTTTTTTTTTCCTAGCTTGTTTTGGGTGAAGCAACCAGTATTTACAATATGCACATTCTGTGATTCTAGGGTGACATCATCTCTTCCAGTGTGCCTTTTCTGTTGTGGCCACGTGGGGTCACTTTGCCCTCTTTGTAGAGCCTTGAGCACCCCTGTGCAGAGTGCCCCCGTGCAGAGCTCTTACCATTCTGTACTGTATTCTTCTGATTACCTTGCCCATCTCCACACCAGACCATTGGTGCCCTGAGAGCATCCTTGTATTTCCATTGCCTAGCAAGTTGCTTAAAATATAGTGGGTACATAGATAATATTACTGTATAAACACTTGCCAAAAAATCAAAAGAATTTAAAAGTTTTTTTTATAAATTGATAAACTTCCTTTTCTAGTACTGTAGAGTAAGTTCCAACTGGCCAATCTTTATACAGAAAACAGCTATAAACTCTGGACACACACAAACACCTTCTGGGCCAGATTCCCTGTGAATTTTGTCAAACAGGTAAGAAGAAGTAACATCATATTATGCAAATTATTTCAGAAAATAAAGGAAGAAATATTTTCCAAATCACAACACAACCCTACTGCCAAAGCCTGACAAAGACATTACAGAAAAAGGTAAACTGGTATATTTTCTACATGATCACAATACATTTGGATATTCTCATGTGTTTCACTTGTACAGAGTATGCTTCTAGCAAATTTAGCAAATTCATACAAAGTGTCTTACTGATTTGCCAAAAAATTACTAATTTTAAGATTTATTTTTAGCGTTCACTGGGGGTGGGGGCTGAAAATTAACTCCAAAATGTAATGGAACCACCCTCCTGTACCATCAATTTCATAGTCAGGCCAGGTATTTCAATCAGTGGCTTGAAAATGGAAATAGCCTGGGAAGGAAGGTCATTACGTGGAGCTCTATTTTGGAATAACTTGCTCATCAGAATGCAGACTGGGTACAGGGCACAAAGGGCTGACGTGAAGAAGCTGGAGCAGAAGTTTCCTCTGATTTGAGCACCTGTCTCCCAGCAACTGACTGCACAGCGCCCCCCGCAGCTCACAGCCCTGCTGCTAGCCTCTGATTTCACATATTTATTGGAACTCGGCTCCCTTTGGACAGCAGCAGGGGCATGTTGCCCTTAAAATTGGTGAAAAAAATCTCCTGACAACGTACATTAAACTGAACAGACGTTATAACCTGATTAAAATGCTAACTTTGGTATGTTTGAAAAGACTAGAAGCTAAATTAGACTCAAACTAAATTTTACTTTATAAAACCTAAGCACAATATTCTATTTCTATAAATTACCATACTTTCATTATGAAACTTGAGACCTCTGTTTCACCTCAGAAAAGCCTGTATCTTCACTTTTTCAGTCTGCTCATCTCACACAAACTGTACGGCTTCACCTGCGGTTCTGTTCACGGCTGGGGCTTGTCACCCGGCCGTGCAAGCTGTAGGGGCTGGGAGCCTGGAGGGCAGATGGGATATCGGTGAATGTCTCTCTCAGCCACAGCACTTTTTTCTTTTAATCATTTTTTAATTGTTATTCTATTACAGCTGTCCCAATTTTTCCCCTTTGCCTTCCTCCGCCAGCTTCCACGGTCAGTCAGTTTCCTCACTGTGGTCCATGTCTGTGGATCATTCATACATGTTCTTTGTCTAGTCCTTTCCCTTCTTTCTACCGTTATTCCCCTCCCCCACCCCTCTGCTCACTTTCAGTTTGTTCCATGTTTCCATGCTTGTGGTTCTATTTTGTTTGTTACTTTATTTTGTTCATTAGATTCCTCTTATAGGTGGGATCATTTGTCTTTCATCGACTGGCTTATTTCACTTAGCATAGTGCTCTCCAGTTCCACTATCCGTGCTGTCAGGAAGGGTAGGAGTTTCTTCGTTTTTTCTGCTGTGTAGTATTCCACTGTGTAAACGTACCACAGTTTTTTGATCCACTCATTTACTGATGGGCACTTAGACTGTTACCAGCACTTGGCTATTGTAAATAGCACTGCTATGAACATTGGGGTGCACAGGTTCTTTTGAATTGGTGACTCGGGATTCTTAGGATATATTCCCAGCAGTGGAATCACTGGGTCAAAAGGCAGTTTTATCTTTAGTTTTTTGAAGAAATCCCACACTATTTTCCACAGTGGCTGCACCAGTCTGCATTCCCACCAAGTGTTCACTAAGGTTCCTTTTTCTTTGCATCCTCTTTAACACTTGTTTGTTGATTTGTTAATGATGGCCATTCTGACCTGTGTGAGTTGGTATCTCATTGTGGTTTTAATTTGCATCTCTCTGATGGCTAGTGATGCTGAGCATCTTTTCATTTGTCGCTGGGCCCTCTGCATGAACAAAGAAGGTCACTGCATAGTACCTAAAGGAATAGTTCAACAGGAGGATATAACCCTGGTAAACATATGCCAAGGATCTTTTGCTGCTCATGCTTTGGGATCTCCAAAATTGAACTTCAGCTGAATGCCACTAAAGTTTACTTTGCAGAAGAGCCACCCATCTATGTGATCTATTCACTGTTTTACAAAATTTGGATCAGTAAAGTGGATTTCCAGAAATACTAATTCCACAGTGATGAATCAACTCAATTCAAACTGGTAATGATAGTCTTCTGTAATTAAAAGTGATTAACTGTCTTCATGCTTATTTCTGTTTTCCAACTCTACTATGGACATAGGTTACTTCTACAATTCGGGGGTTTGGAGGAATGACATGACAAAGAAACAACCAAGGAAAGGGCACATAACAGGAGAGAGGGATGAAAGAGAGCACCGGGGTCTTGGTTTGGAGAGGCTGGCCTCTCACAGGCAGGCTTGTGCCACTCACCACTTGGCTCTTGAAGTCTCTCCCCGCCTCCCTTCACAGCACTCTGGACATCAGGTCCCAGAGCGACAGGGCGCAGTGCAGCAGGCAGCTAAAGAGTTACAGTCTCTGATTTCAGAAAATAACGAGTACATTCCTTTTTTTTTTTTTTAAAACAAAAGCATTCAGGGTAAGGGAAAAAGAACTTGAATCCCAACACTCAGAGCCCTCCTAAGACCTAGTCACAGCTCTTGCCACGGAAACAGGCCTCTCCCCACAGCACCTCAAAGAAGGCACTACGTGTGGAGCAGATGGCACTCAGAACTGATTAAGATCGGTCTACGTTATAAACAGAAGCTCTGAAACCTGAGGGTGGAGGCAACGTTTCTTCCCAAAGAACATTACTGGTGCAGAGAAGAAATGATGCGAAGGGTGGATGTGGTGAAGATGTCACCACGGGTGATGGCTGGCATTGTTTGTTCTCTGGAGCAGTGGGACCCAACCCTGGATGCACATCTTGTCACTTGGAGGAGGCCTTTTAGAAATATCTGCTGTCCCCCGACCCCAAAACACAACTGGATTTGGTTGTGTAACCTTGGGTGCCACTCCATTTCTGTGAGTCTCCGCTTCTTCACCTATAAAGTCACCCTAATAAAAGCTGCCCTATCTCAGAAACAGTGTGAGCATCAAATAAATAAATAGCTTTGTGAAGCAATGCTCAAGTATTGTGAAAATGTTAGTTATGTTTAAGTTCTTTAATCACAGTCCCTTGCAACCAGAGGCTCCTGGTTTTATAACATGGACAGGTGCTGCTAGAGTACATTTGGTGATCATGAAATAGAATGAAGTTATCTGGCCCCTATCAGGACAGAGCCTCACAACTTTAGACTCATTAGGGCTTAGTTATGATTAAAGAGACTGGCCTCATTGTTACAGTCCAGTCAGTCAGTTTGGAAATACTATGATGTTAATTGAGAAAGAAATGGTCAGACATCCCAGTAGATGCTGTAAGACAATAAAATAAAAGTTGACTGAGGAAAGCTGGGACAAAGATCTATTGGTAAAGGACATAAGAACTTTCCCAGCAGAAGATCTAGTGCCAGCACACATGTGTGCACCTGTACGTGTATGTGTGTATCCCCGGCCTTTGTCCTTCATATCCTACCCCAATAGAGGGGTCACTGTGGAATACGGGAAAGTTCAGTTTCTAGTCCTGGTTCTCCCCTTAACTACCTGGGTGACATACACATCCTTTCACAACTCTGCAGGCCTCAGCTGGCATTTGAGTGCATGGTAATTAAAAATTCTGAAGTTTCCTTCCAGCCCTAAAGTCTACAGCTTGAAGCACAGTTTCACACTATCATCCTTCATGGGCTGACAGAAGAGATGACTCATGAAAACTCAGGCAATGCTCCTGCCTTGAAGTCCCATGTGCTTGGAGAACTGGAAATGTGGTGACTAAGAACATGAGTTCTTCACCCAGTCCCAGCCCTGAGTCACCATAATGCTTTTGTGCTATCTCTGAGTCACTCAGCAAACCCATCACAAATTGTTTTCATTCTAGACCAGCTTCCCCAAACTACCCAGTGGTATACATATAGTAACTGAACAAGTATTTCCGAATGCCTATAATGTGTCAGGCTGCGTTCTGGACCCCAGGGATAAAGCTGTGAACAACACAAACACCTTTGCCTTCCTGGACTTGACATCCCAGTCGTCAGAGGATGACAAAAAGAAACATACTATGTAGGTTCCTGTTCAGGCCTTTTAAGCATAGTCCAGCTTATCATGAACTTTCTTAAAACTGTGGCACCCCAAAGTTGAGCAAAAACTCCATCCAAGTGCCCTAAATAGAATCTGGCTTTCCAGATCATAATGAAAGTGTATTTGTAATTTTTAGATTTATCTTGATCAGGGTGGGAGGACTGAATATATTTTGTTTAACAGGCTGGTGGCTTGACTTACTACTCAAATATTTGGACCTTCGGTATGTGGGCCTCTGCTTGGACTCTGGTCTCTGGCCCCACCGGGGTGAGAAGTAGGGGTGTTGATGGAGTGTGTTGAATTTCTCAGAATTACTTTCTTATTCATGGCAGCAAAATCCATAGGTTTAAGTTTGATTTTCTCCAAACAAATCAACAGCATAGTATAATTTTTGTTAGGCATTTTCTGTTGCGAAAACCAAACCTGCACAGATGAGCTTCTGCATTTTCTCCCCCCATCTGCACCAGATCCTGCACAGTGAGGCCTTCCCCCTGCCACACGGCTTCCTCTCTGCGCAGCTTTGGTTTGCTCACGGCTGCTCTGTGCTCCTCTAACTGAGCAGGCTTTCAACACTCACCCCTGGTTGCCATCTGTCAGATATGCTCCACATTCCTTGATTCAAAACTTCAGGGACAAGAATCTGCAGTCATGTACCGCATAACGACATTTTGGTCAAGGATGGACGGCATATACAAGAGTGGTCCCTTGAGATTATAGTGAAACTAAAGAATCCTATCACTTACTGATGTTGTGACTAACATAACATCATAGTGCGACACATTACTCACGTTTGTAGTCCTGCTGGTGTAAACAAATTTGCACTGCCAGTCACATGAAAGTACAGCACACACAATTACAGTAGTGGGCTATACCATCTAGGTTTGTGCACGTGCACTCTACAGTGTTCTCACAATGGCAGAATTGCCTTCCAACACATTTCTTAGAATGGGAAACCTGTTGGTAAGCGGCACATGGCTGGGATTTGATCTCCTTGCCCCTTTGTGGGAAACGTTTACCCCAGGTCAATTCATAGGCCAGTCCTGGTCTAATTAATACATTTCGTGTGACATTGATGAGAAGGCTGTTATTTAGTTAGGTGTACCCCTATCCAATCAGCTGCAGGTGGAGGGGATCATGTAATAGAAAACATAGTGGCTGAGGGCAGGTTCATCAGCAGGGCAGGCCTAGGGGGTGGGTGGGGGCAGAGTGCAGTTCTCCTCAGAAGTAGCTGAGGGCACAGAAGACTGCATGATTGTTTAGTGTGGTAGTTGTGGTGAGTGTTGGGAGCCTCCCTGACGTATTTTCTACATACTCTTCAAGAAAACAGTTCATCTCCTTATTACCCACGACACACCACCATAGTACATCCCTGTTACTAGAGTACTAACCAGTAACATACACATCTTCTTTCCGTGGCAGGTACAAGGATGGTTTAATCAGCTATCATCAGGGGCTCTTCATTTTGTGAGATGTATGGAATATACTGCTTGTTCCTTGAAGGTGCATAATTTACTTTGGGTGAGGGCTGCACCCCACTTAATGAGGGGCCAGGAAAGGTCTAGATAAGGCCCTAGCAAAATGGTAATGGTTGGATCCTCAGTGAGACTTCCTAGAAGGAACATTTATGAATCTGAACCAAAGTCTTTAGAAAATATCAAGACAAAAAATTGAGGAAGCCAAGTCCAGGTGGCAAATCCAGAAGCAGAACAAGGGCAAAAGCAGGAGACAATCTGAGCATCAGGAATTGGGCAAAACTGGAACAGATGGAAGGTGAGGGGAGGATTGCTGGGGGGTGGCAAGCATCTGTGCTTGCTTTTATGGACTCACCAGGTGGCTTGCGCTGGGCAGCGTTGGTCTAAAGGAACCTGATTGAGGGAGACCTTCAGGAAGAGCCCTTCTTCTCCCCCATTTACTGCTGGTCACATTCTTTTGTCTCCTGGTTTTGGAGAATCATTCCAACTCTCCCCCACCACCTTGAAACTTTCTACTTTCTGCTACAATTTCCTCTTCCTGCTAATCTCAGGAGAGGTCAAGAATATCCAGCTTTGCATCTTCCCCAGGGAAACCCTGCCTGTCCACTCCCCCCACCACATCCCCCAGTATGCCATTCCTGGGGAGAGCTGCTTTCTCTTTATATTGCATATCCTGCCCCACCAACTTCCAAGCTGATAACAATCAAGGAGAGGCAGCAGTTAATTTAGTCACTTGTTATCACCTCTTTGATTTGCTCTCACATCATCTCAGGGACTCACCTCATTCCTCTGGCCAGCTAATCCACAGGAAACAGGTAACACCTTGGTCACAAACCACACACACTGCATGTTCCATACCTTTCCTCTGAGTGCTGCCTGAAAAAGGCATGCACAAAGGCATTCTATGGCCAAAGATGATGCCGCCAATAATTACGAATGGGAGAAAGTCCCTTGAATTGCTCAACTGACCCTGAGCCCGTTAAAATGTCCTTATTCCTAAGGAAAACTTTTTAAAGGTCAGACCACAGTGGGCCTACTTGCAAATGACCATTTGAACCTCTATCTCTGCCTGAGACTTTTCTTGTTACACAATGCAGAATACCTGTAAAGTCACCCACCAAAGGGTGACCTCTATGGGTGGGGTGAGTGTGGGGTCAGGAGGTTGTCCCCCAAATCTCTATTTAGAATGCACTGACAAAGGTGATCCAGGGTTGTTGGAATCTTACTATGGATGCTGTATAATGACAACACTGAGGCAAAATGGGCTTTTGTGGACTGGCATGGGAACCAGGCTCTGGGTACACTTCCGGTCCTTCTGAACATATTTTACTTATAATTTTAGGACTGTCACTAGTGCCTATTAAAAGTCTTGGTATCATAGAATCCTATTGTTAATAAGGCATCAGCTATTACCTGAAACTAACATTCACCTTTCAAAACCAGGGTGTTTTCCCTGAGAAATACTTTTGCTGCTTCTCAGGTGCCAGTTATTTGGAACTATTCCAACAGCCCTAATCTCTGAGATGTCTACACTAGCTAAAAATACACAATTTATAAAGAACTGGCCACTTCACCTGAAATTTCCATTCATTGAACCAATTGCAACATTAAGCAGGTGTTATCATGGTCAAGTCTATTACTTCAACTCAAAGCGTATTTCAGTGTTTACCAGTGGCCTAAATGATGACTTAGGATCAAGGGAAGTATTTATTGAGTATACAGTGTTTGCAAACGCATGGAACAAATTTAAACTGCACGGAGGAAAACCCCAACACAAAAGTGCTCCAGGTTTACAATCAGTTTACACTGATTGTAAAAAGGCCAGCAAAATCATTTTTACCACAAACTGATTGTGGTGACTTATCTCTGTGTTAACATAAACATGTAAGAGGAATATCATCCAGCCCTCTAACACCTGTATAAATGTGTGTTCTACAGTAGTTTAGAACTTACAGCAACACAGGCCTTTCTCAACCAACCAAGCACTATTTCCTGAGTGCCTACACAGTGGGGGAGATACAGGTACTAAAGGACACGTTTGCCTTTGGAGTAAGCAGTTCAATTGTTTTTCTTAGCAAGTGACTCAAAATCCACAGTAACTCCATCCAGAGAGCCCTCAGAGGAGCTGCAAGCTGAGCTAAACTGATGTCCACCACAAACCCTTTTTCTCTTTTTTTAAAAATATATTTTTTGGTTATGCTATTACAGGTTGTCCCACTTCCCCCTCTTTACTCCCCTCTGCCCTGCACACTGCAAACCGTTTTCTCTTGAACCCTCAACAAGGTCTCCTATCTTTGTGCATCCAACTAAAATAAATGGCCACTTGTAAATAGTGTACACATGACAACAATATACATTCACATATTTCCCCCCACACATTATCTTATTTAAGAGAAAGAGGTTTTTTGGAGTCAAGATTGAGTCCTCGTGGTGATTGTCACAATAAGTGTTACTTTGGGTTAGTCACTTTAGCTCTCTGGATCTCAGTTTTCTCATATCTAAAATGAGATCAATAACAGAATTACCTTATTAGGTGGTTGTTAAGGACTAAAGGAGCTAATACTTACAAATTTCTTACCACAGGGAGCACCTATTCAATAAACAGATTTCATTATTTCTCTTTAATAATTACCTCAACCTTTGTAGGTTTGCCCAGGCAGTTATTGACCCCTGTTGGATAGATGAGATTAATTTACCCAGGGCTAAACAATTCCTTAGTGGCCGCTCCAGGGTTTCTGATTCCAAGCCCCAGGCCCCTCACCACGCCCATCATCCCCAGTCAACCGTAAAGACTTTTATAGAATGGGTTGCACTGTCCAGAACAAGAAGAGAATTCTCCTTGGTGAAGGTCAGTGCCACAGGATGAGAAAGACCATGGGTAATGATGGGCTTCAGTACTGGAAACTCCTCGGGTTTGCCTAAGCACAGGACCGCATGACTGGAGGTATCGGCGACAATCACATTCCCCTGGTGATCGAAGGTCACAGCAGAGGCAGTTATTTCATAAGGGAAGAAGAGGCTCAGCCCAAAGGTATCCACCTGGCCGATGAGCTGCATGCTTGCACTGAACACCTTCACCGTGGTGCTGCAGGTCCCAGGCCCCAGCGTCAGGGGGCGCTCTAGGACTGCAATGGCCCCAGTGAGCCCAGACACTGCCACTGCTCTGGGACTGCGCAGATGCGCTTGCAACCTTTCTGTTTTCCGGAGGACCCCTTCTGGAAAGTCCACATCCAAGAGGTGCAGGGATCCTGCTTCCGCATCAGTTACCACGACCCCATTCTGAGGGGTGGTCTCCACACCCCAAGGCAAGGAGAACTGGCCTCCAATGACAACTTTGATCTGGCCAAAAAAATCGAACACTTTGATTGAGCGGTCGCCGGCGTCGGTAACAACCACATGGCAGTCGTTAGTGACGGTGACATCGAGTGGGTACCTAATTTCCTGGGCAGCGTCCCCCTTCTCTCCAAACTGATGAGCACATCCTCCCCCGGAATCAAATATCTTGACCCGCCTTTTGCCGTCGTGCACCACTACTACCCGCCCTGTCTTGGGACACAGCGCTAGCCCAGTGGGGTTAACCAGGGTTCCCCAGCCGCCAAAGGCTTGGTGGCAGGTGAGGGTCCCAGAGCCGCAGGCGGGGACGCGGTGGGGCGCCGGGGCCTGGCGCAGTGTGGAGCCCAGCAGCTCCAGGAGGTGCAGCACCGGCAGGCAGTCGCTAGTGTCGGAGCCCCGGCAGGCTCGCCGGCAGAAGGGGCACTCGAGGGCAAGCGTCCGCGGGTGCGCCAAGGCAGCCACGCAGGCCAGGCAGACCACGTGGCCGCAGGGCAGGTTGCGCGGACGCCGCTGCTGGCGGTGGCCGAATCTTTCAAAGCACACCTTGCACTCAAGCAAACTGGTCTCGGCCTCGCGCATGAGCTCCGGCAGGGCAGGCCCGCTCCCCGAGGCCTCCGCACCCATCATGCAGCCACTGGCGTTCCAGCTGCGCCACCAGCTTGGCACTGGACACCGCCCAGCGCCGCCCAGGGTCACGGTCAAAGGGCGGAGCGCTGGTCTTGACGTCAACCGCAGCGGTGCGCACGTGGGAGACCTGCTGCCCTCTGGTGGGCATGTGAAGCACTGCTTCCTAAAAGCCTGACAGTGGGCATTTACAAGTTGTATGCACAGCGTGTGATCAGACGTGTAATCTTCACAACAGTCATGGATGGATTATGTCCACCTAACACATGAAGAAGTACACCTACTTAGAACAAGAGGGTTCCTCCCTGTAACCCAGTCTGTTAATGGCAAAGCAAGAACTAGAACAACCCAGTCTTCCAACTCTGGTGTCCTGCAGTTTCCAAATCTCCGTGCTGCGTGCTTGGTGCTAGGGCTGGCCAGACTCACAGTTCATGCTGCTTGTGATCAGACTAGGAAAACACAGACACACGAGGAAAGTTAAACTTCAAGGGGGCGAGGTAGGTGTGTGCCTCCTATCACACTTGCAGTTAAAGTAGATAATAAATACGTATAAAATAAATTCATGTAGGAACAATGATGTATTATAGGACAACACAAGAAACCCACTAGGTGAATGAATATGAGATGGGGGAACCATGACTGGGAATGTCTTCTAGAGGAATTAATATGAAATATGTAAACCATTCATCATAATTGCTATAGAATTTACGCTATGTCTGCTTTCTGTTAAGTGCTTTACATAGATTATCATATTTAAGCCTCATGACAATCCTGTAAGAATGTTATTTTCATCATCCCTTTTTACAATGGAGTTCATAGAAGTTAAGCATCTTGTCTAGAGTCACATGGCTAGGAAGTGGCCGTGCTTGGATTTGAAGCCAGGCAGTTTGATTACAGAGCCCACCTCTTAACCATCCCAGTGTTTTTCCAATCTGTGCTTCTCATACCTAAGGTTTAATTGGTCTGGGGTGTGGTCTGGGCAGCTGGGATTTTTAAAGCTCCAGGGATGATTATAATGTGCAGCCAAGTTTGACAACCACTAATAACTGCACTATGACAATCCTTCACATGACACCAGGGTAAATACTTCCAACCTCAGTCAAGACTGAAAACATAGAGCATCTACCCTATATTTTAAAAATCTCCAAATAGGTGACAGCATAACCTCTCTCAAGAATCTCTCATTTTCAGGAAATCCCCGCTACCTCTGCCCCCCAATACCTTACATGAACATTCTCTTCATAAAACCACATATCAGCTCACTTGTCTTCATTTAGAGACCATTACCATGATCATTTACCCCTTATTTGCCAGACTTCTGGGAAAACAGAGGATTTTTATTCTGCGTGAAAACCCCTGGAGAAGCTTTAATGGAAGATAAGAAAGAACTTTTTTTATGTGTTACATGACTCAAAGATTATGTGTTGGAACATAAAACCAATTTAATATTATAATTTCAGGCTATAATACACCTTCATTCCAAATAAACAACAAAATAAAATCTAATCAAATAGAAATTATTTTCTGAAGTAATCTTTAAGTCAAGAAATATATTCAGGAAACCAAAAGTGTAATATTGTTAGACCTAGTGTCTATTAGAAATATAATGAGAGCCTCATTATAATATTAGATTTTCTAGTACCCACATTTTAAAAAGTAAAAAGAAACTAGTGTGATTATTTTAATTTTATATTTTATTTAACCCCAAATATATGAAATCCATTTGGATATGAAATCTTTACAAAAATTATTAAGGAAATATTTTACTCTCTTTTTTTAGTACTGAGTAAAATTCAGTGTGTATTGTACACTCACAGCAACATCCCAATTCAGACCAGCCCCACATCAAATGCTCAGTAACCACATGCCACTGGTGGCTGTGGCAGAAACAGCCCAGATCTAGGCCAAGTCTGCACTGTGAATGTTGCCTTCTCAAGATGTTTTCCCGACGATTCCATTGATTTCTTGACTTGCTTCTAGCTTGTCTCTGCTCCAACATTGTTTCAAAATGTGTCCAAAGATCCCTCAACTCATTGCTGACTGTGGGGGAGCTCAGACCCTTCCATGACCTTAGGTAGCTAGCTGTCAGGAGAGAACAGGAGGGCTCCACCTTGTTTGCTCAGCTCCGGGATAATCCTGCCTTCTTCTTGATCCTCTGCTGCCTCTGCGGGACAGCCAGTAGTACTGCACCAAGAGGTGAGGTAAACCAGAAAAGGTTCAATAAACCTGGTGTTTTAAAAGAATGATCATTAATAATTGCCCTACTGCTTGGTAGACAACACAGTAGTTCTGGAAAGCCTTGTGGCACATACAGAGACAATCCATCCTCATAAATTACTGTCAAGGCTCTAATGGCAAATTTGAAGAATGAAAATATTTTGGGGCATGTGATTGGGAATTAAGGTTTTCTCAATAAAGCTCCAGAGCTAAAAACACACAGGTTAGAGTCTTTCACAATGTAGGGCCCCCCATTCTTGCTCAGCATCCTTAGCAATCATCTTCAGGGTATGCCACCTCTACAGGAGGTAAACACAGATTCTGTTCCAGCGTTCCTGTCCATCCAGCCTGGTCAGCCCCTTCTCCTAGTTTGTCCTTTTTGTACTTTACCAAGTGTGTGGAGTCCAGTTTCCCTTTTTATCCAATCTTTTAAAAAATCTTATTAAATTTATTGAGGTGACATTAGTTAATAGGGTCATATAGGTTTTAAGTATATATTCCTATGATACATGATCCATATATTACATTGTGTGCCCAACACCCAAGGTCAAATTGTCTTAAAAGTGCTCTTTATCTTCACCCCTTTTTTCTTTTTTGCCCCTGTCTCTGGAGAGAGAAACTAAGTTCCAGGAGAGCAGGAACCACATCTGGCTGTGCTTGGCATGTCCCCAGAACCTAGCACATGCCTGATACACAGGTAATTACCAATAACATTTCTCAAATGGAAGAATGAGTGAATTACATAGAAGGATGCTATTTACAAGTAGTAAACACAAATGTTATACCTTTTCTTTGCTGATTCTCTGGGATTTATAAGAAGCATTGCTAGTAAAGTAGCAATTAGCCAGGAACAGGGCTAAGCATTTTTCCTGTCTCTACTAATGGGCTTCTCAGTGGGACTATAGAGTATAATCCTCGTCACATATATACACACCTTGATTAATAAAAGAAATGCCCTGAGTCTCACTCTAATATTTTGAGTTTTTGATGGTGAATCTTTCCGTGGCACAGTCTCCATGGATTTCTTGTTTCCCTCCAACACCTCACTTGGAGGGTCCTGGAATAATGTACCCTCCTCTTCCTGCTTCTGCCTAGAATGAGACCTGAAGGTTCTGGGGCCATAGGACTTGAAGAATAGGACCTCTGGCCAGTGGCTGGACCTATGTTGAAAGTACCATCTAGCAGAAAAGGGAAAACGGAGACCCAGCTCAGGCGGTTATAGCAAAGAAGAAGGAGCTCAGGAGAACAGGCTGAGGAAACTGAGGAGGGAGGGGTTGCTTAGGTTTTGCAAATGTGGCAAGATATGCCACATACATGCAGTTTAGGAGGCATCCCAAAACAAGTCCAATGACACAGTTACCTCCCAGACTGTACCTGACAGTGATGGCAGAGAAAAGAGAGGTGCAAGGCACATAGAATGGAATCATCTCAGTTAGGGGGGACAGGTGCAACTTCTCGAAAGAGAAAGAGCAAAGACAGTAGGTTCTTGAGCATGGGCTCATGAGTCCAAAGAGCAAAAAACCTGCTTCCTCCGCTAAACTGAGTCCTTCCTGGGTCGGTCAGTTTTGAGTTTCTTTTCTATTTTTTTAAATTAATTTTTAGAGAACAAAAGAGAGAGAGGGAAAGAGGGAGGGAAGGAAGGAGAGAGAACATCGATTTGTTGTTCTACTCATTCATGCATTCATTGTTTCATTCTTGTATGTGCCCTGACTAGGGATGGAACTTGCAATTTTGGGGTACCAGGACGACGCTCTAACCAGCTAAGCTACCCAGCCAGGGCAGTTCTGTGTTTCAGGCTGGCTTCAGGACACCTCCTCAACAGGTGAATCTCTGCAGCCCATGTGGTTCCTTGGACTCTGCCCTGGGCTCTCATGACATCTCTAGCTTTGCCCTTCCCCCAGGGCATCCTGTTTTCTCAGCACTCCCTCCGACCACCCATCTGTCTGTGTAACTCACGTCCACATGCTTGGCTTCTCAGGGTGAGGGGGTTTGGTGGAGAGGGGGTAGTGGTTCAGGCCTGAATGTTTTCAGTGCCTACAGAAAAATGAGCTGGAGGGTATGGTTGGAAAGAGGAACCTGGAGATTTTAAGGTCTCTTGAATTTGAACAATTTTAGGACACTGTCCTTGGTCTTTTTCTCTTCTCTTTCCACCTGCTGTCACTGAACAATGTTGTCCTCACTTGTTGACAGGTTAAGTGGCCACTTAGGAGCTGACAGCTGCCTGTATGTCCCCTAAGGCAGCCTTACCACACTGTATGGTAGTGATCAATGTCCAGGCTCTGCCACTAGGGCCTCAGATTCCTAGAGAGGGACTGTCTTCACTCGTCGGTGAATCCTCATCCAGCACTTTCAAGAGTACCATTTACATTTGCTGAGTGACTCTAAATAACAGGAGAAAGATGAAATGATTATGGTACTGCCACATGACAGAACATGAAACAGCTTTAAAGAAGCTTGTTTCTAAAAAACGGTGACGTGAGACCCTGACTGGTGTGGCTCAGTTGGTTGGCCGTCGTCCTGCAAAGTGAAGGGTCGCCAGTTTGACTTCTGCTCAGGGCACAGGCCTGGGCTGTGGGTTCCCTTTTGGATGGGGTGCATGCAAGGGGCAACCCATCAATGTTTCTCTTTCTCTTTCCCCCTCCTTTCCTTCTCTCAAATAAATAAATAAATAAATAAATAAATACAATTTAAAAAATAGTGACATGAGAAAGGGTTGATGAAATACTAGGGAAGAGAGTAGAGAGACAATACTGTATACATAATATGATCTCAAATTTGCAAAAACATACCCGTGCATGAGCAGACAAAAAAGATAAGAACACATAACTGGTTTAGCAGAAATTTTTTCTGGTGATAGGACTTGGCTGCCTTTGTTTCTTTTTTAGACTTACCTGTACTTCCAAAATTTTCAGTGAGAATGTATTATTTTATTATTAAATATAAACATGAATACTTTGGGATATGTTTGATTCTTAAATACATCCCTTCATTATGCTCCTTCTCTCTGCTGTTGAGAGTTAACACCAATGTTGACACAAGGTTCTATTAATATCCAGTGGTCAGGGATAACAGATTTTCAGTTCACACGTTACTGCTACCCACAAAAAATAAACCTGGGACATGATTAATTACCATGGACAGCAGTGTAACGATGTTTAATGTATAAATATGGAATCCCACCCTACCCCGGCCACTTAGCCACTTCAGTGAATCTGTGATATGTTTTACAAGAAATAAAGCATATGGGTTAAGAAGTGATGGGTTACCTGGCTGACATAGCTCAGTGGACTGAGCTCGGGCTGCAAACCAAAGTGTCGCAGGTTCGATTCCCAGTCAGGGCACATGCCTGGGTTGCAGGCCATGGCCCCCAGCAACTGCACATTGATGTTTCTCTCTCTCTTTCTCCCTCCTTTCCCTCTCTAAAAATAAATAAATAAAATATTTTAAAAAAAAAGAAGTGATGGGTTAAAGACAATTTTGATATTTTAAAAAGTAGTCAGAACTCTTTTTAAAAAAAGATCTTTAAAGAGTATGTGTCACCCTGGCTGGTGTGGCTCAGTGGACTGAGCGCTGGCCAGTGAACAGAATGGTCACCTGTTCAATTCCCAGTCAGAGCACACGCCTGGGTTGTTGGCCAAGTCCTGAGCTGGGGGCTCATGAGAAGCAGCTGATTGATGTTTCTCTCACACATTAATGTTTCTCTGCCTTTCTTTCTCCCTTCTCCTTTCTAAAAAATAAACATCTTTTAAAAATTGTGTCATATATTCATATATATCTTAAGTACACATGCATATCACACCCTGTTATTAAACTAAAATGATAGGTATGCACTACAGTTATGAATGGGAAAATTATTTGGACTAATTGCTCTGTGGGTGAGATTTATTTTTGTTGCTTCATTCTTCTTCCCAGGAATCCCCTTTCACCTGTCAGTATATCTCACCAGGTGCAACTTTCATGGTGCTTTCTGTGGTCCCTATACCATTAACCCTTTAGAGAACAAAATCTCTAGCCTGCCAGCAGTAGGTGTTAAAGCTTTGGTTGTATTCCTTCACAGTTTTTCTCCCCACATTCACACAAACAGACTACTATGCACTTTTGTTTCATCCTGACACTGAAATCACTACGAGTGTACCAAATGCCAGTGCATGCATGCCTGCTGTTCAGGCTGGGTAAGGCATTTCATAACTCACTGTGTCAGGGCCCAGAGGCTCAGGTAATCTGTTATTTAAATTACCAAGCTGAATAAAAGGCATTTCTAGAAAATTCAGAAAGTAATACAAGTAAAATAATTTATATGCAGTATATCTTCCGTCTTGAGACGTTTTAAAAGATCAGTGTTCCCCCAGTGAGGCCATATAATATGTAAAAGACCAACTACTAAGCTATAGCAACTAACTCTCCAGCCAGCAAGAGAACAGAGTTCTCCCGCCAGGGCAGCTGGGCTTCAGGATGAAAACAGAAACCAAAAACACCCAGGGCTTTCTCCAGCCCTCCTCTCGGCCTCTCTTTCTGCAGACATCATTCTCTTCTTCTCAGATCTTTAGAGTACAGTGTGGCTGCCTCACTGCTCATGGGTTCACCTGTTAGTTTCAACCCCTCTAAGCAGCTTTTCTCATCCAATTCTAAAAATCTATGAAGAGAATCAGATTGGCCCAGCTCAGGTCAGCTGTCCCTTCTGGGTCCACTCAAATGATGACAAAGGTAGAGTCAGACAGTCACGGCTTCTGGAAGCCCACACCATGAACTGGGGACAGTTCTGAGAATCCAGAACCATGAGCTGGGGGACACACCAAATGAATAGCATCAGAGCATACAGAATAAGACCACTGCCAGAGAGCATCTGGGGCGGCAGGTCCTGAATGGGGACAGAAGAGGTGGAGAGCTCAACTCTGAACCCTAAGGAAGTTTTCAGTGTGTCCTGCTTATGACATATTTCTGAGGACAGTATCTATAGTTTTCATCAACAGCCACGGGGTCTAAAAGCTTCCCCCTTTAACCCTGCACACACACACAATTAAGTAGCTTATTTCTTAATAATAAGCACATGCCATCCTATCAACACAAACCAAACAATCTACTTCATTTGGGTGTTAGTGTGGTTCGGGAGGGACTTGCAACTTCAAAACCATGGTTTCCAGTGAAACACTGAGAAGCGCGGTGTCTGCACGCGCAGAGCCTGAGCAGCCCGGAGCCCCACCTTCCGTGCGCTGCGCTTTGCGAGGCTGCAATTGAAGCAAGATTAATTTTTTTTAAAAAACTGCCAAACTCAGAAAGAACGTTTTTTTAGGATTTATTTTTACAGATTCGGAACAATATTTTATTGCACATAGACTGGTTTGATTAATTTAAAAATTTTCTTCTTGATTTTGTTACATACAAAATTATATAAAGAGAAAAATGTGAAAAGGACTTGAGAAGAACATGAAGGTTTACAGGAAGAACTAATATCACACACAATTCCTTAGACTACTTTCTTTTACCTTGAACTGTGTTACAGCCTTACATTTCCTCAATGGTTTTCGATTTCATAAAAATGACAATTTTTCTATTAATTTAAGTTGTATACATTACTTTTCTATTTTTAAAAAGTTTTAAAAAAGATTTTCTTTATTTATTTTTAGAGAGAAGGGAAGGGAAGGAGAAAGAGAGGGAGACAAACACCAATGTGTGGGAGAATCACCCACTGGCTGCCTCTCACACGCCCCAACCAGGGACCAAGCCCACCACCAGGGCATGTGCCCTGACAGGGAGTCCAACTGGCCGCCCTTCCCTTAGTGGCACAACCACCGACCGACTGGGCCACACTGGTTGGGGCTCTCCTTTATTTTTTAATTACAGAAGTAATACATGCTGATTGTAAAAAATTATTGCAATTTGTAAGTAAAACACACAGGTATAATCTATCACTCCAATCATACTCTCCTTTCTAAAGGTAGAGACTTTAACACCTCAGTATGTTTTTTCCCCCTAGAAAGTTACATACATTTCTGTGATATGCTATGCAAACAATTTTTTTTCAAAGGTCATCCATTACATTTTCATGCCTTAGCCTAATTTTCATTTGCTCAAAAACTCAATGTTACTCGCTTTTACTTGTGTCTCATTTACTTTTCTGTAAGTAGATACAAATTCTCAATAAGGGAGTCAATCCCCCAACTTCTGTGTCGCTCCTCAAACATATCTGCCTGCTCAAGGCACCGACTGCTGCACACCGCGCCTGGAGCAGAAGATGGGGCGACAAGGCACAGCTTTATGAGGAACGCAATCAGGGGGGCTTCTTGAAACATATCAAATCCCTTTTAAATGGAGACTTTTCTCTTCTTTTAATGAAAATAGGAAAACACTGAGGCAAATGTTCTGAATTATCATTTGTAACAGTTTAGAGCCAAAATAAATATACCATCTCTGCAGAAGAATTCAAATGGCTTCAACATAAGCATGCCATTTAACTAAAAAGGCAAATTATAGAGATCTGTCCCTTTTTTAAAATCTTTACCCGAGGAAATTTTTTTCCTTCCTTTTTCAGAGACAGAGGAAGGGGGAAGAGGAGTGGGAGGTGAGAGGGAGTGCGAAGGGGAGAGAAAGAGAAAGAAAGAGAGAGAGAGAGAGATCACTGTGAGAGAGAAACATCTACTGGCTGCCTTCCTGTACACACCCCAGCTAGGGACTGCACCCACAAGCTGGGTATGTGCCCTGATGGGAATTGAACCTGCCACCTTTCAGTCCATGGCACAGCACTCCAACCAACTGAGCCACATTGGCTGGGGCAAGATCTGTCCCTTTTCTAAGATAAAATAGTCTTCAATAAAATGGTTTCTGACCTTTAAGTTTTATACCTCTAGATAGTAATAGTTTGATAACAGCTCAAAGCAGTTAACTGTTGACTTTGTTTTAAGTGTTACAGCATATATCCATAACTTACCAAACAATCTTTTAATTTCAGCATCTGAAACATAAAATGGTGGGCCTAGGTAAAAGAGAAACATGGTTAGATCTAATTCTAAAGAGAAACAAATTCTCAGGGCCCACTTCTCAGCTTACTTCCAGTGACCTGGGCGTACTCATTCTCCATATAACTTGATTAGCCAAATGGGCGGGGATGTGACCAGCTCTGCTGCTGCTTCCTTCCTACCACGTCAGACCAAAGACTGCCTCAGTGAGGCAAAGCGATGGCAGGTGCCCATCTCCAGCAGAGACGAGATGGCTGAGCAGCCATGGGGTCTGACAACACTGAAATCAGAATGGAGCTGATTAACAGATTCCCTTGGGGGTTCCTTCATCTTCTGGGGTACTGATTTTCTACTGCTCATGCACACACCCACATTCTATACATGCTCCCACTTTACCGAGGGCCATTAACTTTAAAGGAAACTGAACTTCTGACCCTTTCTAGAGCTCTCTCCTCTGGGCTCCACCCCCAGACAGGGCCTGCCGTGTTCCCACCCACAGGCCCGCTGTTCAGGAATGAAGCTGAAATCAGATTAGCAGAGCTGATGTCTGTCTCCATCAATTTCTGTTTCCATCTGATTGTCCCACTGGGAACACCAGGTCTTATCTTTTAGTGAATTTTTAAGATGATTTATTAAAACAAAAAAATACTAAGATATGTAAATGTTTATAAAACACAGTACTTTTTTAAAAACTCAATTAAAAATCAAAAAGGGACTTTTTACAAATTAAAAGTCTACATACTCGGTTTTCAAATCTTCCTGAAAATGAAAGTTCAGCCATGACAAAGGTTATGGTTTAATGTTCAAACACATCGAAATGGGTCCAGAAGAAAATATTACTTTTACAAAGTCAAAACATAGTTATAAAATCATAAAATCAATAAATTATAAAATTTCAGAAACTAAAAATCAGCAATAGTTGGACTTCACTGCACACCTCCGACCTCCCCAGGCCACTCTGCCCCGTCCTCCTGCGAGGGTGTGTGCGGGCCGTGGGCATCGCACAGCCACCACAACGCCACCGACGACACGGACACGCGCTGTCTACAGCAGAGCAGCCAGGTCTCTCCCTCCTAACCGAATCCCCCCTCTCTCTTCTGTTTTGAGCTGTGCACGAACAAAATGGGATTGGAATATGAGAAAAATATGCATTGAGTGGGGAGACAGAAAAATGTTTATCATTTCCATTAGCCAACACTAGACTTATCTTCATGTATGTGTATAAGCAGTATACTTCCTATGGGAAAGTTAGGAGAAAATTAATGCTATTCACGTCATATAATTAAATCAGAAAATGAGGCAACTAGGAAAACAAAAAGACTTTACCTGCATGTTTAGTTGGATCATAAGAAAAAACGCTCAAGAGGTACTGAAACCCTTTTCTCATTAGGGACAGCATTATATCTGCATAACTAAAAAAAATACACAACAAAGTATGTATTAGATTTCTCTACAAAGGCAATGTCTGCGAGGTGAAAGGCAGCATTTACTTTCATCTACACTACTGAGTGTATTTCTCCTAACAACCCTGTGAAGCCGATTCTTATTCTGAAAGTCAGCAGTGGGTTCAACAAATTATGTCACCTGCCTCGACTGGGAAATAATAAAGATGGGAGTCAAAATGAGCCACTCAGACCAGAAGACTTCACAGTAAGATGGGCAGAGGCTCCTTCCTCCTGTGTGCTCAGAGGCCTTCTGCTTTGAACACGTTCTTCCCAAAGGGCTGCCGCATGTACCCGTGCTCTGGGGCAGTGACACCTCTTCCCAGGCTGGTATCAAAATGACTCGGACACTGGCTTAAAGGAAAGATACTTGAACTCCATTCTCACAGACTGATTCAGCAGGTTTACTGTGGGGCATGGGATGCTGCCATGTAACAAATGTCGTGGGTGAGTAGGACCTCACCGGGGGGCATTTGTAAGGGGTTCAAAATACAATACTTCCCCTCTATTAAGCTGGAGAGAGACAAGACTAACAGGTAAAAATTCAAGGTAGTATGAAATTTAAGTTCTGCAAATTTGGCATAGACTGAGTATTGCTGGAAGAGTTCTTTGTAGTGGGTGGCTTGGGGAACAGGTGATGCCACTTCCCAGCCATGTCTGATTGAACGTTCAGAGTGGGGGCCTGGCCTGGATGGGGCCCATCAGTAGACTGACCAGGAGCCAGAGCTGGACCCAGTCCAGAACAATGAGTTAGACCAGCCAGATTACTCCACTGGGAAACTGAGTTAAGAGACCGCATGAGCCACTAGTTAGCTGTGGTCATTGCACTGAAATCTGGAGCTGTTGGCTCTGTGGTGGGCGGAGCAGAGGAGGCTGAGGGTGGTGAGCAAGTCAGATATGTGGGAGCAGAATGGAGCAGGCAGAGGAAGCTGAGTGGTCAGGCTGGGCGGACAGAGGACACCCACCCAGGGAGGTAGAGAGGACACGAGAGACTGACAGAGGTGGGCAAGCTGCCCAGCTCTGAGAAAGGAGCTTTGGCCCTTGGCACACCAGGGGCATGGTCTGCCCTTATAGTGAAATTTGTGACTTCTAGTTTGCTCCCCACTGCCTTGTGGATTTTAACCATGCAAACCAAAGGCCCTAGGAGGGACTAACCTCACAACAGGTGATCATCCTCAGGAAGTAGGAGACACCTACAATGTCAGACATTTAGCAGAACTGAGTTTAGTATGCAAACACGGTGTTTTATGGATACAAAGGGGTCTCAGGTAAATCTCTGAGTGGATAAAGAACACTGACATCACATAGGAGCTGCCAATCAGATCCTGGAAAGGTGATGTGCATGGTCGGGACTAAAACAGAGTTGGCAATATAAAAATGATAAAAACAAATACCATGTATGATGTGTCCCGTTATTTCCCCAATTCTGGCATAGGATATATTTAGAGCATCGTAGGAACTTAATATGTATTTGTTGAATAACTGAACAAAAGTAATAGGGGAACTAAAGTGTCATTAAACGAGCAAGTATAAGAGAGAAAAGCAAAAGGCTGGGGGGGGGTCCCTTTGGGAGTGACACCTTAGGCATGGGAGGAAGGTGAGGATCCCACAAAGGAGATAAAGAAGGAGTGGGGAGCGAAAGAGAAGGGACGGTGAGCACGAGTTCTCACTGAAGAAATATACATGTGAAGAAGACGTAGCATGGCCTAACTTTAAAAGATTAGATTTGGCAATAAATCTTACTTAGGAAACCATTTTTAAAAATAAAAATTTAATTTCTCTAATGTGAATCTAACATTTTTGGCCATGTGTTAAGAGTCTGTCTCCGTACAACTAAATAATTCAATATTTATGTGCCAAATCCAAGTAAGTATATGAACAATATTTGAATTGGAAAGTCCATGTCCGTATGGTCACGCCTTACTCAGTATGTTTCCTCTTATATTATAATTTTATTACCAAATAAGGCTAGATACAATAAGCATGGTCACCAAAAGCATCATTACAAAAGCTCTAATTTAATAGTGGCTAATTTTTATACAGTGATTTAGAGTTGACAAGGCCCTTCCTACACATATCATTTCTTTTAATTCCCATTACAACCGTGTAAGGTAGTATAATGTGGGGATCATGACTGTGGACTTTGAGGCCAAACTCCCTGGTCTGAATCTTTCTGTCATGTATTAGCTGTCTAACTTTGAACAAGTACCTTCTCGTCTTTGACCTTGGTTTCCTCATCTGCACAATGGGATAATGAGAGCATATATCTCACAGGGTTTTGTGGATGAAATGTGTTGATCCACATAAAGTATTTCAAACAGTGCCCGGCATGTGGCAAATAGCTAACAAGTGTCACCTGGTAATATTAGTGGACGTGGTGACGGAGGTATTAGAAAAAATATTATGATTTTCAGAGTAAATGAGACTTAGAGAAGGTGAGTACTTTAATCAAGCCAACACAGTTTGGAAGTGATGGTGTCACAAGCCTTGTACCCAGGGTCCTATGGCCAAATGCTATATTTTAGAAAATACGGTATTGGATTTAGGCCCTCTAATTTGAAATATAAAAAGTTACTTCAAACCAGTAAAATTCTAACTAATTTTCTAGAATCCAGAACAAGCACAATACATTAAATTAAGAGGGAAAGAAAGAGAGAGAGAGAAAGGAGGGGAGAAAGAGAGAGAGAGAGAGAGAAAGAGAGAAAGAAAGAGTGAGCCAATATAAAGAAACCAAATTACTAACCGTTTACGATCGCCTGGGTTAATAGCAACTAAAGATCCTCTATCCCAAATCCTGTCAAATTTGCCAATATTTGCTCTATCAGAAAGAAAAAGAAAAAATACATTTTACATAAGAAAAAAAAAATTTTTAAAGATTTTATTTATTTATTTTTAAAGAGAGAGCAAGGGAGGGAGAAAGAGAAGGTGAGAAACATTGGTTGGTTGCCTCTCATATGTGCCCCGACTGGGGACCAAGCCCACAACCCAGGCATGTGCCCTGATGGGGAATCAAACTGACAACCTTTTGCTTGTGGTTTGACAGCCAACCAACCAAGCTATAGCAGTCAGGGAAGAACAATCAAATTTTTAACAAGACACACAGTGTTCCCCATGATGCATGCTGGTACTTCACCAGGTGTAATAGACCCAGGTGTGAAGGTGACATTGGTCTTGCTCTTGCTTCCTTTTCCTTACCTGTCTAGGGTCATAATAATGCTTTCCATAGTTTGGGAGTTATCAAGGACAAAGATATTGGGAGGTAGAAGATGTTCAATTACTGCTGGCCTCATGAACTTTTTGTCAGACATGTAACCTGCAGTAAAAATAACTGCAGAACACACCCACATCAATGCTTTGTGGATGCTACTACAAGTTGATGGGAGGGAGGAAAGACACTTCCCCACCCCCAGCACTGCTAGCAAACACTCAAGTTTTGTAAGTGCACAGGTAGTATTCAGTCCTACCTGGGAAGATCAAAAAGGTTGCAGCAGTAGAGTGAGATGTTCCCTGAAGAACTCTGTAAGGAAAAATTTCAAGAAAAAAATTTCTACTTAATTAGGAGATACTTGAGTAGTCAAGGAAAAAAAGAGGGGCAAAGCAAGGGTGATGAAGAAAGAATGTATAATTAAATATAAAGAGTATAATTTTACTGCAAATAACTTTTTTACTGAAAAATATTTAAATGGCACTGCAGTTGTTTAAACCTGTTCTTTTTTATCAATTCAAAGAACAAAATAATAGAGGTTAATCTCATTACCTTACTATAATGTTTAACTTATTTAACTTATTAAGTCCTTATTTAGACTCTGCTAAAGATAAATACACAGGTCAATCAATACCAGGCAGGCTGACAGAGAAAGGTCCCATGTGTTAGAAGTTATTCATGAAAAGTGCAGTTGGGTTGACATCCCTTCTCTCTTCATTCATTCATCTAATGAGCATTTATTTTCTGAGCACATGGACAGGATTACCCTGGTTCTAGATAGTGGATGTGAATTTGACATGGTCTCTGACCACAGTGGGGACAGCCTGGTAGAGCAGAGAGGCGTGTGGGTACAAAGAAATATTACACTGCAGAATGGCCTGTGCTGTTTTGGTTGTATGCCTGAGAACTATGGGAACAGAGGACAGAACAGGGAACTGCCTGGGGAAAGGCTGAAGAAGAGGCGGCCTTTGAAAGGGTGTTGATGCATCTGCTAACATTACAGGGGTTGGGCTGGAGGAGCAGTCCAGGGGGAGTACCATGACATGGACTCCACCATGTCCGGGGATATGAGAAGTCTGAGAGGTGGGGTGGGGTAGGGTGGGGGTGGGGTGAAAGGCAAGTTAGCAGAGGCACATCAGGACGTGAAACTGTTAGATTTTATTCTAAAATGAGACACCAACAAAGGTTTACAAATAGAAGAGGGGAGGTCTTTGAAAACCCGTTTGGAAGTACTCTGGGAACAGCCCAGAGAGGGCTAGGCCTGGAGGCAGGGAGAACAGATAGTGAATTTTAACTTTGGTTACAGACTGGAATCATGGGGGAACTTTAAATAATACTGATGCCAGCCCCACCCACTAGAGACTCTGATTTAATTAGTCTGAGGTAAGACCTCAGACTGGGAACTTTACCAGATCCACAGGTGAGGAACTTCCGGGCAAGATGGCAGCATAGGTAAGTATGGTACTCACCTCCTCCTATACCACATCAAAATTACAACTAAACTACAGAATAACCATCATTCAGAATGCCTGAAATCTAGCTGAATAGAAGTCCTAAAACTAGAGACTTAACGATGAAGCCACACTGAAATTGGTGGGAGGGGCAGAGATGAGGAATGGGCTGTTTCCATACCCATGTGTGATGGATAAAAATTAGGAGGGATATTTTGGTTGCAGAGGTCTCACCTGAGAAGTGGGGGGGGGGGGGGGTCCCAGCTTCACACCAGGTCCCCCAGCCCAGGATTCCAGAGCCAGGAAGTGAAGTCCCCATAACATCTAGTTGCGAGAACCAGGGGGGATTCAGGCTGAGAGAGACCGAAGCTTTCTGGAGTCCCAGGCAGTTCCTCTTTAAAGGGCCCACACATGGACTTACTCTGACTCAATCCTTCTGAGCTCCAGTGCTGGAGCAGCACTTGAAAGGTAACAGAGATATGCACAAAGAAACTGAATTGTCTGGCATCAGGGTGAGAGCTGGGGATGGGCAGCTTTCTCCCAGACAGAAGTGCTGGCAGAGGCCATTATTCCTTTTCTGAGCCCTCCCCCACAGAGCTGGCAGGAAGGCACCATATCTGAGTCTCCATCAACCTGGCTCACACTGTTTGCCCTGCCCTGGTGGTTCCCTGAGACGCTTCCCCACTCAATTTTCAGGCCCACCTAAGCTATTTCCACTAGCTTTTCCATCTGAATGGACTTTTTTCACTAATGCTTCAAATTTTCCTAAAATGTCAAAAACAAGTAGCATCTGATCTCAGCATGTCCCTCTCTCACCATGTGGCCCCAGGCCTGACACTACCAGCAGCCAGCCTTGGTTCAGAGCTTGGCCTTGTCTGTGTACCTTCAAGTCCAGCACAAGTGGCAGCCATCAGCAGACTGCTCTGTAGCTCATGCCTGGTGACCCTAGACATAACACAGATGGCTGCTGAACTTGGCCTGCACCTCACTGGAAGCCCTAAAGTCAACGTACCCAGGGACAGCTTCAGAGCATGATGAAACACCGTCACAACCACCACCTCCACCTAACCACCTCCACAAACAGCACACTCAAGGGGCAGACACCAGAGCCCTGTGAAAGTAAGTCCTGCTCTGTGGGGTGGGCACCTACACAGCTGATCCTCCAAGTTGATCAGAGGTTGGTGGTCACAGCCAGGCAGTCCTTGCAGCTGATCAACCTGGAGGTAAATCTCTCCCATTGATATGCCAACAGCTATCAAGTCTCAACTACAACAGGAAGGTGTACACAGCTCCATTGGGGGGGGGCACCTCACGTGCCCAGCTTGGGTGCTCAAGAAGGCTGTGCCACTGGACTCTGCAGAACACCTCTTACATTAGGCCATGCTACCAAGCCTGGGAAACATAGCAACTCTACCTAATACATAGAAGAAAACCACAAGGAGGCAGCCAAAATTAGAAAACAAAGAAACATGTCCTAAATGAAACAGTACAAAACTCCAGAAAAAGAACTAAACAAAATGGAGACAAGCAATCTACTAGATGCAGAGTTAAAAACACTGGTTATAAAGATGCTCAAAGAAATTAGCACCTCAACAGCATAAAAAAGGACCAATCAGAAATGAAGGCTATACCAACTGAAATGAAGAATAATTTATAGGGAATCAACAGTAGAATAGATGAAGCACAGAATCAAATCAGTGATTTAGAATATAAGGAAGCAAAAAACACCCTATCTGAATAGCAAAAAGAAAAATGAATCCAAAAAATGAGCATAGTGTAAGGTGCCTTTGGAACAACTTAAAGCATTCCAACATTTGCATCATGGGGGTGCTGGAAAGAGGAGAGAGAGCAAGAAATTGAAAACCTATTTGAAAAAATAATGATGGAAAACTTTCCTAAGCTGGTGAAGGAATAGACACACTAGTACAGGAAGCACATAAAGTCCCATATATGATGAACCCAAAGAGGCCCACACCAAGGCACATCATAATTAAAATGCTGAGGATTAAGACAAAGAGAGAATATTAAAAGCAGCACGAGAAATGCAACTGGCTACCTACAAGGGAGCTTCCATAAGAATGTCAGCTGATTTCTCAACAGAAGCTTTGAAGGCCAGAAGAGATTGGCATGAAATATTCCAACTGATGAAAAGAAAGGACTTACAACTGAGATTAGTCTAGCCAGCAAAGCTATCATTTAGAATTCAAAGATAGATAAAGAGTTTCCCAGATGAGAAATAGCTCTTTAAGAAGAAGGAAAACTTTCCATGCTGTTAGTGCTCTCACAACCATGGTGAACATTCCTAAAACCTGCCGGACTTCCTGTAAAAAGTGTGGAAAGCATCAACCTCACAAAGTAACACAGTACAAGAAGGGAAAGGATTCTCTGTACGCACAGGGGAAGCAGCGTTATGACAGAAAGCAGAGTGGCTACAGTGGGCAGACTAAGCCGATTTTCTGGAAGAAGGCTAAAACTACAAAGAAGCTTGTGCTGAGGCTTGAATGTGTTGAACGCAACTGCAGATCTATGAGAATGCTGGCTAACAAGAGATGCAAACATTTTGAACTGGGAGGAGATAAGAAGAGAAAGGGCCAAGTGATCCAGTTCTAAGCTTGACAATAAAATCATGAGGATATGTTAAAAAAGAAAAAGAAAATATGTGAACAATAAAATGGCAATAAATACATATCTATCTCCAACTGAATCTAAAAAACAAAGTACATGAACAAGCAGAACAGAAACAGGCTCATAGATACAGAGAACATTTTGATGGTTGCCAAAGAAGAGGAGGGTTGGGGGGATGGATGAAAATGGTGAAAGGATTAAGAAGTAAAAATTGGTTAAAAAGTACTGAATAGTCATGGGAATATAAAGTATAACACAGGGAACACAGTCAATAATATTCTAACAATTATTTATGGTTTCAGATGGCAAGACTTAGGATGATCACTTAGTAAGTTATGTAATGTCTAATCACTGGGGTTTATACCTGAAACTAATATAACAATGTACATCAAATGTAATTGAAAAATAAAAATTATTTAAAAATGAAAAAAAAAGGGTCCACAGGTGATTTCAAATGTCCCACTAGAGCTGAGAACCATTGCTCCAAGGAGTCTGGAGGCTGGACTAGCTTCTTTGGGCTGAGTAATCTTTTGGGATTCTTAGGTGACTGTGAATAGGGTAGGAGAAAGCTGTAAAATAAAGTACTATTAAGCCTTGTAATGACTTGAGCAATTAATTTCAATACTTAGAAAAGACAGTACTTTGCAAAAAACTGAATATACAAACACACAATGGCCAGACCATGTAAGACAAGAGAACTTGGACCCACTGCCTCTGCAGCAATCAGCCAGGAAAGCCAAACCACAGCCTGTGTGGTCAGTGCATGCCAGCTCCCTAATTTCATTCCTCCTATTCAAGACCCACCAGAGAAAGTCAAATGTAAACCCCAAACCCATCACAAAGCATGCTCTCCTCTAGTTCACCCCATTCTGTTTTTCCCAGGCCAACAGCCTCCAATCAGGGCATAACTGAAGCCTTTGTGTTCTTCACTATAAAGCTTTCCAACTCTCAAACCCGTCTTTGAGCCCCTGCCAAATACAAGTGGCTGACCCCCTCTGAATAAACAGACTCTGCTTATTCACGTTTGGCTGGTCTTTACCATTCCTACACTATTACCCCAAGCTGGTGAGGTGGTTCCACTGGATCATTCTGGTCATAGGGTGACAACTCCCAAGTCTACTGTTTCCTGCCCAAGTGCTGCCCCATGCGTCGGGGACATAAAACCATTTGCCAGCCACACCTTTGCTATTCTGTAGGTCTCTTAAATTCATCTCTAGAACAAAACTGATTCTCTCTGCTTGTTTTCAACTTCTTTATTCTCTGCCATTCAACCTAAGCTAGAAAGGTAAACTCCTCATCACCTTGATCTCTCAGTTTAATCACTAAATTCTCCCAGTCTGGCATTCTAAGCATTACTTTAACCTACCTCTGCTCCTCTAAGCACCTATATCACTTCAAGATCTCTTTCCTAGACCACTGCTCACAGCCTCCCACTTGGTCTCTTTGCCAGGAGGTTCCTTCCCTTCGAATTTACAGCCTTGGAGGCCACAAGGGTCTTTGGCTCAAAAGAAAATCTGGCGGTGTCATGTCCCCACTTTGAAACCTTGCGGCACGGGCTGAAGTACCACCTTCCCAGGGCATCTGAAACCGTGAACCTGAACGCCTGCCTGGCCCAGCCCTACCAGTCACCACGCTTCAGGAAGCTCCCCCAGCTGGGTTAGGTAATTTTCCTCTCTGTTCCCTTAATACCCTGTGCCATTATACTTAGCTCCGTGTGTGACAAACAGCTTCCTCTGCATTCTCTTTTCTCTCATAAGCTAAAGGATTTAGGGCAGGAACTGTGTTACTTCTTCAATGTTTCATGCAGGGTGTGGCACAAGACAGGTTTTCAGAAATGCTGATTTATAAATTTTAAAAAATTACACACACCCAAACCAAAAACACGAGTCCAGGCAGGCTTTGACCTCAGGTTTTATATACAAGGTCTGGCACAAGTACCACCTGCTTCAGTGTGGTTGGAAGAGTAAAAATTGGGTGTAACAATTTATAGTTTTAATTTGAGCATTTCACCTAAAATGTCATACAGTGTGCCTGAGTGTGATATTGTTATGTTACAGAATTACATGCTTATGGTTCTGTAATAAAGATTTTGTGATAAACAATATGGTGTTATTTGTGCCAGACCCTGTATATTTCTATACCAGCTATCCATCTATCTTTTTAAGCCCTAGTTCTTTACACCATTTAATGTCTAGGTGAATTTTATATACACTTGTATAGTAGCCTCATCCATGCTAAGAAAAACTTTTGGTGGGGGCATGGAAGTAATTATTTACCAAAACAAAACAAACCTTGAATACTTTGGCTCCAGGAATTGCCACAATTGGCTCTTCTGTGTAAGAAAGGTTCTGCTCCGTAAAAAATTCCCGGATCCCAAGTTCACTGATTTCCACTCCAACTACGCTGTGACCTCGATCTGCAAACCTGCATAAACCATATATTTACACTTAAATTTTTATTTCAAATACAGCACTAAATAAAAGGATATGCCCCAATAAGCATATATCTTCCTTAACTTTAAAGGATTTATACGAATTCAGGTTCTTTGGTTTCATAGAATACGTAGATCCACAGAAAGTGAATCTCTATATTCTCAAACCTTACGTTATATGGAATTCTGAAAAGTTGATTTATATGACCTTAGGAAAAAACTTTAAATTTTGGAAAATTATGCCTTAAAATGTTCATTTATTACAAATGGATTTGATTAGGAGAGTTTTTAATTTAAAAGCATCCTATGGATTAGAAATGCTTTTCAAGTTCTCTAAATCAGCTCTGTCCATGACAGCCTTCAACAATGATAGAAGTGCCCACACCTATGCTGTCCAAACCAGCAGCCGCTAACCACACTGGCTGTGGAGTATTTGAGATGTGGCTAATGTGATTTAGTTTAAATTTGAATAGCCACATGCGGATAGTAGCTATGGTACTGGAGCATACAGCTCTAGAACACTGGCATCAATTTTTATAAAAATCTTATAATTTTCATTTACTTGTAGTACACACTATCCAGAAATTTATTTAATTACTATATGCAGATAACTAGTACTTTACCGTAAGCTTTATAATCACAGAATTCATACATTTTCTTGGACTCCAGAGAAAACTCTACTAGTGGCACAAAATACCTAGGCAAGTATTGATTTTATGTAAAATTAAATAAACACATACAGTCAGTTCTGCTATAATGCAACATATGCCTACCTAAAAATCACTGCACTATGCAAAAATCATGCAATAAATAAGGCTCCTAAGAAGATAAGGGTTGGGGCACAACATTAAAAACTTAGTTGTAATAGAGTATTATTCAGCTGTAAAAGAACAGAATGTTGCCATTAATGATGACCACGATGTACCTTGAGGGTATTATTCTAATTGAAATAACTCAGAAAAAAAAAGACAAATACCTTATGATCTCATTTATATGTGGAATCTACAAAAAACAACCAAACAAACTCAGAGATACAGAGAACATATTGATGGCTGCCAGAGGCTGGAATTGGGGGGTGGGCAAAATGGGTGAAGGGGGTCAAAAAGTACAAACTTGCAGTTATAACATAAGGCAGCCCTAGGGATGTGATATACAGCATGGGGGTTACAGGTAATAATCTGTAATGCACACAGGGTGGGGCAAAAATTTACAGTTTGTTTGGAAAATGTTATTATTAATAATAATACAAAAATAAACTGTTTCACACACTCACAACCATAAGCCTACTTTTCCCTACCCCATATTTAAAAATTACTGAGTTAAAAATTCTCATCATGAAAAAAAAATGTAACTATGCATTACAATGAATCTTAACAAGATTTATTGTGATCATTTTGCAGTACCTACAAACATCGAATCATTATATTGTATACCTGAAACTAACATAATATATGTCAGTTATACCTTAATTAATTAAGAGTTCCAGTGGGCTATTATTAAGATTACAAAAATAAAGATTTTTATCAACCATCTTTTCTGAACTTTATAAACTCACTACAGACTCTGGTCCATCTGTGCACATACAACATAACACATCCCAGCAAAAACAAAGCTCCACTGGAACATTTGCCAACTAACAGAAAGACAATTTTCCCTTTCCCCACACATTTTCAAAGTTTTGAGTTCCCAGTGTTCACTTCTCGGTGGAACCAGTCCCTTGTGGCTAGGGATAATGAAATTCTACCCCGTTTTTACTGAACAAGAAATTTTTTTCAAGTTTTAGTTTTATTTCAAAAAAGGTAACAGTGACTTTGTTTTCTCCAGGCACCCCTCCCCCCCAACCATTTGTTAAAGTACAGAGGTCTATATCTTAATATCCCATCCTGACCCCTCCCCTGCGCAGTATTGTACACTCCCTGCTGGAATGTCTCGGCTGGGGAGCGGCAGAGTCCAGGTGCCAGGCTAGCTCCCTCTGACTTCAGGAACTGTTACAACCTTTGGACCCTCAACTCTTTACCCCAATGGTGAGTTTTAAAATCTGGAGAGTGGATTTTCTTTGGGTGTTTTATTTTTATTTATTTATTTTATCTAAAAAATACTTTATTTTTAGAGAGTGGAAAGGAGGAAGAAAGAGACAGAGCAAAACACTGATGTGAGAGAGAAAAGAAACACCAATGTGAGACAGAAACATCAACTGGTTGCCTCTTGCACACGCCCTGACTGGGGATGGAACCCTAAAACCCAGGCATGTGCCCTAACCAGGAATCGAACCGATGGCCTTTTACTCTGTGGGATGATGCCCAACCAACTGAGCCATACCAGTCAGGCTTCTTTGGGTGTTTTGAAAAAATGTTCTGTAAGGATATACAGTAGAACTATAAGCTCACCAAAGTCCACTTAAATACTCTAAAAAGTTGACTGACTTCAGCTCCCAAGAGGCCAATATTTTGTTTGACAAAGATACTTTGCCAGAAAATGATTCCATGATAACAATTTTAAGACACATAGGAAACTGAAGAAGTAACAAATTAAATTAGCATAGATTAATTTCAGGAATTTATTTCCTCTTTTTTCCTCATCTGTAAGGTCAGGAGTATGGCTAAAGGCAGTTTCTGATGAGGTTATTAGCTTTCCAAGCGTTTCTAAATCCTTAGTGCAGACACCCTCCCTTTTGGGGCACCATCACCTCCCTCCCATCCCTATTTTTAAAAAGAAGAAAATGAAACAAAGTGATCAGAGATGTTTTGATTCCAGCAATTTACACTCAAGGCTTTGTGCTGAGTTGCCTGGTTCTAACCCAAGATGGTGGCTCAAATGCAAAGCACACAGCAAAGGAAGGATGCTCCCATCTCATTCTGAAAGCAAGTATTGATGACCAGTTGCCCCCCCCCTTCCCCCCAGAATTATACTTTAATTTAAAAATAACATTTTAAAAAAGCTGTTACACATTTGCTATAACTTATCTCTGTGAATCAGGATTTTCTCAATAATGTACAATTAAATGAAATTTAGAAATATATTGGGTAAAAATTATTTAAGCAAAAAGTTGTCAGTGGCACATTAAAAGGAAAAAGAGAGGAATCTAAAAGAACTGGTGTCAGAGGTCTTACACGTGTTAAATGGTTATATAATATGTAAGTACTACAACATGGCACCAGAAGTTTACCTGTAGAGCTGGGCGTTGGAAGGGCTGCAGCTTTCAAGTCAGTGTGAAATGCTGGACAGAGGATTCTTGGAAATCAAAGCTAAGTCCTAACTCTGGCTGTGGATGGGAGTGACAGCACACAGGGTGAACTGAGGCACCTGGGAGAGGGGCTGGAGGTGTGTGCCTGTGTTTGTTTTATCTATTCATGCTCAGCTTAGTCCCACTAGGCAAAATCATTTGTTTTCCCCTCGTGTTTCTTACAGACTAAGCAAACGTAAAATTCACATCATGCTCAAATTATTCCCTAAGATATCAATAAACTTAGAATGAAATTCACATTTTTAAAACAAGAGGTAGAGCTGAAGCGACTACACCTACTACCCACACAGCGCTACACACTTCCAGTGTGGTCAGAGCATGAACTGTTCATAGTTCTCGAATATGCATATGAATAACTTATCTTTCATATTCCCTAGGAAGTCTGTAAGTTACCATACATGGAATATTTTTTATATTCTTCATACATTTTATAAAGTTACAAAATATAAACAAAAGAGTCTAAACCAGCTGCATGAATTTTTATTTCCATTCAACACATGGAAAAGTGAAATGACCTACTATAAAGTGGTAGGAGCTGGATAATATTGGAATATATTGCCCTTAAAAAAGAACCTAAGCCCTGGCTGGCATAGCTCAGTGGATTGAGCGCAGGCTGGGAACCAAAGTGTCCCAGGTTCGATTTCCAGCCAGGGTACATTCCTGGGTTGCAGGCCAGAACCCCCAGCAACCGCACATTGATGTCTCTCTCTCTCTCTTTCTCTCTCTCTCGCTCTCCCCCCTCCCTCCCTTCCCTCTCTAAAAATAAATAAATAAAATCTTTAAAAAAAAAAAAGAACCTAAAGAAATGTCTTATACATTTCATTTTAATGCTGTTTGGCCTCAGCTCATAGTTTATTCATATCTGACATCTGTATAGATATCAATATACAAATTAGTTAAATAAGTGAAAAATTCTTGAATACAATAACTTATATGTAATTACATATAATTGCATATATATAATAGTTTAGTTCTGGTATTTTTTAATTATAAAATGACTTTCAACCCAAAATATTTAACAATCACATTTAATCGGTTGTCTCATTCTATTTCCTAATCTTGTTTCAAAATCTCTGCTACAGTTAGATTGTTATCACTTATGGCATAATATTGAGACAATCTATTTATAGTTAGTGTTTTTCTTACAGGTAGTTTCTAAAGTAATCCTTTCTTCTATTTCAGTCAGCTGGTTAGGATAAAGTCTAATAACATAGTTTAAATATTCTCAATTTCATGGCCACACTAAAACGTAAGCTATAGCAGCCATTTCACAAATAATCTCAGCTATAAGCACTTTCCATCAACACAAGAAAGTGGACTTCTGGTCAAGATGGAGGCATAGGAAGACAAGCTTCGGCAGAATGTGAGGTCCCACACTCATGTATGGTGGATGAAAATTGGGAGGGATACCTTGGGAGCCAGCGATCCTAGCCCCAGACCTGACTGCAGAGCCCAGGGTTCTAGCACTGGGAAGATAAATCCCTATAACTTCTGGCTGTAAAAATCAGTGGGGGCTGGGGCAGTGGAAGAAACTGACAGATTTTCAGAAAAGTCCAATTAAAGGGACTGCACAGACTTAAAACGTATGCAAAACTAGCCACTCTGGGATTCACCACCAAAGTAACAGCTGTAAGGGCACCAGTCTCATACGAAAAGTGGGTGAAGTGACTAGAAATGGGTTGCGTGCCAGACAAACCTCCAGAAGCCAGGCAGTGGCATTGTTCTCTCTCCAAGCCTTCCCCCAACCCAGAGCCACAAAGCAGTGAAGCGGGTTGCCCCACCATGGCAATTACCTAAGGTTCTGCCCCACACAATATACAGGAGTCTTTTCTAAGACAAGGAGTCAAAGCAGCTCTACCTAATACACAGAAACAAACACAAGGAAGCTGCCAAAATGAGGAGACAAAGAAATATGGCCCAAGTGAAAGAACAGAACAAAACCCCAGAAAAGAAACTAAACAAAATGGAGATAACCAACCTATCAGATACTGAGCTCACAACACTGGTTATCAGGATGCTCAAAGAACTCACTACTGACAGCAAAAACAGAAGGGAAGAAATAAAGGTTATACTAAGTGAACTAAAGAAAAATCCACAGGGAACTAACAGTGGAGAGGATGAAGCCAGGAATCAAATTAACAACTTGGAACACAGGAAGGAAAAAAGCATTCAATCAAAACAGCAGGAAGAAAAAAGAATTCCAAAGAATGAGGATAAGCTTAGGAACCTATGGGGCAACTTTAAAGGTACCAACATCCAAATCATAGGGGTACGAGAAAGAGAAGAGGAAGAGCAAGAAATTGAAAGTTTATTTGAAAAAATAATGAAGGAAAACTTCACCAATCTGGCAAAGGAAATAGACATATAAGTCCAGGAAGCACAGAAAGTGATGAACAGATGAATACAAAGAGGAAAACAACAAAACACATCATAATTAAAATGCCAAGGGTTAAAGACAAAGAGAGAATCTTAAAAGCAGCAAGAGAAAAGGAGACAGTTACCTACAAAGGAGTTCCTGTAAGCCTGTCAGCTGGTTTCCCAAAAGAAATCTTGCAGGCAAGCAAGAAGGGACAGGCAAAAAGTATTCAAAGTGATGAACAGCAAGGACCTACATACAAGATTACTCTATCCAGCAAAGCTGTCATTTAGAATGGAAGGGCAGATAAAGTACTTCCCAGACAAAGTAAAGCTAAGGAATTCATCATTACCAAGCTACTATTACATGAAATGTCAAAAGGAATTATATAAGAAAAATAAGAAGATCAAAACTATGAACATTAAAAGGTCAACAAATTCACAACTATCAACAAATTAAAAACAAACAAACAAAAAATTAAGCAAACAACCAGAACAGGAACAGAATCATACATAGGGAGATCATTTGAAGGGTTATCAGCTGGGAGGGAGAAGGGAGAGAATGGGGGTAAGGTGCGGGGATTAAGAAGCATAATTGGTAGGTACAAAATAGACAGGGGGATATTAATAGTACATGAAATGGAGAACCCAAAGAACTTACATGCATGATGCATGGACATGAACTAAGGGAGGGACTCCTGGAGAGAATAAGGGTACTGGGCAGCGGGGGGCAAAAGGGAAAAAATTGGGACAATTGTAATAGCATAGTCAATAAAATACATTAAAAAAGAAAGGCAAAAAAAGACAAGAAAATGTATCAATGCTTATCTGCTCATACCATTTCATCTCAACTGCTTTTCCACAAAGAGGGAAAAATACTCTCAGTCCACTCTCGCCTTTAAGGAAATTATCCAAATGCTTCTTTAATAGCCTGGAGACAAAAAAAAAAATGTTTTTGTTTTAATTAGCCAATGAACAGAGGAAAGGACAACAATTGCATAATGCTAAGTACTTTTCATGCATTATCTCACTTACTATTCCCAAAAACTTTATAAAGTAGATGACATTAATTATTATAATCTCCACTTGGCATAGGAAGAAACAGAAAAGTTAAGTAACTTGCTCAGTAACATAGCTAGTGAATGATTAATCTGATTCAAATCCAGGTCTTTCCTGATTGGCAATTAAAAATTTTTAAAAATTGTTCCTTGGTTGATATGTTTTAAAAATTCTTCATTAATTTCCCAAATATATAGGTGCATGTATGTGTGTGTATGAGACATGGGGGAGCCTTTGGATGTACTGAGTTTTTCCACACTCATTTTACAGTAAGCTCTCTAAATGTGTACTCAGGGCTCAGGAGGAGCTCTGAAAAGTTGTGGCTGTTCTTGTAATTAATTCCTTTGTAGGGATGTGGCTCTCCTCAGGCCATCCACATAACAGGAATAACCCATACAACAATTCTGGGATGATGGCCCAACTACTCAGAGTGCACGTGCAATAATGATAATAATGATGCACCCTGGGAAGGCAGGGTGGCTGCCTGAAACAGGGAACATCTGACATGATCGCCTTACTTAGCACTGGCCCATGATTTATTATTGCTGCTTCAAAGCCTACTCCTGCTACTAACATGTGGCTCAATATCTTGGCTCATTTGCTAATTTCTTTCATCCTCCCTTCTTTCACCATAGAGATAACACTTTAACATTTCAATGTTGAACAACATTTACTGTTTGAAAACAAATTCAAAACAATACCACTTTTCAGTGTAAAGATACATAAGCATTAATGTCGCTTGCGCACCTGCTCTGTGTACAAACGTGTGGCCAATACATAGATGCTACCGGGGATTTCTCAATTCATGAATCTAAGATGTTTTCAATTGTAAGTCATACAGTTATTTATACTCCATGGAAAGATGGAACATGCCACAGATGCAATATGATTTTATAAATGCTGAAATGAGAAAAAACTAAAAATGTGCATCTTAAAATGTGTCAAATATTATTATTTCCATCTCCAAAGTCAGTTTCTGATAGAGCATTTCTTTGTTATATACCAAATATTTCTTACTGGTGTCCTTGTTCTTGATGAAATGCAATTTTGCGGTCCACCCACTTTTCTTGCCATTCTTCCAGAGTTAGTACTTGGTTTTTCTGTACCTCAGCATCGGGGTACTCTTTAATATTAAGTGAAGTTTTTGTATCATCCATTGTTTCATAAATGCCTTTGCCTAACAGCAGATGTCTCCAATACCTAGGCAGAAAATACTTGCAAAGTTAACATTTGAAGGCACTGCAATTCCATTGAGGAATAAAACAAAAACCATTATCCTCAGCAGTATGGCTGTTAAAAACATATTTCAATATCCCAGAAAAGTCATACAAAAATTACTTTTCAGTGAGTTTGATGGTGGGGGCACCCTCATATTACACATTAGGAAAGATCTTTAAATAAATTGAATTATGTCTTAACATTAGAGTAAAAGGATTTAAGTTAAAATAAAGGAGGAAAAGCAAACAGGAATTTCACACTTTATAACTTCCATAAACTTAGAATTTTTTCTAGCATCTCAGTTACTCTTAATTTTAAAATTTTCTTTCAATGTTTACTTATATTTGTAATCACTGTTACAATGCACACAACTTGAAGACTTCAACAGTTACAAAAATAACAGTTCCCATTTGCATGAGAGAGGCAACCATCTTTAACTTTTTGAACTCAGTCTTCAAATCTAACTCTATCTCAGAATAACAACCTTATTTTTGTATCTTCTTTCATTTCTAGGTAACTTGTAGAGAAAAGAAGCATGTAGCCATCTTTCACCTTCCCAACACACATGCACACAAACACACTCACACTCTCTTCTCATTTTTCCTATCTTTTCAATAGAGACATAGCAGATTTTTGATTAAATATGTGGAGTACATTGTTGTGACTCGGTAAATACCATACACAAGCAACATAGCGTTCTACAATTAATGTTCCTTTGTTGTACAACTTTTTCATTCTGAAGTTAATCACTGTTTTGCTTTTTTATTTATAAATTTTCTATATGGTAGTTTGGATTATACTAGTATGTTATTAGTGCTTCTAATTTAATGATTTATCCATGAGAATTGCAAACAATGCATAAAAAGCAGGTATTTCAGGAAAATTGTCTTTATTGCAAACTTTGGCTTTGATGTGCTTAAGATTTAAGGATTTGTAAATATAAATTCACGTCTCAGCAAACATTTGTTAATAAATTACTTTTGCAAGGCCCTGATGATGTCAGGAGGTGACTCAGTTTTCTTAAGAGGTTAGGGGGAAGTATCTGATGATACTCGGTACAGAAAAGCAAAAGAGAGTTGCTTTTCCCCCATCTTTATATTTAACTGAAATTTTGGGAACGGTGGGTTTAAGACTTCATTAAGCACCTCTCTACTGAAAACAAAGGGGAAGCATAAGTTTATCACAGAGGCAGGGTAACCTGTATTGCACAATTCTATCCGTTTCATGCAAACTTAAAATTAACTTACCACGAATATAACTTAATCACTTCTGGGATGTTCTAACAATTTCTTAACTTGCTTATGACCTTTTCTGGAGAAATAAAAGTTTCATTCTAAAGCAAGATAAAAGCGTAAACTATAAGCACCCGAAAGGCAAGTTTCACTAGCACTGCTACCCATACATGGGTAGCATACATAGTTTGGTCGCTCAAGTCCTCCGCGGGTGGACCCCCACCTTTTCTTTAAAAAAAAATTCTGCTTTATATTTATTTTTTAATTTTGCTAAATTTAAGAATAACTTCCCTGAAGTACACAAATTTTAAGAGTACGGCTCAGTGAACTTTTACACAGACATTCACCTTTGTAACCACCATGGAGCAAGACAATACTTAAAGCACCCCAGTTCTCCCCTCCCCTGGCCCTACACCGCCCCTAGTGCACTAGTCTGTCAAGTACTTCTCTTAACAGTCACTAATACCTATCAATGTTTGGGTTTCACTTAATCGTGGACTCACAGAAAGGTCATTCACTGTCCTACCTGGTTATTCCCAGATGCCACTCTGCTCCCTGAACTCTATTTCAGGGCGCCAATTACTCGGCTGTCCACCCTTGTTAGGCTGCCCGATTCCGGAATCCCATCACAGGATTACACCTAGCAAATCATTCCACTTACCCGCGCGGTCTCTACGCCCGGGGAAACGTACCTCGCTAGTCGCCCGCTGCTTTGCGGCCCTGCTCTAACCAAGGACTGGTTAAGTAGTGGACCGCCTCCCGCCCCCTCCTCCCCTGCCTCCTCCCCTGCCTCCTCCCCTGCCTCCTCCCCTGCCTCCTCCTGCGCTCCGCCCCCGTGGCCCACCCACGCACCGACAGCCAGACCCCGCCCCTCCCCAGGTGCCCCGCCTTAGTCCTCGCCCCTCACCCGCCCCCTCCTTCGGCGCCCCGCCTCAGTTCCCGCCCCTGGTCCCACCCTCTACCGGAGCCCAGCACCGCCCCCTCCTTAGGAGCTCGGGCTCGCGCAGCGGCGGAAATGGCCAAGGCGGGGCGAGCGCTGCGGCGAAGGCAAAGGCGGGGACCCTACTCCTCCCCGCTCCCGCCGGCTCCTCCCACTCCGGGTCACGCCGTCACAGGGGCGGAAGCGGCGGCGGCGGTGGCGGCGGCGGCCGAGAGAGGACTGCGGTTCGCTGCGCGGATCCTGCAGTCCTGTGCGCGCGGCGCGCGGCTCGGGAGAGGTGCCCGCGGCCGGGGGCGGCGCGCACCGTCTCTTTCGCTCTCGGAGGTGAGGCGCACGCGGCTCTGGGGGTTACTGTAGGGGCTGCGGCGGATTTCGGGTGACAGCTCCGCACAAAGCAGCTTGGCAGGGGTGCAAACCCTCCTTCTTCCCCTGTGCAGCGCCCCTCGCCCGGTTGGGAGGTGAACGAATGCCCTAGGGACTGATACCTCTCTCTCCGATTTGGAAGCGAGCTGCTGGGTGGGATTCCTGTCTAAGGAAGAGAAATTCCCGGGCTGGGGTGTTGCGGCGACGGGGTTCCCCGATTCGTCTTGGTGCTGTGGGTCTCTTCTAACCCCCTACAATATTTCCTTTCTCTACAGTGCTGCTTTCTCCCCGCGACTGCTTGCACCTTTTCAGCGCTCAGGTGAGCACCGGAGGCTGTTGCTTCTCTGGCTTCGGAGCAGAGACGGGAAAGCTTTTTGGAAAGCGAGGCGGCTGCAGCTGGCTCAGGGAACGTTGGGGCTCCCTTCTGGGGACTGTTAGAGCCTTGTCACCTGGGGAATGTGTGCTGCGTGGGGGGAAACCCACAGTCCGGAGTAGGAACTCCCTCGCTTGTTCTGCAGAGAGTGTGGCGGTGAGGAGCTCGTACAGCCTTGCAGGTGTCGTAGTAATGCTTTGAAGCACGATAGGCATGGCCAGGTTGCTGGGGTAACTCCTCCGGGGAACCCGGAGCGGGCGGCCGGATTACGATAGCTGTTAGTCAACAACAGCCTGGCAGCTGGCAGGTGAAACAGGAAGGAAGTGGAAGGCCCAGCTGTAGAAAGTTGGGGTTCGGTGATACGGAACCTAGCCAGATCGGGGCCCAGCCTTGTCTTGGGTGAGTGTGCACGAGTCCGCAGACCAGTCGTTGTGGGAGAGCCATCCCTTCATATTCACGTACAACTCCGGGTTTTTGTGTTTTGTTTATTTGTTTTTAATCTATTTTAGTGGAAGAAAGGCGAGTGGGAAAGGAGGTTTTTTAAGGAGGTACATTAGAAAAATGACTATCAATAATTAATAGTCTTTCAGGTAGGGAAAGTAATCAACAAAGCATTCAGGCAGTTGAACTGGGTCCATATTTTGGAAAATTTTATTAGTATGGGTGCAGTAAGGTGCTAGTCCTTCCTTATTTTAAGTGGCCCAAAGGGAAATTCCAGAAGTTGTCTGAAGAAATTTCTAGTAGTTTGCCTTATAAATGTTGGTGTCACTATAAATTTTTATTCCAACTTGGAGTCATTTTATGTCATATTTCTGAACACTGTGGTTTTTTTTTAAACTTATTGAATAAGCTACTTTAGGAAAATCCTGGGAATTATTAAAATAGAATCTAGGCTTCAGGAAAATCCTGGGAATTGTTAAAATAGAATCCAGGCACTGATACATCCACTTATATATTTACCCACCCAAAACCAACATTTTTCTCTCTTGTCACATTAAAAGAAAACCAAAAGCTATAAATTTAAAGTTAGGGAGATATGCTTATACAATTATATTGAATGTGAAACAAGTTGATTATATTTAAATGAAGTGTGCTTATTAATTTGGTAAACCAGGTAGGAAAGCATTTTCAGTATGTTCATTGGTTTTAAAGACACTTTTGATCATTATTTCTGAAATTATATTTAAAAGCACAAAAACTATTGTTCTTTAACTTAAAAAATTTTCCCCCATTTGAAGCCCCAAGAACTCAGCAACAGTGAAAATACAGAAACTACAGCAAGTCTCAAAAGAGAATGAGGGTACATAACTGTTAATCATATTACTGAAAGTGAAAATGTATTACCCTAAAAATCCTCAATCATATTTTTCCCTGACAACACAGACTTAATAATGGCTTTTATAGCTAATATATTCATTTTCTCCTATCCACTTCTTGATTTACATCATTCTTTATTGCAGTTAAACACATATTTTCCAGTACAGTTGGACTCAAATGTTTGGTGAAATTTCTGGAAATTATGCTTTTTTTAATAGAATGCTTGCATTTTTAGGGTGAAATGCTGCATGAACCTAGGCTGATTATATTTATGTTCCTAAACCCCACTTTAGACTCAAATATTTTTGCTGCAATATTGATATATAGTATACATTTACAGATCTGTATTTATATAATGTCTTATTCATGGTTCACTTGTGAGTAATGTTGGGTATATGTTTTGTATAAAGAGATTCATTAGATTGGACAGTCTTTTGAAAATATAAATATGATCCAGAAAGCCTTCTTTGTGTTTAACAATTATTGATAGGCAGGAGTACTTTTAACATCAATAATGTTTCATCTATCTGTATTTGGAGTGCTGTAGAACTAAATGACAAATTATTTAATCCTTAAAGAGCTATAATACATTTCAAAATATATAGAGAGTTGATGTGTTCACAACTAACATAATGGTTTTAAGAAATTGAAGAGTGAGCTAAAGGAAAATCATCCATTACCTTGGTGTCTAGATTTCTCAAAGTCAGTGCAGCTAAAAACCTGAAAGTTTTCACACGTGTTAATAATCCATTAAAAGTGCTCTGAGGGGTGTTAGTAGAACTCACAGATAGGAAACAATAGGATAACAAACCTTTCAAAGCTTTCTTCAAGATTAAGATTATATACAGGCATCCCTCGCTTTATTGCACTTCACAGGTGTTGCAGTTTTTTTTACCAATTGAAGTCAAGACCCTCACCGGAAAAAGATTACAACTCGCTTCATTGCCGTATTCACTCCATTATGGTGGTCTAGTACCTAACCCACAGTATCTCTGGCATATGCCAGTATGTGGAATTTGTATCTTATGATAACACTTTTCTACTTCAAATTCCTTATCCATACGTATGTCCTATTTATTTGTGTGCTATTTTGTGTGAGTGTATGTAGTAAATACAATGGATCAAGGAAGGGGATGTGTGATAATTGTAGAACCCATATATTATTGAGTACTTTTGCTAAACTTTTTTTTATTCCTAATCTAAATTGAATAAAATACTAATTTGATGACTCAATCTTTCATGGTTACTATGCATTATTTTTCTCGTAGACTTTTGGTTCTTAATGTTTTTGTTTAATCATGCTGTTATTAGACTAGTTTGAGAACTTACAAAATTCTTTCAGTAAAAGATATAGTAACTAACCCAGATTCTTAGATTTGGTAGTGACTAGATGGTGTGCCTGAGGTTTATTTGTTGGGTTTTACTAAGAAAGAGTGAGTTTTCTTTTTAAGGTATGATAAAAGATCAAAATTCAGGAGCTGCTAAGAAGACACAGTAAGATGGAGAGAAACAGACAAAAATTGAGTGTTTTTACTCATTGAATTTTATAAATAATGTGATTTGTTTATTGGTCACTTGTGTGGTATTCTCTAAAGTTTATATTTTTAAATGTACATACTACTAATGCATAACATTTATTGCATACTTAAAATATACCAGGCCTGGTACTCCAAATAGGCTATTTTACTTAATGCTCACACTGATCCTATGATACAATGGTATACACTCTTGCCATGCTGCTTTTATATATGAGAAGACCAAGGTCTTGAGGATATTAAGTAACATATTAAGTAACTCGAAAGCAATGGTTTCACACTCTGCCAGACTAACTGCAGAGAATGTATTTTACCTAGTTCTGTATAATAACTTTGTTCCAGAATGTTGACAGTATTAGCAAGTGTTAATATTTAATGATTTAATTATTTATTGTTTATTTTTATTTTTTTGCAGATTATCTGAAGCAATGGCAATCCCACGGGGGAGAACAAAGAAAAAAGCATCTTTTGATCATTCTCCAGATAACCTTCCTTTGAGGAGTTCCGGTAGGCAGGTATTACTCCTTTGTTCATTTTGTGCACCTGTTTTGAGCACATGGAATTATTCTGATTGGGACTGAAAAATTAGAAGTAAAAAAATATATATCATTCTGGTCTTCAAGGAACTTGTAGTCTAGTAGAGAAACTGACCTTGGAACAATTACAGCCCAGGGTGATAAAAAGAATGTAGACAAAAGCATGCTGGCAGAGGGAATTGCAAAGATGAAGACATAGGGTGTGAATCAGCATGGGGTGTTCAGAGAATTGCAGCTGTGTGGTTGCCTCCAGGATGTGAGCTGGGGCCAGATCATGCTTGGCTTGCTGTCATTCGTAGGAATTTGACATCAGCTTGTAGCTGGCTGAATGCTGTTGATGGGTTACCTACTGCCATCTCTTTTGTAGGTCCCCCCCCCCCCAAAGAAACATCTGAAATGATGTAATTCTTTTTCTAGAATTTTTCTAGGTTTTTAAAAATATGCAATACTGAGAGGATAATATCTTGGATGCATTTTAGTTCTCTTTAAAGTGCTGATATTTGCACAGTAAAGTTTTAAGGAAATTGCTGTATTATCAGTCCCTAACCTACTGTCAGGGTGTTGTTGATTTTCATGTTTAGAACTTTTCCCAATGTTGAAGTCTTTTTAGTAGTAAACCTCCCACATTACTCTTGCTATTCTGGTGAAATCTTAACTTCAGCTGGTTCTTCCTCAGGCAAAGAAAAAAGCAACGGAGATGGCAGATGAGGATGAAGACGGTGGGTCAGAGAAGAAGTACAGGAAATGTGAAAAGGCAGGCTGTACAGCAACATGTCCTGTGTGCTTTGCAAGTACTTCTGAAAGGTCTGTTTAGATGACATATCTTGGCCTCACATTCCTGCCTGTGAGAGTGTTCTTTGTGGGAACATCATTGTCGAAGATACTTTTACTAAAGATAGCTGTAGATACTGTAAGTCATCTAATAATAGAGACATTGCCTGTACATTCTGTACACACCACACCCTCCTATATGCTCCCTCTGTTAGACGTGGCCGTATCAGCTGTGCATAGTGCCCAGTCAGCATCCTCAGATCCCACTTCTCTTGGGGGTTGAGTGGAGGAAAGCGTGGGGCACAGCAGAGGGGACCATGGAGCTCCCTGTGGGCCAGCAGATGGTTACTTTCCCGAGGCTTTTTTCCCTCATGTAACATACCTCCTCTTCCAGTAGACATAAACAGGTCTCATTGAGACTATGAGGTTAATAATAAGTGCACTTGCCATTTTTATTGGGATGACACAAGTGTGACCTTTTACTTCCAGAGAAAAATCTTCAATGAAGGCTTAAGATTCAGTAAAACCTGAACACAAATCCCATTTTTTAAAAATCATGAAGCGTAGTGGTGTTAGTGTTCATTGTGGCATTAGAGTTCATTCTTTTACTACATTATTGGCTGTTTGACAGCTTATATTTGCCAGATTGCCTGCTAAAGGGTCAGATTCCAGTTGGCCAGATTCATTTACTATTCAGTATTGGGCCAGATGTTGTTACTAGGACCACACTTCTCTCCTTCACCCATGTGCATCCTCCAGCAAGCACAGTGACACCCCTTGTTTCATGTCACTAGAGACCCTATAATGGCTTGAGGGAATCTTGATAAAACTGCTAGGCCTCATACCCTTTGATGTGCAACCAGCTAGGTTAGGTCCTCTGGTCTAAGTCCCTGGGTCCTTACCATGTGCTGTCACCTATCATCCATTCCACTTCCCCTACCTGTTATTAGCTTCTGGTTGTTAGGATTCTAAATGGAAAGAATGCAACATGAGCTCATAGGAAGTGCTCGACACATGTTTTTTTGGTGTTTTGTTTTTTTGTGTTTTTTTTTTAATAAAGGGGGTGGGGAGGGAAGGGAGGAATTTATTTTTGTGAAACAGAGGGAAGACTTTATTGTTTTTATTTTTGGTAAAATAAAGGAGTCAAACTAAAAAAAAGTGAGAACTGTTATTATTACCAAAGCTACATGTTTCTGCTATTTTCAGATGTGCCAAGAATGGCTACACCTCCCGTTGGTATCACCTCTCCTGTGGGGAGCATTTCTGTAACGAATGCTTTGACCATTACTACAGAAGGTCTGTTGTCTGATTGTTGGAGGTTTTCATACTGGAGGGGGCTGGGGTGGGGGCAGTGGATGGGGTCAAATGGTTAAACCTGAGCCCATAGACTTACTGAATTATGCCACTGTTGCAGCCATGCCTGTCAGCTACAACTGGGCCAGACCTTCATGCTGTAGTTTGTGTGTGTGCATGCTTGTATGTGTGCACTCAGGGTTCAAAAACATCTACTGTGAGACAGTTGTTCTCTTTAGTTGCAAGCTCTAATAACTCTAGGAGATGCTTTACTATTCTGTGACAGTACATAGGAGAATGAATGCCAAGATTTGGGGGAAGATGCTGACAACTGGAAGGAGCTTGAACCGATAGCAGCTGTCCCTTCCTAACAGTTTTAGATATTAAAACTGATACGAGCCCTGGCCAGGTGGCTCTGTCGGTTGGAGCTACACCAAAAGGTTGCGTATTTGATTCCTGGTCAGGACACATACCTGGGTTGTGGGTTTGATCACTGACTGGGGTGTGTACAGGAGGCAACGGATTGATGTTTCTCTCTCACATTGATATTTCTCTCTCCCCCTACCTATCTAAAATCAATAAAACTCATATCCTCGGGTGAGGATTGAAGAAAGAAGAACTGATAGGGATGCACCCTTCCTGACAGCCTCTTTTATGGATATCGTAGTAACTTCCTCCTCCTTATGATGTGGCTAGTTAAATCCTTTTATATAAAATTTTCTAACCTGCCACCTGTTTTCAAAACGCAGTTAACTTATAGCTTGATATATTTATTTTATTCTTTTTCAGCCATAAAGATGGATATGACAAATATACTACTTGGAAAAAAATATGGACTAGCAATGGAAAAACTGAACCTAGTCCCAAAGCTTTCATGGCAGACCAACAGCTCCCCTACTGGGTAAAAAGGATAATGCTTTATTTTCTGTAAGGCAAGAAGAATGGGTGAAAATACCAATTTTTAGGAAATTTTTCTTTTATTGCATTTATTGTTCTATGTCTATTAAAGCAAATCACATTTTTTATTTCTGTAGGAAATTCAGACATAGTTAAAGAAGAAACTAAAGACTCCCCGCACACCGGTGATAGCTGTTGCTAAGCTTCCATATCATTCTTCTGTTAATTTTTAAGTGTATCTATAAACACAATTTTTTGCTTCATATACATATCCTAATAAGATTTAACATTATACTTTGAATGTAATTTTTGTTAAACTTTTAGCTTTTTCATTCATTTAACTTTATATTATTTTTCCATTTAGCCGTTCTTTGAAAATAAATTGTAGTGTTGCATATATTAGATAAATATCCTTATATTTAATAAATGATTTGCTAAATTTGAGCTTCTCTTGCATACGTAAAATTTTTTATTGAAGTGAAACTTACCTGATATAAAATTATAATTTTAAAATATGCAATTCAGTGGCACTTAGTACATTGACAGTGTTGTGTTGAGCACCACCTCTATCTAATTCCAAAGCATTGTCATCACACAGAGTAAACCTTGCCCGTTAAGCAGCCACCTCTCCTTTTTCTCTCCCCCAGTCCCTGGCAACCATTAATCTGATTTCTGTCTTTATGAATTTATCTATTTCGGATGTTTTATGTAAAGGAATCATAAAGTATGTGACTTTTTTATTGGCCAGTTGTATTTTTTTTATTTTTCTAAATATATTTTATTGATTATGCTATTACAGCTATCCCATCTCCCCCCCTTTATTCCCCTCTGCCCTGCACACCCCTTCCACCCATATTCCCCACCTTCAGTGCATGTCCATGGGTCACACTTATAAGTTCTTTGGCTTCTCCATTTGCTATACTATTCTTAACCTCCCCTGTCTATTTTCTACCTACCATTTATGCTATGTGTTCTCTGTACCTTTCCGCCTCTCTCCCCCTCCCACTCTCCTGTTGATAACCCTCCATGTGATCTCCATTTCTGTGGTTCTGTTCCTGTTCTAGTTGTTTGCTTAGTTTGCTTTTGTTTTTGTTCTAGGTATGGTTGTTAATAACTGAGTTTGCTGTCATTTTACTATACATGTTTTTTTTTATCTTCTTTTTCTTAGTTAAGTCCCTTTAACATTTCATATAATAAGGGCTTGATGATGATGTACTCCTTTAACTTGACCTTATCTGAGAAGCACTTTATCTGCCCTTCCATTCTAAATGAATGCTTTGCTGGATAGAGCAATCTTGGATGTAGGTTCTTGCCTTTCATGACTTGGAATACCTCTTTCTTGCCCCTTCTTGCCTATAAGGTCTCTTTTGAGAAATCAGCTGACAGTCTTATGGGAACTCCTTTGTAGGTAATTGTCTTCTTTTCTCTTGTTGCTTCTAAGATTCTCTCCTTCTCTTTAATCTTGGCTAATATAATTATGATATGTCTTGGTGTGTTCCTCCTTGGGTCCAACTTCTTTGGGACTCTCTGAGCTTCCTGGACTTCCTGGAAGTCTATTTCCTTTGCCAGATTGGGGAAGTTCTCCTTTGTTATTTTTTTAAATAAGTTTTTAATTTCTTGCTGCTGTTCTCCTTCTGGCACCCCTATAATTTAGATGTTGGAACATTTAAAGATGTCCTGGAGGTTCCTAAGCCTCTCCTCATTTTTTAAAATTTTTGTTTCTTCATTCTTTTCTGGTTGAATGTTCCTTCCTTCCTTCTGGTCCATACGGTTGCTCTAAGTCCCAGTTTCCTTCCCATCACTGTTGGTTCCCTGTACACTTTCCTTTATTTCACTTAGCATCACCTTCATTTTTTCATCTAATTTGCAACCAAATTCAACCAATCCTGTGAGCATCCTGATCACCAGTGCTTTGAACTATGCATCTGATAGGTTGGCTATCTCTCAGTCCCTTAGTTGTATTTTTTCTGGAGCTTTGATCTGTTCTTTCATTTGGGTCTTTTTTTTTTTTTTTGCCTCAGCACACCTGCTACATATAAGGGACAGAGCCTTAGGTGTTCACCAGGGCGGGGCAACCCACGTCACTAGGTTGTGATGCTGTATGTGGGGGAGGGGTCAAGAGGGAATAATGGCGCTTGCTCTGCTCTCTGGTGGATTTCAGTCACCTCCCATGTTACCCATAAGCAAAGTGGGCCCTTCTGGTGCTGATTCCCAGGTGGGTGGGCTTGTGTAGGTGCTAGGACCCTGTGGGTCTCTCCAACAAACTCGCCTGTGAGGCTGGGAGTTTCTTCCGCTGCCACCTCAACCCCCACAGGTATTTTCAATCAGTGGTTTCAGGTTTTATTCCACCCCCCCCCCCCCCACGCTTGAGCCCCGGGGCGGTTGGGTGGTCTGTCTCGCTCCGCGGGTGTTCCTTCCGGTTTATCTGCACTTGAATGTGGGACCACCTGCTCCTCCAACCGCTGCCACCTTGCTGGTCTGCTAGCTGCCGCCTTGCTGGCCAGCTGCAACCTTGCCTGCCCCATTCCACAATCCATGCTTCGCTGGGTCCACCAGCCAGCCGCCTTGCTCATCCGGTCCTCCAGCCATCGCCTTGGCCTCGAGTCCTCTCCACTCCGGCTGCCCGTCTCCACCCCTCCTACTGGTCTGGATAGATGTTTCTTCTTTAATTCCTCAGTTGTCGGACTTCCATACAATTTGGTTTTCTGTCAGTTCTGGTTGTTTTTGTTTTTAAATCGTCGTCCTTCTTTTGGTTGTGTGAGGAGGCGCAGTGAGTCTACCTATGCCTCCATCTTGGCCAGAAGTCCCAATTGTGTGTGTGACTTTCCATGACTGTCTTAGCATAATGTTTCTGAGGTTCATCTGTGGCATAGCATATATTAGTTCTTCATTCCTTTTTATGGGTAAATAATGATCAAATATGTGGATTTGCCAAATTTAATGTATCCAGTCATCTGTTCATAGACAGTTGGGTTGCTTCCACTTTTTAGTTATTGCAAAATAGTGCTTCTGTAAACATTTGTGTACAGATATTTATTTGAGCACCTGTTTTCAATTCTTTTCAGTATGTATCTAGAAATAAAATTGTTGGGTCACAGTCTATGTTTAACTTTTTGAGGGACTACTGAACTGTTTTCCTTAGCAATAGTGGTGGCATCTTTCATTCCCACCAGCAATGTATAAGGGTTTAAATTTCTCTACATCCTCACCAATTTATTTTCCCCCTCCCTGTTTTTTATCTAGCTGTCCTAGTGGGCCTGAAATAGTATATCATTGTGGCTTTGATTTACATTTCCCTAATGACTGATGCATCTTTGTGCCCATTGGCCATTTATGTATCTTCTTTGGAGAAATATCTGTTCAAGTCTTTCCCCGTTTTTAAATTGGATTGTCTTTTGTTTTTGAGTTATAAAGTATTATAGATACATATAGTCTAGATACTAAACTCTTATTGGATAAATATTTTCTCCTATAGGTTGTCTTTTTACTTTATTGATAGTATCCTTTGATGCACAAAAGTTTTTAATTTTACAGTTCAGTTTATTTTTTTCTTTTGTTGCATCTATTTTTGGCATCATATCTAACAGTCTGTTTGAAATATGAGGTCACGAAAATTGACTCCTATTTTTTTCTAAAGTGTCTATCATTTTAGTTTTTATGTTATAGTATTTGATCCATTTGGGGTTAATTTTTGGATATATGTGAAAAAAGGACCAACTTGATTCTTTCTCATATGGGTATCAGCATGCTTTCTTAAAAAATAAACTTTTTTGGAATAATTGTAAATTTACAGAAGAGTTGCAAGAATAATACAGAAAGTTCCCACATATCCTTTACCCAGGTTATTCTAATGTTATCTAAAACACCATGATAATTTGTCAAACTAAGAGATTAATATTAATGCAGTGCTAATAACTACAGTACAGACTTCATTTGGATATCATCAGTTTTTTTTTAATAGTGTCTTTTTGCTGTTCCAGGATCCTCTCCAGGACCCACATTACATTTAGTATGCATAGTTTATTACTAATTGTAACTAAATTGAACTCTATTTCCTTAGGTTAGAGCTGGAAAACCTTTCTAACAACCAGTTAGATCTTGTTTGTACTTCCTGGTGCCTTAGCTATTATTAAATCAAATTATGCTAACGCGTAAAAGTGGATTATATGGGTGGTGGTCATGCAAGGGAAAGAAAAAGTACTTAGAAGTGCTAAAAGGATGGTCAAACCATGTGGCAAAGATGGTGGAGTGAGTAGTGGAAGACAGAAACGCAGGCTCAAGAATAGTCAACTGACTGACCTTGACATGTGACTTTCCATCTAGGTTCAATGTACGAAACCTGAGTGTAGAAAATGGAGGCAACTTACCAAGGAAATCCAGCTTACTCCACAGATAGCAAAGACCTACCGCTGTGGTATGAAACCAAATACAGCTGCTAAGGTATGATCTGTTGGCTCTTCTTTTGAATTAAAAGATAGCTTAATTTAGTTGTCAGTAAATAAAAATGGTGTGTATTTCTCATTTATTAAATGGTAGTATTTTTAATAGATAGAAAATTGCATCTTTTTTTTAATTGAAGTACAATATATGGACAGATGTTAAATGTATTTCATTGAGTTTTGGAAAAAGACTACATTGTGTAACCAATACCCAATAAAGATACACATTTCTTTTTTCTTAAATAATAATTTATAGATTATGCTGTTACAGTTGTCCTAATCTTTCCCCTGTAGTCCTTTCACACAGCACCCCCCACTACCTCAGAAAATCCCTATACCATTGTTCATGTCCATGGGTCGTGGATATATGTTCTTTGGCACTCCATTTACTGTACTGTGATTTATATCTCCATGGCTATTCTGTAACTACCTATTTGTACTTCTTAATCCCTCACCTCTTCACCCATTCCACCACAACCCCCTCTCACCTGGCAACTATCTCTAAATGCCCTCCATATCTGTGATTCTGTCTCTGTTCTTATTTGCTTAGCTTGCTTTTTAGATTCAATTGTTGAAAGATATGTATTGATTTCCATTTTATTGTTCATGCTTCTGATATTTTCTTAAATAATCCCTTTAACATTTTATATAATAATGATTTGGTAATGATGAACTCCTTTAGTTTTCTCTTGCCTGGGAAACTCTATGTGCCCTTTGATTCTAAATGATAGCTTTGCTGGGTAGAGAAATCTTGGCTGTAGGTCCCTGCTTTTCATGACTTTGAATATTCTTGCCCATCCCTTCAAGCCTGCAAAGTTTCTTTTGAGAAATCAGCTGACAGTCTGATAGGGACTCCCCTGTAGATAACTGACTGCTTTTCTCTTGCTGCTTTTAAGATTCTCTCTTTATCTTTTATCTTTGGCATTTTAATTATGATGTGTCTTGGAGTGGGCCTCTTTGCATCTCATTTGGGATTCTCTGCTTCCTGGACTTGCATGTCTGTTTCCTTTACCAAATTAGGAAAGTTATCTTTCATTATTTTTTCAAGTAGAGTTTCAATTTCTTGCTCTTTCTCTCCTCCTTCTGGCACTCCTATGATGCAAATATTGGAACACTTGAAGTTGTCCCAAAGCTGCTTACACTGTCCTTGTTTTTTGGATTCTTTTTTTTTTTCCCTCCTCCTTGTTCTAATTGGTCATTTTCTGCTTCATTATGTTCCAAATCATTGATTTAATTTCCAGCTTAATCCATTCTGCTGCTGTTTCCCTGTAGATTATCCTTTATTTTGATTAATGTATTTATTAATAGATTCATTTCTGACTGGATCTTTTTTATGCTGTTGAGTTCCTCACTAAGTTCCTTGAGCATCCTTATAACCAATGTTTTGAACTCTGCATCTGATAGATTGCTATCTCTATTTTATTTAGTTCTTTTTCTTAAGTTTTGATCTGTTCTTTCATTTGGGCCATGTTTCTTTGTCCCCTCATTTGGCAGCCTCACTGCATTTGTTTCTATGTATTAGGTAGAGCTTCTATGACTCCCTGTCTTGGTACCCTAGCCTAATGTGGTAGGTTTCCAGTAGGGTCCAGCTGCACAGTCTCCCTTATCACCCAAGCTGGGTACTCAAGGTGTGCCCTTCATGTGGGCCAAGTATACCCTCCTGTTATAATTGAGCCTTGATTGCTGTTAGTAGGTCAGTGGGAGGCATTTACCCAAGCCATTCAGCTCTAAGGACTGGCAGTACCACTGACCACTACCCTCCACCCTCTGTGGAGGATCAGCTCTGTGGAGGTTGGGTGGTGGTGCTCTGACATAGTCTGTCACTGTCCAGTGGGTACACAGACTCTGGGGTTTCCCGGATGGTTCAGGCCAAGGTCAGCCCCCACCTGTGTTCTGCCCGGGGCCACTCTGCCTGAACTATAAAGCAATCTGAGATGGCTGCTGTTTGTGCTGAACTTGGGATTCCCAGGCAAAGCCAAGCTATGAATCTAAGCTGGCTTCGGCTAGCACCTGGCCTGGGGCCACTTAGCTAGAGGTGGGGGGATGGGAGCTTACTGAGGCTTGCTATTGCTTATTTGATAGGATTTAGGATGTTGTGAAGCATGAGCCAAGACCAGCCATTCATATGGAAAAATCCCTTTTAACAGCTGAGTGAGCCAGTGAGTTGGGTCATAAGTTGGGATAGAGTCTCAGGGGAATTCTAGGGTGTGGTAAACAGTGTTAGCAAGTTTGATGGAGTCTCAGATATGATACCCATCTGAGAGCTCTGTGGCTCTGTGGGGGTGGGTTCAGAAAAGGGACAATGGCCTCTGCCTGCCTTTGTCTTGTAGAAAGCTGTTCCCCAGCTCCCACCTTGATGTCAGACACTTCATTTCCTCCCTGTATGACACTGGTGCCTTTCAAGCTGCTACCCTGGTGCTGGAGCTCAGACTAAGTGAGTCTGAGTAAGTCTGTGTGTGGGTCCTTTAAGGGAACTTATTGGGACTCCAGAAGTTTCTTCTACTGACTCAAATCTCTGCTGGTTTTTGCAGCTGGAAGTTATGAGAACTTACCTTCCTGGCACTGGGACCCTGGGCTGAGGGGCCTGGTGTGGGCCTGGGATTCCTTACTCCTAAGATAACCATCCCAAATTTTTATCCACCATACATGGCTGTGGGACCAGACTGTTGTGCATTTCCACCCCTCCTACCAGCCTGGATGGATGTCGTTTCTTTAATTCTGTAGTTGTCAGAGTTGCATTCAATTTGATTTCTGATGGTTCTGAGTAATGGTTGTTCTATATTTTAGTTGTAATTTTGATGTGGTTGTACGAGGAGGTGATCTGTGTTCTACCTATGCTGTCATCTTGACCCAAAGTCTAAATACACATTTCTACCTCCCTAAAAATTCAAGTTATTTCCTTTCCTACTATTTTCTGATTTCTGTGCCCTAAACAGAGTTTTGCTTACCCTTGAATTTCATAAAAATGGAATCAGCCAACGTATACTCTTGTGTTTAGTTTCTTTCACTGAGTATAATTGTTTTTGAGATTCATCCATGTTATTCCATGGATTAGTAGTGTTTGCTTTTTATTGCTGAGTAGCATAATATCACATGGATATACCATATTTGTTTAACCATTTTCCTTTTGAAGGGCTTTTGTGATGTTTTAAAGTTTTTACTGTCATGAATAAAACTGTAGCAAACATTCTGTACGAGTTTTTTTTTGTGGATCTGTGGTTTCATTTCTTAAGGGTATATACATAGGATTGGAATTGCTAAGTCATGTGGTAAATTTACATTTCATAAATTGCCAAATGGTTTCACAAAGTTGTAGCACATTGCAACATTTGGTCGTGGTACTCTTTTATTTTTATTTTTTTTAAATTTTAGCTATTCTAGTGGGCATGTACTGGTATGTCATTGTGGTTTTAACTTTCATTTCCCTGAACACTAGTGATGGTGAATGTCATTTCATATGCTCATTGGCCATTCCTTCCTTGTCTTTGGAATACTATCTGTACAAATCTTTTCTTAAAATTGAGTTTGTGTTGTAGGGGTTTCTATGTAATATGGATATGAGATATAATCTTGAATATTTTTCCCAGTTTTTATCTTACCCTTTCATTTTTTTAATATCTTTTGATGAGAAGTTTTTAAATTTGAAGCCTAGTTTATTAATTTTTTATGCTTAGAACTTTTTGTACCTTTTCTGAGAAATCTTTGATTGCTTCTCAGTTTATACAGCGAGTCTCAAATATTTTCTTTGAGGAGCTTTATACATTGAGGTCACTAATCTATCTCATGTTAATTTTTGGCTTGGATGTGAGGTATAGGCCAAGATTCCATTTTTTAAATATAAATATTTGTCCAGTACCATTTGTTGAAAAAACTTCTTTCCCCATTATGTTATCTTATCTCCATTATCAAAAATCAGTTGGCCATACGTGTTGGTCTACTTCTAGACTCTGTTCCTCTGATCTCTTTATGTATTCTTACCCTGATTCTCTGCTGGCTTGATTGTCGTATCTTTATAATAAGTCTTAAAATCAGGTGGTGCAAATGCCTCTGTGTTTTTGTTTTTCAAGGTTGTCTTGGCTATTCTAGATCTTTTACATTACCATATAAAATCACAGCCTGTCAAAATCTACAAAAAAAGCCACTGGAATTTTTTTTTTTTGTAATGCATTGAATCTATAGATAATTTTAAAAAGAATTGATATCCTTACATTTTTGTCTTTTAATCCATGGCTCAGAAAACTGCGTGTCAAATCTGGACCCCGACCTGTTTTTGAAAATAATGGTTATTGGTACACAGCCATGCTTATTTGTTGTGTATTACCTGTGGCTGCTTTCATGCTACAGTGGAGGAGTCATTCTGGCAGAGACCATACCATTCGAGAAACTTAAAATTTACTCTCTGACTCTTTACAGAAAATGTTTCCCAGTGCCTGTTCTGGTCCAGGAGCATGGTGTCTCTCTCCATCTTTTCAGGGTCTTTAATTTCTCTCAACAATGTTTTCTAATTTTCACTAAGGATGTCTTTTGTCAAATATATTTTTAGGTATTTGAGTTTTTTTCTGTGATTGTAAATAGAATTTATTTAACTTCATTTTCAGGTTGTTGCAATGATACAGAAATCCAGTTTTTTTGTGTATGTTGATTTTATACCCAGAGGCTTTGTTAAATCATTAAACTTACTAAATTTCATAGATCTTTTTGTAGATTTCTTTGGGCTTCCTATAGTATTATCAGCTGTGAATAAAGACTGTTCTCTTAAAAAAAAAAAAAAAACAACTCCGTCCTTTTGCTCTTTCTTTCTCGTGCCTGATTACATTGGTCAGGACCACCAGTACCATGTTGAGTAGAAGTTGGAGAGCAGACATCTTGCCTTGCTCCTGATGTAGGAGGAGTGTGTTTAGTATCTTTATCATCATGTATAATGCTGGCTGTAGTTTTTCACAGATGCTTTTACCAGATTGGAGAAGTGCCTTTCAATTTGCTAGCCTGCCTTTCAATTTGCTAGCCTGCTTTTCAATTTGCTAGCCTGCTGGGAACTTTTTATTATGGATGGATGTTGGATTTTGTCACATACTTTCCTTGTATCTTTTTTGATGATCATGTGGCTTTATTTCTTCTTTCATCTGTGGATGTGGAGATTCTGGAATGTTGAAATAACGTTGCATTCCTGGAAAAAAGATATCATTTGTCCTTAATGTATCATCCTTTTAATGAATTGTTGGATTCAGTTTGCTAATACTTTGTTAAGGATTTTTGCATCTGTGTTCATGATGGATACTATCTATCATTTTCTTTTCTTGTAATGTTCTTAATTGATTCCTCTGTCTGAGTTATGCTGGCTCCATAAAACAAATTCAGAAGCATATCCTTCTCTATTTTGTTAAAGAGTGTGAGTAATGTTGATATTATTTCTTCTTCATGTTGGTATAATTCACTGGTGAAGTCATATGGGTGTTTTTTTTGTGGAAAGTTTTAAAATTACAAATTCAGCTTCTTTAACAGATACATGGGAATTTAGTTGGTTTAGTCTACCAGTTTTAGAGAGTTGAGCTTTTTTTCTAAGAAATTTGCCAGTTTCGTCTACATTGTCAAATTTATTAACTTAAAGTTGTTTACACAGTTCCGTTATTCTTCTTCTAATGTTAGCTCAGTGGTGATATCTTTGTTTTCATTTTTGATGTTGGCAATTTGGGAGTGGAGGATAGAAAGCACAGGTCTAGGCCGGGGACCGTGGAATTAACGTGTTGTTCTGAAACCTCCCAGGTTAGCCCTTAATTGAAGCTTGAGCTCAATCTTGTGAGTTGAAAACCTCCCTGAGGGATAGAAGAGAAAACAATAGGAAGGGCTGACACGGAGGGGGTGGGTAATTCATTTTCCAGGTGGAGGGCACTGATGTGAATTGGGTTTGTGTAATGGAGGTGCATGAGCTTGTGTGGCAGAGGGGAAGCTAGCAGAAACAATGTCATGGCTGCACCGAACTTATCTAGCACCTGTGCCCTAGATTACTTTTCAAGTCAAAACTAGACTCAGTGGCATTTCATTATAATATTTAAAAGGAGAGTTCAGCCAAGGGCAGTCAGAAATAGCAGACTCCTTTAATAGATACTAGCCTTTGGGCCATTTTCATTCATCCTATTTCAGTGAAATTTCTTTTTTTTTGTTACTTTATTTTTTATTTTAAAATTATATTGTGCATGCTGTTACAGTTGTCCCGGTTTTTTGCTCTTTGCCCCCTTCTACCCAGCGCCCTCCCTCTCCCTCAGGCAATTCCCACACTGTTACCCATGTTCATGGGTCATGCACACGTGTTCTTTGGCTACCGTATTCACTGTGCTGTACTTTACATCCCCATGGCTTTCCTGTTACAACTGACTTGTGCTTTTTACTCCCTTCACCCTCTTCGCCCATTCCCTCACCCCTCCCCCATCTGGCAAGCTTCAAAGCATTCTCTGTATCTCTGAGTCTGTTTCTGTTTTGCTGTTGTGCTGTGTTTATTTACTTTGTTTTTTAGATTCAATTGTTGGTAGATAGGCATTTATTGCCATTTTATTGTTCATATTTTTTATCTTCTTCTTAAAGAAGACCCTAACATTTCATATAATACTGGTTTGGTGGTATGAACTCCTTAGCATTTTGCCTGGGAAGCTCTTTATCTGCCCTTCAATTCTAAATGATAATTTTGCTGGGTAGAGTGATCTTTATTGTAGGTCCTTGCTTTTCATGACTTTGAATATTTCTTGACACTCCCTTCTAGTCTGCAAAGTTCTGTTGAGAAATCAGCTGACAGACTTATTGGAGCTCCCTTGTAGGTAGGTAACTGCTTTTCTCTTGCTGCTTTTAAGATTCTCTTTGTCCTTGACCTTTGGCCTTTTAATTATGATGTGCCTTGATGTGGGCTCTTTAGGTTCATCTCGCTTGGGATTTTCTGTGATTCCTAGATTTGCATGTCTATTTCTTTCACCAAGCAGGGAAGTCTTCTGTCATCATTTTTTTCAAACAGGTTTCCAGTTTCTGGCTCGCTCTCTCCTGCCAGCACCCCATGATGTGAATGTTGGCATACTTGAAGTTGTCCCAAAAGCTCCTTACACTATCCTCAAATTTTTGGATTCTTTTTACTTCTTGCTATTCTGATTGAGTGTTTTTTCCTTCTTTATATTGCAAATTGCTGATTTGATTCTCAGCTTCATCCACTCTACTGTTGATTCCCTATAAATTGTTCTTTATATCAATTGGTGTATCCTCCATTTCTGACTGGATCTTTTTTATGGTAAGTTCCTTGAGCATCCTTATGACCAGTGTTTTGGACTCAGCATCTAGTAGATCACTTGTCTCCATTTTGTTTAGTACTTTTTCTGAAGTTTTGTTCTGTTCTTTCGTTTGGACATGTTTCTTTGTTGCCTCATTTTGGCTGCCTGCTTGTGCATTTTCTCTGCATTAGGTAGAGCTGCTATATCTTCCAGGCTTGGTAAAGTGGCCTAATGTAGTAGGTGTTGTAGGGTCCAGTGGTTACAACCTATCCTAACATCTAAGTTGGGTACTCGAGGTGTATGTACCATGTGGGTTGTGTAAACTTTTTCTGTAGTTGAGCCTTGATTGCTATTGGCATGTCAAGGGGAGGTATTTACTCAAGTAGATCAGCTGCAAGGACTGGCTGTGACCACTGACCACCAACCTACAGCCATCGTGGAATATCAGCTGTGCGAGGAGCCCACTCCATAGAGCAGGACTTACTTCAGCAGGGCTCTGGTGTCTGCTGAGTCCACTCCTTGAGTGTGTTGCTTGTGGAGGCGGTTAGGTGGTGGTACTCCAATGTAATCTGAAACTGTTCACTGATGTGCTGGCTCTGAAGCCTCCCAGGAGGTACAGGTCAAGGTCAGCCATCACCTGTGTTCTGTCCAGGGCCACCTGGTGTAAGCTACAAAGTGATTTGCAGATGGCTGCTACTTGTGCTGGGCTTGGAGACATCCAGGTGAGGCCAACCTGTGAACCAAGGTCAGCTGCTGCTAGTGCCAGTCCTGGGTCTACTTAGCAAGGGATATAGGGTTCACTGAGGCCAGATGCTGCTTGTTTGAGAGAACTTAGGAAAATCTGAAGCATGAGCCAAGATAAGCCATTTGTATTGAAAAGCCCCTGGAAACAGGTTTGGTGGGCCCCATAGGTGAGTGGGGTGGGGCCTCAGGGAATCACCAGTGTAGGGCAAACAGTGGGAGCCAGGTTGATGGAGTCTCAGTTTTGGCACCTGCCAGTGGCTCTGTAGGAGGATGGCTCAGAAATAGAACAATGGCTTCTGCTAGCACTTCTGCCTGGGAGAAAGCTGCTCCCCAGCTCTTACCCTGATGCCAGACACTTCAGTTCCTATCCATATTTCTTTTTTTTTTAGATTTTATTTATTTATTTTTAGAGAGGGAAGGGAGGGAGATAGAGAGAGAGAGAAACATCAATGTGCGGTTGCTGGGGGTCATGGCCTGCAACCCAGGCATGTACCCTGACTGGGAATCGAACCTGCGACACTTTGGTTCGCAGCCCGAGCTCAATCCACTGAGCTACGCCAGCCAGGGCCCTATCCATATTTCTGTAATGCCTGTCAAGCTACCATCCTTGCACTGGAGCTCAGAAATAGTAAGTCTGAGTAAGTCTGTGTGTAGACCCTTTAAGAGGAACTGCCTGGGACTCCAGAAGTTAATGTCTTCCACAGCCTCAATCCCCCTGGTTTTTACAACAGTGGAACTTGGGCTAGGGAGTCATATGTGAATCTGGGACCACTCCGTTCCCAAGATATCCCTCCCAGTTTTTATCTGCCACACATTGGTGTGTGGCCTAACCATGCTATGTCTCCATCCCTCCTACCAGTTTCGATGTGATTTCTTCTTTAATTTCAGAATTGTAGGACTTCCATTCAGCTCTATTTCTGGCAGTCCTGAATGATGGGTTTTCTATAGTTTCATTGTAATTTCGATGTGATGTGCAAAGAGGCGAGTACCGTGTTTACCTCACTGCCATCTTGACCAGAAGTCTGTGTAAAGTTTCTAAACAGTTGCTCTAAATAAATAAAAAATATTTGGGTGATTTGCTTACTGAGTATATTACTATATACTAGATATGATTTTACATGAAAAAGTTTATATTAAAATCATTTGATACTGTGCTTTGACTAGCTTTAGTTTAACTATCATTTGGAATTATACATAATCCCTCCTCTCTCTTACCTGCTAACAATGTAATGTACAGCTTTGAATTCATCTCTGCCAGTTGTTCAAATTATCCATGTCCCTTTTTTGTTTTTTTTTTTTGTTTTTCCTTCGGTAGTGATTGTCCACCAAAGAAAATTTCAATTTCAATTTTTTCAGTGTAAGTACTTTTTGAAATGTCTAAGGTTTTCTTTAGAATGATTAGTTTTAGACAAATGACATATATTCATTACCAGAAAATTCAAGCAATATAGAAAAGGACAAAGTTATTAACAAAAAAATATTCATGCGGTCATCAGCATGAAATAACCACCATTAAATGAGATTTATTCAAGAATATTTCTGCATGTATTTCACGGAGAAGACCTGACTGATAACTTCCTACTATGAATTAGTGCTGTACAGGCTGGTTTTGTACAAAGTGATTGAGTTAAATACAACAAAATTTAAAACCAGAAGAAGAAGCCAAAGTGAATAAGAAGTTGTTGAACAGTGGATAATTTAGTAATAGTAGTTTCTAAAATCTCCCTAAAAGGATATGAAAACAGGAGATGAGAATGGTGTGAGGTTGGAATCCCTTTTTTTAGTTGCATGTTTTAATTTTAGATATTAATTGACACCCTGCTCTGAAAGTGGAAAAAGTAAATTATGTCACACTTTATCCCACATCCCCTTTCCTCTCTCCCAATTTTTGTGTCTTGTTGTTTTATTTTTCAGTTTAGTGTACTTGTCGGAGTAAATGTCTCATTTATTTCCTATAACCACAGTCCCTCCCTTGCTTGTTCTTGCTTCTGTATTTACATGGGTTTACTGCCCCCCACAATTTCTCTTACCACAGTTTCTTCTATCCCAAGTTCTTTCATATTTTGGTTTGCCATGTGGTTGAGTGTATTTTAATATCAAGAACATTTTTACAGGTGGACTGAGAAGTATCAGATTCCTTAAGCTTTTGAAAACTTATTGCCTTTCTCTCCTTCCAGCCATGTTAAAGTTGAAGTCTTCACAGTCTTCTTAAATTCCTGCTTCTAAGTAGCGTGTCACACGACTTATACTTCTTCCCCCACCCCTCAAAATCCTTCTTTGATACCCCACTGCTCCCGTTTGTTACTGTCGATAATCTGAGGTTTTGAAATATTTATTTAAATGGTTTTATTGATTCAGAGTGCCTTTGGTTTCCAGCTTGGTATTCTGTTAAGGACAAAGTCTGGAAGGGTTTATTTGTGTAACAACATTAAAAAGAATGGTGGTGTACTAGCACACTGTTTTGGAGCTTGCTTTTGTCATTTAATGTATCTTAAAGGACCTTCCTTCTATCTTAAAAGTCCTTTAAAGATCTCTCTATTTAAAGACTGTGTAATAAACAGTCTACTGAATGGATGTGTTATAATGAATTTAGCGTGATTGAAAGCATTTAGGGGACTTTTAAATGTTTGCCATTAGGGACAGTTCTGCAATTAATAGCTTTATATTTTTGCCATTTTTCTTTCTTTTTGTTTAAAGATTTTATTTATTCATTTTTAGAGAGGGAAGGGAGGGAGAGAGAGAGACACACACACACACACACACACACACACACACACATCAATGTGCGGTTGCTGGGGGACGTGGCCTGCAACCCAGGCATGTGCCCTGACTGGGAATCAAACTTGCGATGCTTTGGTTCTCAGCCTGTACTCAATCCACTGAGCTACACCAGCCAGGGCTGCCATTTTTCAGTATATTTGTGGGATCAATTTCTAGCAATAAAATTTTTGTGTCAAAGAGAACATACCATTGCTTTAATATGAAATAAATCCTAGACACAAAAGAAGATTTATAATTTGTGTGTAAGGAATAAAGAGTTAAAGCAAAGATTTGTGTATCCAGCACTCAGTTTTAAAAACAAAGCATTACCAATGCGTCTGTCATTGCCTGAGCTTACCTTCCTTCCATACCCCTGCAAGGACAAACAGTATTCCAAATTTTGTGTTTATTATTCCTCTGCTTTTTGTTACAGAGTTAATATATATTTACAATACCCTAAACAGCATGTAAACTTTTGCGTGTTTTTAATACTGGTTACAAATTATATTATATTGCTTGTATTCTTCTGCAACTTGCTCTTCTCACTCAACGTTTTCAGATGTATCCAGGTTGATGTCTGGAGCTCGGAACCATTAATGCCCCCTGCTGTATAGTGTTACATTGTGTGAATGTACCACTCTGTATCTCTTTTCCTGTTCATGTTCCCAGCGGTTGTTTTGGATTTTGGACTGTTGCACACAGTGCTTCTGTGAGCACTCATGCATGCCTCTTTTAGTGCACACGTGCAAGAGTTTCTCCAGAGTATATTCCAAGGGCCAGATTTGCCAGGCTATATGGTATACCAATCTTCAGTTTATTTAGGTAACTTCTTAATTGAAATATATAAACAGAAGATGCACAAATCAGAATGCATTGCCCAGTGGATTTTTACAAAGTCCCCATTTAGCTAGCTTCCAGTAAAGAAATGCAACACTTACCAGCCCCTTAGAATCCCCCAGCAGCCCCTTTCACTTGCAGCCTCCATCCCTTGCTCTCTCACTTACTATTCTGACTTATAACACTAAAGATGTTTTGCTTGCTTTTGAATTTTATGTGAATGGAATCATACAGCATGTTTTCTTTTGGGTCTGACTGCTTTCCAGCATCATTATGCCTATAAGGTGCATGTGTGTTGTAGTGTGTGGTTGTAGTTAGTTTGTTTTCACTGCTGTATAGTGGCCACTGTTTGATCGTGATGCAGTTTATTTATCCATTCTTGATTTACTTCTGTGTTGTATTTAGCTTTTTCCTATTGCAAAGAATCCTCCTTTGAACATTTTCTACTTCTGTTGATGGACGTGTACAAGGGCCTTTCTCAAAAATATAACAAAGGTTAGAATTTGCTGGGCATACAGTGTATACATCTTCAATTAAACAAGATAGTGCCAAATTTTTATCATTAAAAGTTTCATATTTTGTCCATTTGCTCTCCAGAATTGTTTCTCCTTTACATTTCCACCTGGGATGTCCTTGTAAGAGTGCCTGTCCTCCCCACACCTTCACTCATACAGTGTCTTATCACACTTTTTCTCTCTGCCAGCCTGATAGGTGAAAAGAGGTATCTTCTTGAAGGTAAATTGGTACTGAAGACAGTATTTTATAAGTAAAGCTAATTAATACTTGGTTTTCCTTTGCAGCCTGAGACCCCAGATCAGTGTTCCCTCCCAGAAGATCTAGTGAGTATTTCTGTGTGTTCTAGATCGGAGTTCAGTGCACCTGCAGTGTTCAGTGTTACACATAAATGACATTAACAGTTTTGTGAGTTTCTCTCTCTTTGGTTGCTGATCAGAGGCTTTTTACTCTAACATGATAATGATATGATGAAGGTGCTAGCAGTAGTGGTATTATAGGTGATCCTCCCTACCTTTTAACAAGAAAAGTAAAGTTATATTGCTTCACATTAAAAGGAAATAAAAAGGAAGAAACTGCTACCTTGCTTTACTGTAGGGATCAGGCTTGTTAAATGTTTTTCACGGGTGACTTTATGACTGTGTCTCTGCTTGAATCCTTCCAAGAAGAAAGAACAGGGGGTGCATAATTTGATGGTGTTGGCCCAGATTCAGCTGTGAGAGTGTTCTCATGTGTTCTAACCTCAGTGTCACTACTTTGTCCTGTCCCTGCTGTGGAAGGAAAAGCAGCATCTCTAGCTGGCAAAGCCTCGGCAGTTTTCATTATCTTACAAAGCTTTGCTGCCGGAGCCGGCAAAGTCCAGGGGATGTAGAACCAGATCCAATGGATGTTTCAGAAAAAGACTTTTTAATACTCCCAAGTTTCTAAAATTCTGAGATTCTGAGTTATTTTGTATTTTAGTAATCCAAGACTGTTAACCTGCAGTTTTTCTAATTGTCTGAAACTCAGGGACTGGGGTTGATTTTTAGGCAAAGGGAGAATTGACATCTAGCAAATCTATGTTAAAACCACTGTTATATAAAAGAGGTGTGTGAGATACACATGCACACTTTTTTAATAACTAGTTGTACCCTAAAATATTTCTATGGTAAACTAGTAGCCCAGATAATATCTGCATTAGAGTAGACAGGATGAGATTATAGAAATTAAGGAAAAAAGAACTTGAATACAATCACAGTACCTTATGAATATGTCCACTAACATTTAGGCCATTTTGCAGGCAGAAGAATTTGAACTTAGGACAGAAGCCATATTCTTGGGGTATCTGAAGTTTTAAAAGTTTGGAGGAACCCCTGAATGTTCACCTGCCAGTTATTTATTTTTGCATTTTGTTAAGGAAGAGTCAGGAGCAGGTTTATAGCCATATCACCCACCCTCCCTTTTTCTGTCCCTATGGATTCTAGGGTCACTTTTAACACAGTTTCTGAATTTTGAGTGATTGTAAGTTTCCTAGGGCTGCCATAACAAATCACCATGGACCAGGTGGCTCAAAGCAACAGAAGTTTATTGTCTCATCATTCCAGAGCCTCTGTGTCCAAAATCAAGGAGTTAGCAGGGCCATCCTCCCCCTGAAGGCTCTAGGGGAGGATCCTTCCTTCTTCTTCCAGCTTCTGGTATTACCAGCAATTCTTTTTTTCCCCCAAATAATTTAAAAAATATTTTATTTATTTTTAGAGAGAGGGGAAAGGAGGGAGAGAAAGAGGGAGAGAAACATTGATGTGCAAGAGAAACATTAGTTGGTTGCCTCTCACCCACCCCCAACCAGGATCTTGGCTCACAACCCAGACAACGTGCCCTGACCAGGAATCAAACCAGCAATCTTCCGGTTTGCAGACAACACCCAACCCACTGAGCCACACCAGTCAGGGCTGTTGCAGTTCTTGGCATTCCTTGGCTTGTAGATGCATCACTCCAGTCTCTGCCTCTGTCATCACATGACCCTCTCCCTGTGTGTCACCCCTGTTTCTCTGTCTTTCCTCCTCTTACAAGGATAATAGTCTGTTGAATGTAGGGCTCACTCTACTCCAGTATGACAAGATTTCCAGTAAAGGTCTCATTCTGAGGTTCTGGGGGAATACTATTTAATCAAGTATAGTGGGTATTTGTTAAATTGATAGACTGACTACATCGAGTACAATTTCTTTCTTGGTATGTGTATTCAAGGTGAGAGTAGAATTTTTGATGGCAAAAGGGCAAAACTATATAGCCAGGTGTTCAGGAGTGGTGAGCATGTTGAGAGAACAGACTTGGAATAGCTAGATCAAATGCTGGTTTATTAGTCACTGTTTAAGTTTCTCATGTGTCAGTGCAGAGGCTGGTTGGAGCACCCTCAAGTGGACTTCTATAGGAAGAAAAGACTAGTGGGAGGTAATAGGATGGCAGGGGCTCTTTCTTGGGTCCTGATGCAGTTAACCAACACAGCTGCAGGACTCAGGAAGCAGAAGAGAATGGGAGAGCTTAGGTTCATGTTTTTAAAGGCACCTACATTCTGCCCTCTCTGTGGTGTATTTGGAGTGTCAGGGTCTGAGCACTCAGTGTGCTCTCTCCTTGGGGCTGAGCTCAGAGGGGGGTTAGGGTTAGTCCTGGTGTGTTGGGAAAGGGACTGAAGCTTCCTTTCTTTTTGGTACAGCTCAAGGTGGGCAAGGGTAGCCAAACCTAAAACAAGCCTTGAGAACAAATTGCACACTGAAAGGCCTTGGGGGCAAGGCACATAACAATGAATGTGGACAGCAGCTGGGAGTGATTTATAGGGAGCATTGAGACTTGTAGTAAACGGAAAAGTGCTTGTCTCAGAATTGGACTCTGAAATTTGAAGGGCAAACAAAACACATCTCCAAACTAGATCCAGGTGTGTCCAACCTTTTGGTGTCTCTGGGCCACAATGGAAGAAGAGTTGTTTTGGCCCACACGTTAAACATGTTGCAACATGTAATCACAAAAAAAATCTCAAAGTTTTAAGTGAAATTTTTTAAGTGAATGTTTTGTGTTGGACCACATTTGTAGCCATCCTGGGCCGCATGCGGGCCCCTGCTTGGTGGCAAGTGGCATTTACTGGGAGCATAGGGAACAAACACCAGAGGCACCCTGAGTTTAAGGTTCTTCTGCATCAGATTCTTAGAATTCTCAGAACACACATTCAAGATCACTTTTAGAAAAGGCTTTCTAACAATAGGGTTTGTGGAGTGTTGCTTTAGGAGCTGAACAAATTTTATTTTTATTGCAAGAGTTAGCGTTATGGGGATGCTTTGATTCAATGATTCCATATGTTAAATCTACTCTGGAATATGATCATATATTTTAAGACTGAAACGAACTTCTCTTGTTCAGTTCTTTTTGCCTCTATTTGGATGGTTGTAGTGCACTTTTCCCTCTGAACATTCTTTAGTAGCCTCTGCCAAAAAGCAGTAATGCTGGCCTACTGCGTAGGAGAATTATTTTTTTCTGCCCTGTTTTGCAATTTCAATTATCTTTGGATCCTAAGTAAAAAGAAAGGTTAGGGGATGGATGATAAATACTGAAAAGAAAGAAAAATGTCACGTCACACTTAAACCTAGGCTTGCAATGTAGCCAGTGGATGCTGCTTTACGACTGAACTGGAGTTGGTAGGCTTGCTGAGGAGGGGGTGGGAGAGAGGAGGAAGCTGTTGCTGTACATTTGAAATAACTCTGCCTTGGAAACATGCTCTCTAGGTATATGCCAGCAACTCTGGCATATAGGATTGTTGAGTGGGAGAAGGCAGAGAGAGTGGAAGGGTTAGGGCGAATACCAAGAAGAGAATCATCTGAGCTTGGCTAAATCTGCATGTACATTTCTTGTCTGCCATTGTCCCTCTCAGTCTTGCTCTGCCCATTTCAGAGAGTGTCGGAAGTTTCCAACCATTGGTGGTACTCCATGCTCATTCTACCTCCTTTGCTGAAAGACAGCGTGGCAGCACCCCTGCTCTCTGCCTACTACCCCGACTGCGTTGGCATGAGCCCCTCCTGCACCAGCACAAACCGCGCAGCCAGCGAAGCCAGCCCGGGGAAGCTGGAGCACCCCAAGGCAGTCCCCTCTGTGCTGGGTGAGAGCTGGTCCTGGCACTCCCCGCTTTCCCCTCCCCCTCAGTCCCTGGAGTCCCTGGAAACGTGCGGGTGAGGAGAATGGAAAAGACTTTTAATGTGGGCAACATATGGTATGACGCACCTCATGATATCACGGATTTGGTGATACTGTGGATGTCATACCATGTGTGTATATTGTGCAGTTAATGTTTCCTCAGCAATTGGAAAGCCTGTACATTTGTCCAGGAATTGTGTCTACGGAGTTTAATGAGTATTTGTTTGAAAGCTGGATAAGTTGACAATAATGCAACCACTTAACATACTAGAAGAACGTGTGACTATATGAGCAGCCTTTTTATTTTCTCTGAGTCTTTCTCTTTTAATTATGTCATTGAGAATCTCAGCAAAATTATCCACTCTTGAAAAAATTCAAAACTTTAGGGCATGGCAGGCATGCTGTTGATCATATCTTTAAAATTCCATATCAGAATTCTTTGTGTACAAGAAAGAAATCTAGATCTTCTGCCTGAACGATAACAAACTTCATTTTTAAATGTTATTTTTCAAATACTTTATTTTTGATAGTGCAAAAAGATTTTGACATTGTGGCCTTATCTAAGGGTTATAACTCATAACACGGGCCCTCTAAAAATTGAGCTGTGGTAGAAATCAAAGCAGAGGAGAAAAATCCCAGTGTTAGTTTAAGACACTCAAATTAATGGGTGTGTGCATTTACATAAGATAGTTTGGCAGTCTGAATCAAAATCCTTAAAGTTAGTACCTGTTGACCCTATGAATTTATCCTAACTAAACTATCAAAGTAATTATAAAAGGAAGTCCAAAGATTTATGTTCAAAGAAATTTGTGTGGCCTTGCTTATAATGGGGAGTAATTGGATGAAGTTTAAGTGCCCAGCATTAGTGGAATGATTAAATGATAAAATATATGTCCACTGAAGTCCTATTTAATGGCATAGAAAAGTGCTCCTGACGTCATAAATTTTAAAAACCAGGTTAGAAAATATTAGAAAATAACAATTTCCTGTCTTTGTAAAAACAAATATCTATTATATTGAAATTTCTATTCAAAGGAACAGCACTGATGGTCTGTGAGCCACACCCCCTCAAGCATTAGCAGGAGTTAGTGAATGCTGTTTAGTTTTGTGAACCTGTTCACTCTGTAATCAAATTCCAGTAATAGTTACTTTTAAAATATATTTCCATGTGAAGTCGGTGTTCAGTCAGTACAGAGTTTGAGTCCTGCGGGTTGTAAAATTTCTGGATATCTGTTACACAAAAATATGAATATACTTAAAATGCTACTGACTATATACTTAAACAAGGCTAAGATGGTAAATTTTATGGTATGTGTTTTTTACCATAATTACAACTTTTAAAAAATTGCCCATACCGTGGAAATTAAATTTGTGAAGAATGGGAAAACTGTTTGTTTAATTTGCACATGTGTGTATGTTATCTAACTGGATGGAGGAAGCAGCAATGTAATGGGATAGGCTGGAGCTTGTCTTGGCCGTCCTTGCTGGTTGATCTTACTCTTTAATTCGCCCAAATTTGGAAGTGACAGCTGGAGGATTGCCTGTTTGTGCTTCTGTCAGTTCCAGGCATGAACCGGTACTTCCAGCCTTTCTACCAGCCCAATGAGTGCGGCAAAGCCCTCTGCGTGCGGCCAGACGTGATGGAGCTGGATGAGCTCTATGAGTTCCCAGAGTATTCTCGAGACCCCACCATGTACCTGGCCTTGAGGAACCTCATCTTGGCCCTGTGGTACACTAACTGCAAAGTAAGTGGGGGCATGTTAGCTATCAGCTCACAGACAGACACTTCCCTTGAAAGACAGAAGCTGCTTTACCTGTGGATGGAACCTTTCAGCCAGGCTTTCTCCCCCTCAGCAGTGTTGACATTTTGGGGGCTTAGTCTTTGTGTGAGGGACTGTCCTGTGCATTGTAGTGTGTTTGGCCGCATCCTTGGCCTCTACCCACTGAATGTCAGAGCACCCCCAGTTGTGACAACCAAAAGTGATTCCAGCTATTGCCCAATGGGGGCAACGTGAGAACCACCACTTTGGACCATCAGAATTCTTGACGACTCAGTGCGTGACTGTAAGGTGCAAAGTTTGGTTCAAATAGTTCCAGTGGCTACCCCAGAAGAAAAAGTGAAACACTGAGGGCTGGATTAAACCCATCGAGGGCAGAATTCTTATCCCCCTTGTTATCCTCCAACAATCTTTGTTCTCTGTCGGGACTGAAGAAATGTTAGGGGCCTTATACACACAGTACCAACCTTGAAAGGGACAAAGATAAATGTGGACATGGGGGTGGAGTACAGGTTTTTTGTTTGTTTGTTTTTTAAACAGTCTTTCCTGATCCTAGTATTTTTCTGACTTATTAATTTCTTCTGCAATTACCAAGTGACTGCTCAATGCAGAACATTTTGCAAGGCCACCAAGAAAGATTTTCCAGTTCCATCCTGGTATTTCACTGGATTAGACTCCAGTATGAGGTGACCTGATTAAGTGATGGCTGTTAATGCCATTTGTATGAATTACACCCCAGGTAAGTAGGCTGGGCAAGGTGGAATTACTTGTTTCCTCTCCAGCAGGATGGAGGTAGGTGCTCAATAAACATTTGCTGAACTGAACAAAATTGTGATCAGAATTTCCTGTAAGTAATTATGAAGATACTTTTCAGAAACAACCTTCGATCTTTCTTTACATTTTTTAAATTTGCCTTTGAACTTTAACTTACATAGGGAAAGAGTCTTATGGAAAAAATCCTGACTTGTCAATCTGGATCCATTTTAATTTTTAGTAAGAGAGTAGGTATTATGTATATTTAGTACTTTAGTGGTAAAACACAAATGTTTTCTACAGAAGAATCAGAGACTTTGAAATGGTTTTGAAATGGTTTTTTAAATTTCATAAATACAAACACATTTTATTTTCTGAAACAATGAAGGTCAGTATTGTATGTGTTGTTTTTTGAATGCTTCGAGTGTATCGTCATCTTCCTGGGTTCGTTCAGGTTCTGGTGGGGCTGGGGTTTGGTGTCAAGTAAAGGAGAGGCCAAGGGTAGGGAAGGACCCCTCACCCTCATCTGCAGTGCCTGTTCTAACTTCACCCCAGGCCAAGGCTGCCATTACTCGGGAATCTTTGAGATGGACCATGACCTTGCCAAAGCTGGGCCAAGCAGAGAAAGGTGGTGTTGTCTTTCCCCACACTCCAAGTTCCTCGGTGGTCCTCCCTCCTCTTATCAGTGATCAGAATCCAATTTTTCCTGCTGCCAGTACACAGAATAGCCTGGGCTTCTACAATGACCTTTGTTGTGTGGTTTATTGAGCCAGGCTTATATTTGTGATGTCTGTCCCCATACTTCCTGTAGCAGTCATTCTCAGTGAGAGGAAGTGTGTATGGTAAGATACAAACTACTGTATCTGCCTTTTGTCCCTTCACCAGGGAAGATTCCCTTTGATCTTTGTTATAGCTTAGTGATTAATGGTGGATTTGAATGACCCTGAGAGTTTCTTTTTATTGTGATAAAAATGCAACATAAAATTGCCATTTTATTCTAAAATGGATCATTCAGTGGCATTAAGTACATATACAATGCTGTTTATCCATCACCGGTATCTGGTTCCAAAAATTTTTTATTGCCCCAAGAGGAAACCCCACAGTTCTTAAGCAGTGACTCCCTATTCCTCCCTTTCCTGAGCAGCCAGTGATCTACTCTCTGTCTCTATGGATTTGCCCGTTCTAGACATTTCATGTAAATGGAATCAGACAATACGTGGCCTTCTATAATGAACTTCTTCACTTAGCATAATGTTTTCAAGGTTCACGCATGTTGAAACATATGGGTCGGTACTTCATTGCTTCTTATGGCTAAATAAAATATGGATGGACCACATTTGTTTATCCATTCTGCCATTGATGAACATTTTTTTGGCTCTTCAAACAGTGCTTCTTTGAACATTTTGTTTGAACATCTGCTTTCAATTCCTTTGGGTATGTACCTAGTAGTGGAATTGCTGGGTCATATGGTAATTCTGTGTTTAACTTTTTGAGGAACCAAGAGGTGCTTTTTGTTTATTTGCCTTAACAGTTTGGTTTTATTTCCAAACACAGGAAGCTCTTACTCCTCATAAATGTATTCCTCACATCATTGTCCGGGGTCTCGTGCGCATTCGATGTGTTCAAGAAGTCGAGAGGATACTTTATTTTATGACGAGAAAAGGTCTCATCAACACAGGCGTTCTCAGCATCGGCACCGACCAGCACCTTCTTCCTAAAGATTACCACAGTGTGGGTGACTCGCTCTAGCAATAGTACTACCATCGGTCATGATGAAGGCTTGTCCATGGTTGTTAATACAATCAAAAGCCACATTATCACCAATAAGTTGTAACTCGAGACTTTTTAGCCTATGTGTTTTCTCTGGAGAGGGTACTATCAGGCATTGTTTCCCTGGACTGTAGAAAAGAGGAAGGGATTACGTAAGAAAAGTTCTACAGTATACTTTAGGAAAATTACTTTCTGCTATGGACATCAAAGAAATGTACATGAACCAACATTGCTTGGTTTTTAGTACCTTCCAGAACAACTAAACTAGCACATTGTTTTCATTGCTTTTTTTTTTCTCCCCTAAAGAAATCAGTCATCATTGTCGGGGCCGGTCCAGCAGGATTAGCAGCTGCTAGGCAACTGCATAACTTTGGAATTAAGGTAAGATTTTTGGCTCATGGAGGCAGAAACAGATGGTTAACTAACTGCTCCTCAGGTCCTGATTTTCTAAGTCTCAGAATTCAGTTCATGATTTTAGCAAAGAATGCTGAATACGTGATGGTGTCTTTATATCTTTACAATCCTAGAAAAGATACAAAAATTGAAGCTGGTTTAATAAAAGAAAGGTAGAGGAGTACAGAAATTCCCACAGCTTTGGAAAGTTTTACACTCAATGAGCAACTCAGAAGAGATTTGAAGTTGGTATCAAAGCAGAAATTCCTGACAGAGTGTTGTTGGCACAATAGAGGGAGCACTGAGGGAAATCCATTATTTCCGCAATAGTTTGAGACAACAGATAGCAACTTGGAAATTTACTTTCTTTTGTAAAAGTTTCTGAAATACCCAGCTACATTTTCTTATGCAAATTAAAGGAACCCTTTGAATCTGATTCTGAGAAACAAAAATCTTTGGTTTTGGGAGCAAGATTGGACTAGCTAATCCATGGTTGGGACAGAATCACATGACTTTTAAAGTACTGTATATATTTGAGGTTGCCTGCTTTTCCAAGCTGGGATATTTTTTCTTTTTATCTGGTATGTTGTCTTATTCCAGTTGTTCAAAATTAGCCAAAATAGAGACTATTACAAAAAACCATTTGTGCAGTTCAGTATCTAATTTGTGTTACACTCATTCAAATTAATCATCCCCCAGATTTCTGTGACTTCCTAAATCTGACATATTTCTCCTTTTTAAAAAGTTGTTTTGCAAGGACTTTGGTTTTCCCTTAATCCAAATGTGAAAATTAATTTGGTAAAATTGATTTAGTCTCTTTGCTCTTCTCTGTCTGGCTAAAAGAAAATAATAACTTCTTTTTTCACAATATCTTCTCTGATGGAGGAGCTTCGGGGAGAAGAAAAGTTTCCAATAGCTGTGCCTGGGACAGGCTTTCCTCTTGATTGAGTGGAGAACCTAAGTCTTGAATCACATTATGTTGCTGACAAAGCAGAGGAATCTGAGTTGGATTTACAAGAAGTGTGTTTGCATTTGTAAATTTTTCTTAGTGGCATTAAGCTTTGAGGTGTTTTAATTTATTGGTTATTTATTTCAGCTTTAGATACTAGGGCCAAGGCTTCTTGTTTGTTTTTCACTTGTGAAACCCACAGATTATGTTACAGGGGAGGTTGTTACTATCCAGAGTCTTTAATGTTGAGCCTTCCTCTCACACTGAAAGGAAACTAGAAACACGGATGGTTCTGTGTTAATCTGAAGTGTGGAGGGTGGGGAGGGTGGAACCACCAGTTATAACCTTTCTAATGGGAGAAAATGAGGAATACAGGTCTGAGAAAGGACAATATTCAGAGGACCTCTATTTCTCTCCCCTTTCCTTTGCCAGGAGATGAGGGAGACCCCACAGAGACCATCCATCCCTCTCATGATTAGAAAATGAGTCGCCTGAGAGATGGGTGACTCAGGGATCTTTCTAGAGCAATGTGAAGGAGTGCTTCCAGGGACCCAGAGATGAAGTGGCTGGCCTTGCATTGAATAGAACGCACATTTTCAGTTACTGCAGTCCCAGAAAGTATTATAAGTACTATAAGTACTTATAGATCATATAAGTACTTGATATGGGTCAAGTACTTGATATAGAAAGTCCCAAAGTACTATAGAGTAGCACTTTGAGTCACGGGGGCGACCACCTGAGAGCAGCTTCTCGTGCCACCGGAATGAAAAATGTGAAGGAGTTAAAATCCTGCGTGTGGGACCAATCTGCTTAGGTCATTGATGACCATGTGGTGACAGGATTTTTTTTTTTAAGTGATAGTCATATCTTGGGGAAGCTCAGGCATATGTGCAGTATTAAAGGAATTTTGCTACATACATAGGTATTTGAAAGAACAAATCCTCCTCTTTTACCTAGATTTTAATAGTGAGTGCTTTTTAATAATGGAATACTGTTTAGTAAAAGCCTTCCAAGTGCATTTCATGTGCTAGTTCATCAAATTTTATCATACAGCATTTGAGAGAACAGTTTGAGGATTTTACCAGCAGACTATTCACTATTCACTATTCACTATTTCTCCTTGTTAGAATCAGGGTTTAACAGCTGTTTCAGCTTCTTTTCAAAGTCATTTCTCTAGTAGTATAATAAAAAACAGCAGCCAGCTATGGAGCTTATTTAACTATATTGTTCTACATTTATAGTAGTCCATTTGATATGACTATTCTATCTTATTTAGCTTCCCCAATTGTCTGTCTTTTTAGGTGACTGTGCTGGAAGCCAAAGATAGAATTGGAGGCCGAGTGTGGGATGATAAATCCTTTACAGGCGTCACCGTGGGGAGAGGAGCCCAGATCGTCAATGGCTGCATTAACAACCCAGTAGCACTCATGTGTGAACAAGTGCGTTTCTGTCTTTAAGATGTGTACTGTAGACAAGGAGAAGAAAAAATTCTCAGTTTACTTCTGTGTAGTATTAATGTGCTCCTAAATAGTAATGAACAACTCCAGAATGATTTCTTGCCTCTTCTTCTCCGAAAAGTAAATAAAGACAATTACAGTTCTTCTTTTCAGAGAAGGTGGTACTAGAGGACTTAAAATATTTTTTTCTTTTTCCAAGATACTTAATTATATTTGTGTATTATTTGCAGACCATGGGATTAGCTCGTAGTTTTAGGGTTGCCAGATGAAATAAACAATAATACAGAATGCCCAGTTAAATTCAGATAAATAAGTAATTTTTTTAGTATAAGTATGTCCCAGATATTACACAGGATAGTTTACATGCAATGTTTGGTACATACTTATACTGAAAAAAGGTTTGTTGCTGTTTATCTGAGAGTCAGAGATAACTGGGCATCCTGTCTTTTATTGGGCACCCCTGTGTAGTTTCTTTGAAGACCTGGTAGGCCCAAGGCTTTTCCTGGCATCTTTATTGACGGGAAATCCAGTTTAACTCCTGGGAGTGTTTGCGTGTTGGCATGCTCGTTTACGTGAGAGTCAGAGCAAGGAGCGGCGGTGCACAGCACGGCACCTGCGGCATCAGCAAACCCTGGCTGCAAGGCTGAGGGTGCCTGGTGTGGAAGCTGCTGCGTCACACTAACATCCTCATGAAATAAGGCCTTACAGATTTCATGCTATTTTTTCACTGCCTTCCTTTGCTGCCATTTTCTACTAAGAATATTTGGCTTCATTTTTGAGAGGTACTAGACCATTTCCTCCTTGAGAGCTCTGTTTAATTTCAGCATAGAACCTGTACGTATTTTTTCCAGGGAAAATTTTCACCTTCTTATTCTTATTATTTTGAAGCTTGGCATCAGCATGCATAAATTTGGAGAAAGATGTGACTTAATTCAGGAAGGTGGAAGAATTACTGACCCCACTATTGACAAGCGCATGGATTTTCATTTTAATGCTCTCTTGGATGTTGTCTCTGAGTGGAGGAAGGATAAGACTCAGCTCCAAGATGTTCCTTTAGGAGGTATGGGGAGAACGATGTTCTGATTGTTCTATCCGAGTCTCATTATAACCTAAGCGTGGTCAGCAGTAGCATCATTCATCCATGAGGTTAGTGTATGCAATAATAGTCCTTCAGAGCATTCGCTTTGGACTAATGAGTTCTCCAGACCATTCTGCAGAGGGGGCAGAACTTCTGCAGCGACCTTTAGGTGCCTGTGTGTGCACACACACACACAAATCTTTACACAATAGTGGGTATTTCAAAAACTGTGTGAATGTTTAATTTTTCCATTTCCCAGGAGAGCTTCCTTTTAACTAAAATATGACAAGCCCTATGTGAATAAATAGGCACCACATAATTTCTTTTCTAGATAAGAGTTTCTATATGCCAGGATTTCTTTTCTTTTCCATTTTTGGAGCAGTAGGTTAAGATTTTTCCCAGTATATTTTATTTAAGAATGCAAGAATTGATATTATAATGTAATAACTTTACTTCAGATTCATTAGGCTTTGGTTCTAAATGGACATTGTTAGCCACAGCCCTTTAGAAAACCTGGCCGTGTGCCATGACTTGTTTCCATGACGGGGCCAGCGGAGATTTTACTACACTGCTTTTTAAGCTAATACTCATTTAACCTACAATTCTGTGATCTGAATGTATTTATTTACTTGCAGTTCTTGGAAGCATGTCAGAGTTTCTTAAAGTACAAACATTTAAACTCAGTTTTCAAGAAACTAATTCGCTTCAACTGTATGTTACTTTGTGAGGGATTTTAGTTCCTCATCCTGATATATATTCCATCTCTCTTTGGGATAAACAACTCAGAAGCAGGGATGGTCCGTCTCTTGTTTCATATCTGCCCTCTCCACCCTCTACCGTCTGAGACTGACCCAGACTGTAATCCCCTTAGTGCTGACAGACAAACCATAACAGAACATTTTTGGAAAGTCACCAGGGTCACCGGGGTCATTTAATTATATTCGGAAGTGTCCAGACCAAATAGTGAGTTGCTGAATTTTTTGGAATTGAAGATAGTTATGAGGCTGACTTCCAGGGTGTTCTCAGAATTTAGTTAGTGTTTTTTGCATGTGTGGGAATCGCTAGATAGCATTTTCTTTATACTTCTTCCAGTGTCACCAAATAAAAATGTAATAATGCTGCTTTGTCTTGGCCTTACTTAAAAATAAGGGAGGATCAGCAGCCCTTACTGTGTAAGTAGTTTCATTGTATTAATGTTTTTTGAAAAGCTTTAAATAATAATGCATACATGTCCATATGAGGTTGGTTATATCTATCCTGGCAGGATCTCAGCTGTCTGAGATCTCACTTTGTTACCACTTAGCTGAAAAAAAAAAACACAAAACACCAAAATGTAAATTAGTATTTACATTTTACATGAGAAAAGGAGCTAGAATTAATTTCACAAAGCATATGTACTAAAGCTTTTAAATAGTATTTGCATAGAAATCATATTTAGACTTTTCTCAGTCTGTTTATACTTAATTTTATATACTGTTCCAGCAGTTTTGATGCTTCATGAACCTCTACAAACCTAAAGGAAAATAGAAACGACAGGAGGCAGGAATGGGATTTCTACCAGAAGGCTCTGAAAGTGGTAAAAAAAAAAAAAGCCCAGTGGTCTAGGGCCAACAGCCTGGTGCTGTGACATCCCCATATTACAGTCTAGTGGAAGAATGGAAATTTTTAATGAGAATCTTCAGTTGTCTAAAAAACAAAAGTTAGCTGATATCCAGTTCTGTTGCTAGTGAAGCAAGTTCTCAGTACTTTGTAGAGCTCTGTGTCTGCAGTGTCTGCATTGGATGGTTGTCTTCCCCGAGAATTTTATAAAGAAGTGACCTGGACGAAGGTTCATATAATGTGTCAGCTGTGAGTTCCCCCACACCCTCAAATGGAGCCTAAGAGTAACTGGAATGGCATCACAGCGCATGATGGAGTAGGAGACGAGTGCGGGGGGTGGTAACAAGGTGTGATTGCTGAGGCGTGTGGAGTCCGGGCGCTGCTGTGCTGGGAGCGGAGCGCAGTGGAGTGGGCCATCCATGCAGGGGGCGGTCACAGGCCGGGTGGGGCTGGCATTTACCAGCAGAGCCTGGGAGTCAGCAGGTGGTGTTGCTGTGTTTGGAAAGGCTAAAAATGTGCTGGCATGGTCTGGCTGTGGGTGTGGGATTTATTACAAAGGCAACGGAGAACCAGTAATTAAAGGTACTGAGGCACAGGGCTGACGTGATGATGGTCCATAATTGAATATTCTTGTGGGGGATAGAATGAACCCAGTAGCCAGTGTATTACAGATCTCCCTGTTGAAGTGAAATGTTATAACAACTTGACTTTAAGGTGATGGCAGTGAGACCAGAAAGGAATGGGAATTCTCTCTCTGTGTGTCTGTCTTTACATGTGCAGGGGGTGCTTTTCTCTGTTTTGAGCAAAAGAAGAAAGAGCTTCTCAAGCACACAGAAATGAAACATGGTTGAAGATGCAGAACCTGCATAGCTTTGTTTTCAGTTAAGATAAGCTTTTACTTCCTGAGAGAAGCCAACATTATGAAAATATTGTTTCCCCTGAGTTGGCTTAGGAAAGTCCATAAGTTTGGGGGTTTGCGGGTTGAATGAGGTTGAAAGCAAAAGATAAGGTATTAGGGAATGCTGCTAAGGCTGTTCTTTTCTGCTTTGATCCATTCCCATTACAGAAAAGATAGAGGAGATCTACAAAGCTTTTATCAAGGAATCTGGTATCCACTTCAGTGAGCTGGAAGAACAGGTGCTTCAGTTCCACCTCAGCAACCTGGAATATGCCTGTGGCAGCAACCTCCATCAGGTGTGATGAGGTTTTGTGACATGTGCTTCGAAATGCTTGTGTTTCTGTGTATGTGCGTGTATTTTATATAATCTCAACACTGAACTTAGTCTGGTTTGGATAAACAGGAAACAATGGTTCTACTGCTGAAAAGTTTGAAAACCACGATTTAGAGCATATTAACCCCACGGTGGTTTTGAAAAAAATTATTTTTTTGTTAAACAAAACAAAACAAGAGAAACCTCTTTTCCAGTGATGCCTGTGAAGAAGCTCAATGTGTAAACCTAATCCAGGAGCACTGTTGAGCTGAACTGGGGAGGGGTCCAGAGCCTTGAGCCTTCTTGCGCTTCTGGGAGGGCCGGAGGCCTTTCTCTGGAACCCGGCAGGGCCTGAACACACTGCTCACCAAAGGAGAGTGTCCTTGCAGTCACGGTCTGTTTATCTTGCTAAGATACATTTAAATTTACCTAACCTATTTAACCAACTATGATTTTGATACTTATATATTCTATATTTTGAATAGAGGCTCCTGACTGAATTGTTCTCTTTTGGACCTCTCCATCTTCCTTGGATTCTTCACAGCAATTGGAATAGCATTGTTTTCCATAATCTTGCTGCATTTCAACCTCTCTAGACTTTCCATGCTGAAGACCTGCAGTTGGCATGATTTTATATGGAGTTGATCAGATGCAGTTTTACTTCATAGAATTCTCCTTCTCTAGAATTGTTGATACATAACATGCCTTTTATTTTTATTAAGGAGTGGTATTCACAGCCAAATCACACCTACCTTTTGTTCTAAAGTAAGCTTTCTTGTGCGTTGTTGAGCAGTTTCCTTGCTCAGCAGTGGAATCTACCTGGGTTGGTCTGTGTGTCTCCTCCTTCCATTATGTTTTTCCCTGTTCACAGAAGCCCTGCTCTCTGGCCTCAGGTGGTGTTTTCCCACTTTGGGGTCCTTTCTTGTCCCTTAGGTGCAGACTCAAGAGGTGGGAACACCTCGTCTGTTCCCAACCTCTCCCGTTGTTTCCTAGGTGTCTGCTCGCTCCTGGGACCACAATGAATTCTTTGCCCAATTTGCTGGTGACCACACTCTCCTCACTCCTGGCTATTCTGTCATCATTGAAAAGCTGGCTGAAGGACTAGACATTCGGCTCAAATCTCCAGTGAGTATGACAGCAGTAGCAGGCTATGGTGTGGCCTTGCTTTTAGAGGATGGGAAGTTTGGGGCATGTGGGTTACAAAAGAGACAGACAGTTGCTGTGACGGTCAGCCGATGCCTCCTAGTATTTTTATGACATGGTTGTAGCATCATCCATATCAGTTACGTAGCTGCTAATGTTTGGAAACAGTAGTGGCACAGATGCATTTTCATTAATAATAAAATGTTGAAGTTGCTCACAACATCCCTGACCCGAAGCAGTAATTTTCACTGCAAGATTTTCCCTTCATATTTTTGTCCCTGTGCTTTTGTATTGTACATTGTTGTAACCATAGGGGCAATTCTGTATGTTACACTTTACACTCTATTATTAGTGTTTTCCATATTTTGATATAGTATTTATAAATTTTAATGGCTGAATAATAGTTCCTTGAAATAGGGTGTAACTGTTGCTTTGAACTCTGAATGTCAGGAAATGATTTTCTATAGCATTTCCACAGGGGTGTAAACTGACATATGGAACTGCAGAGGGTCCCGGATCATGTGGTCCCATCATGTTTTTTATAGTTGTCTTTCTTGAGCAGGTACAGAGTATTGATTATTCTGGAGATGAAGTACAAGTTACCACAACAGATGGGACAGGGTACACAGCACAAAAGGTGAGTCCTAAAATTTCACTAGGTGCTTCAGGGGCCCAGAAATAAGGGAAAAGAGCCTTTTCCACCAGGAAGTTGGCCTTTGGTATTTTTTCTGGAACACCTTTTTTGATTTCTGAAGAGTTAGGTATGTCCACTTAGAATGTGTAAGTCCGATTTAACTAATATAACACTTTATAGATTCATAAAGGTGGAAATCTGAGTAGGTTTCTTAAAGTGAGTTCTATGCTACATTAGTCCTGAGAATTGAACAAGAAAATAAATTCTTTGGCTACATAAATTTGAAAAGTATTGTATACTACAGTCCACTTTTCGGGTTAAATAGGAGCATATTAAGGCTGTGAGAAGTCCTGCATAAAAAAAGAGCCATTTTACTTTAACTGAGTGTTCCAAACTGGTATTTTTGTTGTTGTTGTTGTTTGTTTTTTCACAGAACTGATTTTCATATCAAGAAAGCTCTATGTTTTCATTTTGAAACTGCAGAAGTACTTTTATATTATTTGAATTTTTTATAAACCACTTTAGTAACTGGACAGTGAAAGGTGTTGTGATATAATATGTAAAATCATACTGAGATTTCTGTAATGTAGAACAAAGGTGCTTATTTGGGAAGGAGGGGATTAGTAAACCCCATAGTTTATTTAAATTTAGTTATAATATCTAAAATGATTTCCAAAAAGTATAATTGACAAACTATCACTAGTTCCTAGACTAGCTATGTTTTATACTTTTCATTGATCTTAATATTTCACAGTCCTTGGTATTCAAACAGAAATAAAGGATTGCATGCCAAATGGAAAGACAGGGTATAGTGTATGAGTCCAGAGGATGGGTCCTCGTGTTAGTCTTGGGTTTAACTAGTTGGGTAGTTCGTAGTGGTCCTGTAGACTTGGGACTAATAGTGGTTCTCCGTTCTGGCTGCACATTAGAATCACCCAGAAGGTGCTTTAAAAGAAAGGCTGCAAAACTTCACCCCACAGGGATTTTTTCTGAACTGGTCTGGTCGTGTTTGTAATGTTCCCCAAGAGATTACAGCATGTAGCCAGAGTGGAGAACCACTGGGCAATAGTGTCCTTGTCCGTGAGCCCCGAGATGAGGATGAGGCTAATCTCTAAAGATCTCCCTACTAGAAAAAAATTTTTTTAGTCCCTCTTTTTAAAATTGCAAGTCAGGCCCTGGCTGGCGTAGCTCAGTGGATTGAGCTCGGGCTGCGAACCAAAGTGTCGCAGGTTCGATTCCCAGCCAGGGCACATGCCTGGGTTGCGGGCCACGGCCCCCAGCAACCACACATCAATGTTTGCCTCTCTCTCTCTCTCCCTCCCTTCCCTCTCTAAAAATAAATAAATAAAATCTTAAAAAAAATAAAATAAATAAAATAAAATAAAATTGCAAGTCAGTGAATGGCTCAGCCCCTGATACATTGTAACTTGGCCTTTTGGCATCCAAGATAACATGCTCATTAGACTCACTCTGCTGGGTCACCCTCTGCCAACCCTGAGTGGGCGCGTTTACTCCTTTCTTTGTATTCTGTCTCTCCAGAGATTTCAGGGCATAGCTCCAGCCTGCATTTCAAAGCCAGCTCTGAGTGGTAAAAGCAAATATTTTTATTTTTATGGTTGTCAGCACACACCACACAGTTTGAATTCGAAGTTTCCCTGGTTTATAGGTGAAAGATAAACATTTGAAAAAATGTAATTCAATTAACGTTGCTTCCACAGAGATCAGCCTTTAGTTCTTTGCCAGAGTATTTCTATCTTGTGGCTGTTGGTTTTAAAAACTTTTTTTGTTATTAAGAAAAATCTCTAGATCCTTATATTCTTCTGGTTTTTATTTATATATCCAAGAGAGTATTTTTTTTGTTACATGGTAGCTGTTATCTTTTTAAAGTATATTTTATTGATTATGCTATTACAATTGTCCCATTTTTTCTCCCCTTTATTCCCCTCCATCCTGCACCCCCCTCTATCTGCCATCTCCCCCCTTTGTTCATGTCCATGGGTCATACATATAAGTTCTTTGGCTTCTTCATTTCCTATGCTATTCTAAACCTCCCCATCTGTGTTGTACCTACCAATTATGCTTCTTATTCCCTGTATCTTTTCCCCAATTCCCCCCCCTCCCCCTCCCTGCTAATAATCCTCCATGCAATCTCCATTTCTGTGGTTCTGTTCCTGTTGTAGTTGTTTGCTTAGTTTTTCAGGTTTGTTGGTAGTTGTAAATTTAATTATCATTTTACTGTTCATAGTTTTGATCTTTTTCTTAGATAAGTCCCTTTAACATTTCATATAATAAGGGCTCGGGGATGATAAACTGATTAAACTGGACCTTATCTGGGAAGCAGTTTATCTGCCCTTCCACTATAAATGATTGCTTTTCTGGATAGAGTAATGAATGTAGGTTCTGGATGTAGGCCCTCGCCTTTCATGACTTGGAATACTTCTTTCCAACCTCTTCTTGCCTGAAAGGTTTCTTTTCATAAATCAGCTAAGGGTCTAATGGGAACTCCTTTGTAGGTAACTGTCTCATTTTGTCTTGCTTCTTTTAAGATTCTCTCCTTGTATTTAATGTTGGGTAACGTAATTATGATGTGCCTTGGTGTGTACTTCCTTGGGTCCAACTTATATGGGACTCTCTCTCTGAGCTTCCTGGACTTGTATGTCTATTTCCTTTGCCAGATTGGGGAAGTTTTCCTTCATTATTTTTTCAAATGAGTGTTCAGTTTCTTGCTTTTTGTCTTCTTCTGGCATTCCTATGTTTCAGGTGTTGGAACATTTAAAGTTGTCCCAGAGCTTCCTGTGACAACTAAGCCTCTCCTCATTTTGAATTCTTCTTTCTTCATTCTGTTCTGGTTGAATGTTTATTTCTTCCTTTTGCTCCAAATTGTTGATTTGAATCCATTTCCTTCCCTTCACTGTTGGTTATTTATATATTTTTCTTTATTCACTTTGTATAGCCTTCATTTTTATCTTTATTTTGCATCCATACTCAATTATTTCTGTGAGTATCTTGATTACCAGTGTTTTGAACTCCGCATCTGATAGGTTGGCTACCTTCTCATTGCTTAGTTCTTTTTCTGGAGCTTTGATCTGTTCTTTCATTTGGGCTTTTGTGTGTGTGTGTGTGTGTGTGTGTGTGTGTCTCCACAAGCCTGTCACGTAATAAGGGGCGGAGCCTTAGGTATTCCCCAGGGCGGGACAACCCATGTTGCTGTGTTGTGATGCTCTATGTGGGGGAGGGGTCAGAGAGGTAACAGTGCCACTTGCTGGGCTTCTGCCCTGCTTTTAGTCCCTTCCTCCACTACCTGGAATTGTATTGTGCCCTTTCAGGTGCTGCCCTAGTGCTGATTCCTGGTTGGGTGGGTTTGTGTATGTTCTAGGAACCTGTGGGTCTCTCCAGTGGACTCTCCTATGAGACTGGAAGTTTATCCTGCTGCCACACCCCCCACAGAATTTTACAGCCTCTGGTACAGCCAGAGATTTTGGGTCTTTACTGACCTGTGCTGAAACCCTGGATTGTGTGGTGTGTCTCACTCCCCATTTGTCCTCCCAGTTTATCTGCACATGAATGTGGGACTGCCTGGTCCACCAGCTGCTGCCTTGCCATGCCTTCTCTCCACCCTGGCTGCCCATCTCCACCCCTCCTACCAGTGTGGATGAATGTTTCTTTTTTAACTCCTTGGTTGTTGGACTTCCCACACAGTTTGATTTCCTGGTGGTTTTCTGTTTTTAAATTGGTTTTTGTCCTTTTGGTTTTGCGAGGAAGCAAAGAGTATCTACCTACCCCTTTATCTTGGCTGGAAGCCTTGCATCGTAGTTATTTTCAATAATGAGATTGAGGATAGAGTACGTTTTTATTTTTAAATTTTCTAATTTTCTTTGACAGTAAACAATGACAAAATCCCAGGAAGAACTCTGAACTTCCTGTGATCATGGAGTTTGGGGTTCAAGCCAAATACACTAAATCTTTGATGAAGGCCATAGTAGATTTGGTGCTTGGCATTCAGCTTCATTCCACTCCCGTCTTCCTGTTACAGTACTGTAGATGACAGAAAGTAAGTGTGTGCGCACACACACATGCACACCCCTTCCCAGACTCCTTTGCAGCTGAGGCTCTCAGTAAGAAATGGGTTAGTCACTCAGATGCACTTGCATGATTTGGAAGGTATAGTCTGGCTTTTACTTCACTTCTGCTGCATCTGCTGACAAGCATAATGGTCAAGGTGTTGGGTTCTTCAGAATGGACAGTACAGATCCATTAACTGCAAGGGAGTCAAGACTCAGGGCATGAGGAACCCATTTTGCTGGTGAAGGTTGTTCTATAAAGTGGCATGATTCTGGTAGCAGTAGTAGTGGCTCCTGATTGTGGCAATGGTAACATGGTTCTGGAGCCAGGAATTTCCTGATTGTGTCGAGAGATGGCAAGTTTCTTTGATGGCCTGGTTTTATGATGTGACTTTCAAGAGTCATTCTGGAAGGCTTTGTTAGCATCTATGAGTTCATCTGTTAACTGAATGAATTTGTAAGGCATTTGGACCCTGCAGTAAATTACTTCCTCCCTTAAAACAATTGTCTTAATTCCTAGTGCTTGTAATACGCTTTACCATTTATGAACCAGATTGATGTATATTGTAAGGGCTTTTGTTTTAAGCATTACCCCAATCCTTTGAGGTTATTAGGGCAGATATTACCTTGACCACACATTATAAAGTGTCAGGAATGAACAAGTCTGGTTCTCCTGACTCCACATTTCGGTACATTCTTCCTATAGCACTGCTTTTCAGGATTGGGACCTGTTGACTCTTCTTAATCTGGGATTATTGTAAATCATCAAGACCTTTCTGTAAGTTCCTCCCTGTAGAAGCCGCTTCTGCCCTGCCAGGCACCCCATGCAGTAAACAGTCTGCACAGCTGCACACGCCGCCCTTGTTCTTAGGAAGAGAACAAAACTGTCTCCTGACTGGCAGTAGGGAGCAGTGTTCTTCACTGAGATTTTCCTGGAGATGCACGCACTGAGTTGTTGTGGTATTAGGTTCAGTTGCTGCTTGTGTGCTAACTGTTAATTATTTTCCACAGGTATTAGTCACTGTACCACTGGCCTTGCTGCAGAAAGGTGCCATTCAGTTTAATCCACCACTGTCAGACAAGAAGATGAAGGCCATCAACAGCTTAGGTGCAGGGATCATTGAAAAGGTGACTAGATTACTTAAGCCCCAGAACTACGGAGATTGATGTCAGATGACAGGGGTTCCTTTGCTGAGAAGTTCCTGATACTGAGAAGTAGTCGGCAACTTTTGAATCCAAATAAAATGCGAAGATTTCCTTTTCATTTGAATAATTGTTCCTGCAGAATACAAAAGAATATTATGGAAACACAAGGAAGAGAGCTGGCTGAGGTTTATAAATTTTAAGTTTAGGAAGATAAGTCTTACTCAGAATTTGAACTTGGTATATTAATTCTTTTCTGCTTTCCATCTCTACCTCTACTAATTGGCCCCAATGAGGAGAATGTTTTACCTCCTCTGCCTTTAATATCCCTTTCAGCGGACTCTGCCAGTGCTGCAGTAGATACTGGCAAACCTATAAGGAGTCAGAGTTTATCTTACGGACATAAGCTTCAAATACCATATCTCAGAATGTGTTGCATTTTCAGATTAGCTTAGAGGTTGCTGGTGGGAGTACGGGACTGAGAGACATAAAAGGTCAGATGCTTATGGAGAGAAGAAAGGAGGTGGGAAAATGGAAAGGGGGTAGTGAGGGGTTTGTTTCTTTTTTTGGCTTTTTAAAAACAGTTTTAGTTAAGACCTGTAGGTTGCTACTTGGAGATTGCTGTACTTTTGATTCAAGAAATTCTTAACCATCTTTCACTTACTTTCCAGATTGCCTTGCAATTTCCTTATAGATTTTGGGACAATAAAGTTCAAGGAGCAGACTTTTTTGGGCATGTTCCTCCTAGTGCCAGCAAGCGAGGGCTTTTTGCTGTATTCTATGACATGGATCCCCAGGTAAAGTCATTGGTGAAATGTGGTTTGAACTTATTGCAGTTTAAAATTTGGTGTGGTAACTTTTTACATGTCAAGCTCAGAAACTAAGGGACATTGTGGACACTCTAGATATATGTTTATATTCTAGAAGGATACTTGGACTAGGACATCTTTCTATAGCATAGGAGCACCAGTATCTGCCATACTTTCTCGAAGTACTAATGTTGCTCCCTGAGAAATAAATTAGTCACTTGTGGGAACTTTCAGGCTGATAAGGGAGTTCCTCTTAGGATGAATCCACAACAGCACAGCAACCAGGGGTTCCTGAAGAGTCCTCTCCAAGGGTCCTCAGTGGTGCTATGCAGGGTGGGATGTGATTGGCCTGGGAAGGGCAGATCTGTGTTGGTAGATGTGATTGGTGGGGAATGAAGACTGGGGGCATGCCTGTGACTTAAAAGCTATGGTAATGCTGACATCATGTAAAAGAATCCCAGTTCTTTTTTTGTCTCCTTTCCAAGAAACATCTTAAAAAGTTTCACTTAGGAACCTAGAGCAAAATTTCTTTACCATTTGAGAAAGTTCTTTCCATTATTTCATCCATAGACTTCCCTTCTCAACCTTGTTCCATTTCTTCTGAAAGAAGTTCTTATAAGGGAAAAGCCAAGGAAACTCTGAATTTAATATTTACACTGCTTCCTGAGTTTTTTCAACATGGAACAATAAAAAAATGTACAGATGAATAATGAGTATGAGGAAAATGGACTGGTGTTTGAACGGATAGGGGACAATAGGAAATAATGAAATTTAATTTTTGAGATTGAGGTTATCTCTTTGGAACCATGCATTTAGAGACTTTTGTACCAAAGCAAAAAGTGTAAACTGCTTTTCTCTTCTGCGTGTCCAGAAAAAACACAGTGTGTTGATGTCGGTGATCGCTGGGGAGGCGGTGGCCTCCCTTAGGAACCTGGAGGACAAGCAGGTGCTGCAGCAGTGCATGACCACACTCCGGGAGCTGTTCAAGGAGCAGGTCAGACACCCTCTTTGAAAGGAGGACATGCCTGCCTTGGTGTGCTCTTCAGAGTGTGGTGGAGCCCACAGCAAGCCGTCATTACCAAGAGTGAAAAGAATCAAGGCAGTAGGCCACATTAATCTTTCTTTCAATATCTACTGTTCACCTAAGTTCCTGAATTAGTTTGCTAGGGCTGCCATAACAAAAATACCACAGCCTGGCTGGTTTAAACAATGGAAGTTTATTTTCTGACCATTCTGGAGGCTAAAAGTCCAAGATCAAGGTGTTTGTTGGCAGATTTAAGTTCTTTGAGGCCTCTCTCCTTAGGTTACAGATGGCTGCCTTCTGGCTGCGTCCTCACGTGGTCGCCCCTCTGTGTTGTCTGTGTCCTCATGTCCTTTCTTTCTTTTTTTTTGAAGGTTTTATTTATTTTTAGAGAGAGGGGAAGGGAGGGAAAGAGGAAGGGGAGGGTTGTCAATGTGTGGTTGCCTCTCGCACACCCCCTACCCAGGACCTGGCCCGCAACCCTGTGTTGCGCCCTGACTGAGAATCAAACTGGTGACCCTTTGGTTCGCAGGCCGGCACTCAGTCCACTGAGCCACACCAGCCAGGGTCTCATCTCCTTTTCTTATAAGATTACCAGTCATACTGGATTAAGGCCTACCCTCACAATCCCATTTTAACTTAATTACCTCATCAAAGGCTCTTTCTCAAACACAGTCATATTATAAAGTAGCGAGGATTAAGGCTTCAACATGTAGATTTTAGGGAGGACACTAATATAGCCCATACCAGTACCCCATCCCTCCTTTTACACTCTTATTTTCCTTCCCTTTTTCCTGAGATCATGCATACCCTCTTTTCTTTCCTAAGGATGTACAAAATTTCCCACAGACTCTGTATTTATCTAAAGTCTAGCAGGCTTTAGTAACAAATTTCCTTTTAAAGAGACATTTTCCAGAATTTTCTCATACTTCACATAGAAGCTAGTCTCTTTTCTGTATTTTCTCCAAGGAGCTTAAGGTACTTTTTATTTGCCAATTTACTAAATGTCACAGTCTCTGCAGAATTATAAATGGCATGGCTTATATCATTTTCAAATAAAGAAACAGAAGTTGAAAGAAGTGAAATAACTAAAAAGTTACAGAGAGAAAGAGAGACATCAGGGGGGCATTGCTTATTTTGTGTGATGTAATTATATCTATCATCCCTAGTTTTAGGTTTTTTGTCCTAAAATTTGTTTTCAAATTAGTTATTTAGAACTGAGGACATGGTTCTTTCTATAGAAATAATTTCCTTCTATAGAAATAATTTTCATGGTGTGCTTGTCAGAGACTAGGCTACAAAATGGTTTGAAATTTAGGGAGTGTGAAATATATCTTTAGATATCTATTTTCTGGAGAAGCCTGTTGAGAATTTCACCTTGAGGTCCGAGAACTCCAGCCTTCCCTTCCCTGCTCTGGCCCAGAGATCCTTTTCCCTCCATCTCTCTGGCACAGGCTGGGCTATGGGAAATAGAATGCCCTAACTCTTAGCTGGTAGTGAGGGCCCCATGTAGGTGGCAGGAAGGTGTGTCTGGCAGTAGGGTAAACTGTAAAGTGAGGAGGCACGTGTCAAGGGAGGTTGCAGAGCTGGGACAGGAGGCAGAGAAGGATGAGCAGATACAGGGTAGAGTCATAAGGGGGGCAGAGGAACGTGCTGAGAATGGCTATTTCAGAATACTACGAGAAAGAACTCAGTTTCTAGTGGGAGTGAGGACTGCACATTTATACTTGGGATTGCACGATATCTGAGTCCCCTCTTGATCCTGTTTTGTGGTTCCTCCAACTTGATATAGGAAGTCCCAGATCCCACAAAGTATTTTGTCACCCGGTGGAGCGCAGACCCCTGGATCCAGATGGCATACAGTTTTGTGAGGACAGGTGGGAGCGGCGAAGCCTATGATATCCTTGCTGAAGAAATACAAGGAACCATCTTCTTTGCTGGTGAGGTGTGTATCATGATCCTGAACCCAATTATTTTTGTTTTGATTACTGTCTTTTAATTACAGTGATGTGTCCAGAGTTTTAAAACAATGTCAGATACTTTCAAATCTTTTGACAACAAACAGCAGATGTTCTCTCAACATCTTCCTCACACTCCCAGAGCAACCATTTTTAACTTTTCTGATGTTCCTTCTGGAATTTCCTTTTTTTCAAACTGGAGAGCACGATATATTTGTCCTAAGTTAGGTCACATTCTCCTGGGGGGGAAGACATGGAGGAGAAGCACTCAGGTGGCTCTGAGGGCACAGCCAGGTGGTCCAGAGCAGTGTCACAGGTAAGGCTGGTCTTGGGACAGCTCCCACCTCTGTAGGGGAGGAGCTGGTGTCACTGCCTTCTCAGGGGCTGCCACAGCTGAGCGCTCTGCTGGCTTTCCTGACTCCAGGGCCTTCTGTGAGGACATGATGACCGCGGGTGGTGTGGCTTCCCGGCGGCCATCACGGGTGCAGTATTAATTGTTGGAGAGCTTGTGGCAGGGGCCCACAGGGAGTCTGGGAGGAGGCCGAGTTCAGTCGGCGAACCTGGTAACGCAACTGCAGCTTCGCCTGCAAGTCTTGCCCAGGGGCCCAGTTCCGTAGCCTCTGGATGAATCGAGTAGCAGATGCTATCTTCCATCTGCACTGAAGGACTACTTCATTTTTAAAACATTTATATTGTCTCCTGATTTAACAAGTCATACATTATCTACTGACTTCCTTTTAGGTTAAAGATGTAGCCCATTTAGTCTCTTCGTGACACAGTTCTTTCACAATGAGGCTGGTAGCAGTGTTTCTGTGATGTGGCTAGGTAAAGGTTGCTCACTGTTGAGCCCAGGCGTTCCTTCCACTCTCACACAGCTTTCTGGTGTCCTCGTCCTGCTCCCGTCTGCACTGGTTCATCTCTTGGGCCCTGCAGAGCTCTCCTCCTGGGAACATCTCCTCCTTACCTTTCCGGGATTGGGAGTTTTATTTTTTAGATTCCTCTTTTCTTAATACTTATTTTTTAAATTGTGATAAACTACACATAACAAAACTTACCACCTTAACTAATACAGTTAAGTGACATGAAATACATTCGCATTGTTGTACAGCCATCACCACTGTCCTTCTCCAGGACTTTTTTATCCTGCAAAACTGAAACTGGGTTCCCATTGAACAACCCTCCTCCGCCCCTAGCCACTGGCAGCCACCACGTTTCATCTCTATGGATTTTTCTAGGTACATCATTGTGTAAGTGGAATCATTCAGTATTTGTCCTTTTGTGACTGGTTTATTTCACTTAGTATAATGTCCTCAAGTTTCATCTGTATTGTAGCATGTGTCAGAAAGCCCTTCCTTTTTAAGACAAAATAATATTCCATTATATGTATACATCACATTTTGGGTTGCTTCCACCTTTTGGCTATTGTGAACAATGCTGCTGTGAACATGGGTGTGCAGTTATCTCTTCAAGAACCTTTTACTTCTTTTGGGTATTTACCTAGAAGAGGCATTGCCGGATCGTATACTCATCCTATTTTTAAATTTTCGAGGAACTACTACACTGTTTTCCATAGCAACTGTTTTTACATTTCCACCAACAGGGCACAAGATTCAAATTTCTGTACATTCTCAGCAACACTGTTTTTGATAACAGCCATCCTAATGGGTGCAAAGTAGCCTTCTTAGTTTGCTTCTGTTGAGGATTGTTCTGCTGTTTTGATTTCCAATCCATTCTATGCCATTTTTTTTTTATTTCTTACATCTAGAAACTCATGTCCTTCAGCCCTAGGTTTTACTTTTCATTTTTTTCTGATCACCTATTACATATATTGGAATTCTTACATTATCTAAGTTTATTTTCTTTGCTATTATTCACCTTTTTATTCTAGTTTTGTGGTGGGGAGATTTTCCAAACTTTACACTTGAAACGTTGGCTTTTACTTTTTGAGCACTTTATTCTCAGTTTATCTTTTTGGTAGCTTCCTCTTCTTGCTTTATAATTGTTTCTTGCATGACTCCTCAGAGTTCCTATTTTTATCTCCTTTAGCCTGTGCCTCTTACATGTCCAAATAACCAGTCCTTGACTGCTCAGATTTGAGTTATGCATCTTTATTTTTAATTTTTTTGAGTGAGTCATTTTTAAAGAGCCAGCTGAAAGCTCTGGTAAGCTCACCAACTGGTGGTCAAATCCGCAGATCAGTATCTATAGCTCTTTTCTGTGGGAACATGTAGTTTCTGTCATTTGCATGGTGAAAGATCAGTTCCTGGCATTCTGGAAGCCAGAGGCCTTTCTTATTTATGAAGGTGTTAGTTAACCCCCGTTTTGTTTGGCACCGCACCTGTACGCTCTCCCTCAGATCCCCTGGAGTGGTATAGTGGGTGGGAGTGGAAATCCTAGTGAGGAACCAAAATGTTCTTTATTTAGTCTTTAATTGCATTTTCACCCATACCCAGTCTCTGCCTTCATGGTTCCTGATGTCCCCAGTTGCTGGTATTTTTAAGGATTCTTTGAGGCTTGCTTTTGTTATCACCCCGTCCTGCCCTATTCCCCAAATTGAGCAGGGTAAAGTGAATTCTCAGCAGTCTTTCATAGTCTCTTTCCCATAGTCACATCCCAAGCCTATTTCATAAATTGTACATTATAGTTTGGGATTACCAGGGTCTCCTAGCTTTCTCTAAAGAGTTAATGTTTTTACTTTTTTCTCTTAATTTTTAAATGATCATAAAAGTCAATCATTGAAAAAGGAGCACCCTGGCTGGTGTGGCTCAGTGGTTTGAGTGCTGGCCTGTGAACTGAAAGGTTGCCTTTTTGAGACCCAGGTGAGGCACATGCCTGCGTTGCGGGTCAGATCGCTGGCTGGGGTCATGCAAGAGGCAACCGATCACAGATCGATATTTTTCTCTCTCTCTCACTCTTCCTAAAAGTAACTAAATAATCTTGTAGAAAGGAAATAATGAAAACCCAGCAATCTTTGATTACTCCTTGGCCTATGGAGAGCCAGCTTGGTAGGAACAGAGCATGATGGCAGCATGCTGGGCAACAGCTGTCAACTGCTTCCAAGAGATGGCTGTATTAGGCTGCTGTGCCCTAGGTCATGAACAGAGTGTAGAACCTCTTCTGCTTTGCTAGTTGTTACTTTCTTATAAAACCCACTTTTTTGCGGTTTCTATCAGTGTCCCTCTCTCCTACTATAATTGTATTCCTGCTGACCTGATTTTATTGAAGTTTTTGTCATATCTAGGATCCATGTCGCCTCCATTCCACCTCAGCCGTGACATAGAACCTAAAGCAGCTCACATGGAATTTTGTTTATCCTTTTCTATGACCTGCTCACTCCATTCCAGCTGCTCTTTCCCATAGTCACATCCCAAGCCTATTTTCGTCTTTCTGGGTGTGCCTACTGTTCCCACTACAACCTCTTGAAAGTGAGGTTGGCCCATTGATGGCCCTCAACCTTTTGGCTTTTCCCTTCCTGCTGAGCTAGTCTGCCCTTTGAGTACCTCAGCTCTATCCTTTTGTTCCACCCATCTAGCACAGTTGCAGATGAACTGTGATTCACTTTTTGTTTCATTTATTGCTGATTGAACAGCTTGATTACTTGTCCGAGAGGCCCTAGACTTAGTCATTGTGTGTAATTCCAGTACCTTGCACATTTAGGTATCTTATGAATGCCAAACAGTACTTTACAGGAGTGCTGAATAAACTGTAGAATGAATGTATTTGGCAAACCATGGAAGATAACCAGAAAAGGTCAAATGCTAAGATGGGTGAGTACTATTAGCATGAGCACATAGGAGTGGCACTAGTTTTCATTAGGAGGATCAGAAGTGTAAGCTTGTATCACCTTTCATACCACATGAATTCCTTATACATGATCTCATATTATGTAATTATTTTTTACAGGCAACAAACAGACATTTTCCACAAACTGTTACAGGGGCATATTTGAGCGGTGTTCGAGAAGCAAGCAAGATTGCAGCATTTTAAATAGAATTTGCCTGGACCCAGCTTTCATTGGTACTCCAAGTGAGAAAGTTTGAAACACAAAACCTCACTTTCATAAAATCAAACAATGAAACCCTCTTTGGATAACAAAATTGAAATGTTTCCAAGGTAGTTTGATAATGTAAACCCATGTTACCACTCTGAAAGCATTAGCCCTAAAAATCATTTTATAAGCACTTACATTTAATTGCATTTTCCACAAGTCTAGTGCTAAATCTTCTGCATTTCAGAGTAAGACAGAATATAACCTTAAGCTAAGACCTTGGATATGATTCTTCAATGGTTGGAAACTCTTTCAAATTGACTTTTTGTTTGGCTGGTCAGTTTTCACACATTAAGAAATCAAGCCAATTAAGCAGAAATCCCTTAAAAAACAAACAAACATACAGCCATGTATTTTTCTTCTGACAGTTTATCACTGTCTTTGCCAATGAGCCTTAAGATTTTTATATAGCTCCAATGTTGAGCTTTTACTTAAAATTTAGATAGAAATCTTTCCTTTTTGGATAGAGACAAACTCTTCAGGCAAAAATGAAGCTTCTAGACTATTTTATACTTTCTATTGGGTATTCAAAAGAAATTTAAATTCAGGTATCTTTTGTGACATTTTAGATCTGTGTACTCATTGGCAAAAGAGCAAAATTTTCAATTCTTAAACAGTACAGGTTTGTACCATTGAAAATGGGGTAGAGTGTGGTCTTCACACTTTAGACATAGACTATAAGGGCTATTTTTCCTTGAGCCAAGTCTGCGAGGATGGCACACTTTAAATAGCCTTAATTTTGGCAACTACTAGCAAAAATATCTTGTCACAATAAAAACCTCTTAAAATAACTGATTCAGCTATAGGAAGTTTTCACAATATTGTTTCAATATTCCATAGGCAGGTCCACTGGAAAACTGTGATCTCTTGGTAAATATTATATTTTATAAGCCATATTGTAAAAGCCTGAGAACATGGCAAATGTTTTCACTCATGACCAAAAAAATATTTAAAAGACACTGGTTTCAGGGTCTTCAGGATGCTTATCTTGCCAAGAAATTTCAGTTTATGGGTAAAAACATGGATAACTTAAGTGCTTTTGTTTTAAAGTCTTTGAATAATTTTTTGAGTTGTATTGGTCTGCTTTAAAAAAAAAAGGACTCAAAAGGGAGGGTTAAAGCCACTTTTCAAAATATTAGGTATTTTAAAAATCTAGTCAGCTTATAAATACAAAGTATCATATGCAAAGAATGTGTGGCGAACTTAAGACATACTTCCCTCTCCGTCAAAGTATGATACAAATGAAAAATATAGTATATTAGTTTCAGAGTTAACAGGGAAATGTTGGTATTTGAGTTATCTGATGAGACTTGTCGGTACTACTTGGGAAGTATTCTGCTTTAAAGTGTTATGTATTAAAACATGTAAAGAATAGTATGTGTTAAGTGATAGATGCAAAATATTGTACGTTTGAAATGGTTCCCAGTAAATTATTACTTTAGTCTCTGGGCACTTGTGTTACAAAGGAAAAACCTACTTAATAAAGTACGGTAGATGTGTGTTTAAAAAAGAATCCTCATTTCTCACCTCAAGTGTCTACACCTGACGTTTTGTTCTTTAAGGAACCATGGTACTTTTCTTTGGAGTTTCTTTGAATATGTTTTTCATTGTTCTGAAGATTTTGTAATTAAGCAGCTGTGAATATACAATGTTTTAACTGCAGATTGTGAACAGCTACTTGTGTAAAACTACTTAATAAAAATTAGATTTGTTTTTCAAATACAGTATGCATTGTAATATTACTAAATAGTTAACATCTTCATCGCAAACTCACACTCACCAACTCAATGCATTCACCTCCAAACCCTCTTTAGACATTTTAGGCATTACTATTTATCTCCTTTCAAGTACACGGTCATAAAGTAAATAACTGTTAATCTTGTGAATCACTTCTAGTTTTCCTAGGCAATTTCTTTGTAGTGTATTTATTCAAGAATAGTGAAAGTGGTCAGTTATCGCTGAAGAATGCTCTGTATAGGCTATGGGGCTAAATCCATTTAAAAACCCGTGTTCTGAAATCTTCATGTAGAGGAGAAATGCTATAAAAACAGCAGTTAAGACATGAAATGCAAGAGACAAAAAGCACTGTTTATTATTTTTATTGACAAAGTTTATAAGAATTAAATATTTAAAATCAAAGGCAAATCCTTAGGTCTCATTTAGTTTATTCCACTCATTTGTATGAAGTGTACCTTTTTTAATGTTTTAACAACTTCATCAAGAAACAAGTCAAAACTGTGAAAATACCTATTAACAGTCAACATATTTTCACTATTTCTGTTCTATGATGCAAAGATATTTATTTTAAACACTCAACTGGTTTATCAAAGACCTAATTCTCTCATAAGCAGCATCTTTTATTTTAAAATTCAAAGATTACTTAATAAACCAAGTAAGAATTTAAAAAACAAATTAGTTTCATTCAGGGGTGGTCCGCATGTTGATCACCTAGAATCCTGATTAGCCAAAAAACCCAACAGCTCTAATTCCACAAATACATTAAATTTCTTTAATGTTAAAAACAAGCCTATTATCATTTTTGAGAAATACTTTTCAGAGAAACCCACTACTGCCTACACATTATCTTCGGGCATTAACACTGAGTACTTTCTGTCATAATTATAAAGGTCCAGGTTTCCTGTGAATACCAGCATTTCATATGGGCAAAAGCAGTTAATAAAAATCAGTCATATATTATGAGCCTAATGTTCTTGTACTTAATCCCACTCTTTTCCAAATTTCTGAGGTTCTGAAATTTGGGCTGTCCTTAATATACGTCCATAGACACTGTTGCAGAGTCGACACTAAAACTACAAACTGATGACACTTTCCAGGCAAAGCAGACAATTATCTGTTCCTTCAGTGTTTTCTTCTCTGATTTCTGACTTTTCCTGCTCCGTGATACCATCTGGCTGAACACTGACATTTCACAATTTACAACTGTAAAGATACCTATGTGTGTTTAAAAATTGATCTGCACAAAAGAAATTTTAAAAAAATTTATATACAACAAATTTGTTTTTGAAAATATAAAAATAACATCTGTTGCTTTTGTCATGCTGACAAATTGACACGTATATACATGCAGGAGCAAGTTCCAATTTAGTCATCTGGACAACTGAAGTTGTATATTCTTTATATGATGAATACACTGCCGCTGAATTTTTACACTGACAGATGTGTTGTATTCAAAATATTTCATATACTAAATACTGCACTGGTCTCTGCATGTATAAATGTCAGTTATAATAGTTTCTGTTCTACTTGAATTAAAAGCATGTCCTAAACAAGCTAATGTTAACTGCACTGAAAACTACAACAGTTCAAGAATCTATGAATCTTATATGAAGAAACCCAAAATGTACAAAATACAACTATAAAAGCAAGGAACAATAACTGTCATGCAAAATTTTAAACTAAAAACTGCACAGAAATGCAATTTAAAATGGCAAACTCAAATTTACGTAAGACTCAAGACAAAAAAAATCAGAAAACTCTATCAACACAATGCTTGCAAGAATTATAAAAGGAAATACATTCTCTTTGCTGGTATAATGGTATAAATCAGATCTTTAAGTCCATGGAACAAGTCATCTGTCTCTGTCCTCTATCTCAAGAAATTAGCTGTAATGAAAGAGAAACATTATTTTCCCATACCCACACATATAGTATTAGATATACACAACTTTAAAACCTTATTTCATTTAACTTTATTTTACTATTGTGACCTTGGGAATCAGTTGAGATCAATATAAACTATAGCTGTGTTGATTCTTCTCCTGCTTTTGACTGGTGGACAGAAACATGTGCCCAAGTAGTTGTGTGAATGCCTCTGACATGCTCAGTAGACTGAGCCCACATCTCTTCTTTGCCTGAGGTCAGGTTGTCACTAATGTGCAGGCTTTATTTTTAAGCTCTAAAATGGGAATGAAAAGAAACATCTTTCCCCATCTACTTTGAGGAAATTTGTGGATCAGATGTGATATCAGTCATGTATTTTTAATCATTTTTAAAATTTACTGATTTTAGAGGACTGGAGGAGGATGGGCAGGAAGGGGGGGAGGGGGACAGGCAGAAAGAGACTGAGTGGTTGCCTCATTTTTCTGTGCATTCATTGTTTGATTCTTGTATGTACCCTGACCAGGGATGGAACCCACCACCTTGGTGAAGCAGGACAACACTCTAACCAAATGAGCTAGCTACCAGGCCAGGGCTAGTCATACATTCTGAAAAATATGCAGTATTTAATATATATTTTTGTCTCATATGTCCAAAATTATTGAAGTTAGAAACTTTTAGGAATGGTGGATGTATTTACCTCTTTCACAGTTGTTTTTATGAAACTTTTTCTTTCAGTTAAATCATAAGCAGGGTAATTTTCATATACCTGTAGTGAAAAGGAAAAACAATGTTAGAAATACATTAAAAAATTCAACAATGCTCTATTTTGGATAAGAAAAAGAAATGTATGTTATATACAAAAGCTGCATGTATATTCTAACAGTACTCAGAGAATTCCATTGCAAATGAGTAGTTGTAATAATACTGTATATAGAGCAGAAAATAAACTAGCATGCAAACATTCTCAGTGTTTTAAACTGGGAATATCAGTTGAATGAACAACATGGGTGAGGAAAACATCTAGACAGATCTTAACTAAGTGGACTGAGTTCTTTCTATTGGCAGGTTATCTGTCAGGTACTTTTTAGAGACACTCTTACTTTCTTCTATCAGCCAACTACTTATAATTCAACTTGAACTCTGGTGTACCTCATACTTCACTCACTGCTCAATCCCCTCCCCAAAGCTAAATCACTGAGAGGACTCAGGAGTCCTCTACTCCTAAAATCTTATTCCAGATTTCCCTCTTTTATCAACTTGATACCTGCTGCTTTACTTCTCAGTAACTTCTAGTCCTGACTCCATATGCACCCTGTCAACTTCACTCCTGTGGTATATATAGTTCAAGGTCAGCACTTTTCTCTAAAGGACCAGAGTAGCACATGGTTTTGGCTTTTCCAAGTGACGCATTTTCTGTCACATCAATTATGCCACTGTAGCGTGAAAGCTGCCATAGACAATACTTAAATGAACGGGTATGGCTGTGTTACAACACAAGAAACCGTAAGATGATGGATTTGGCCCACAAGCTGCAGTTTGCCAATCCCTACAAATATAGTCAATTATTTACATTACTAATTGTTTGCCCCTTGTTCATTCTCTACAAAACTCCAAACCTCAACTCATCTAACTACCAACTTTGCTATGGTTGATTGCTGTGGAAAAATTTAACAACTTTGGAAAAACTGATCCCTTTTTAAGTCTGTAATATTCAACGTCAAAGCCTCCCTTACAATTGCTATCTATGGCATTTTCATCCCTTCTCAAGTGTTACACATTCCGTCTCTCAGCCAAGAAGCTATTATTATGCATTTGTTCAGCTTTCTGATGTAACTTTCCCTCCAGTTTATCTGAACCTGGATTCATCAACTCATTTCCTTTCCCTCTGCAGAGAGCCATCCCTTAACTCTCCTGGATCTTCAGCTTCTTTCCCAGCACTGTCCCTTGGCTTAACACATGCTTGTACTTTCTCTTTCTTAAAAAATATTTTACCAAGTTACATCCACCCCCAACTATCTAAATACTACTTCCCCTCTAAAGAATGATGCTTCAAATAGAAGCTTTAATTCATTTACTTTCCTCACTATTCATTTACCATCCATTAAAATTGCTCTTAAGTGAACAATAATCTCCTAATTGCCAAGCCCCCAAAAACCCTTCAAGTCCTTTTCACCTGACCTCTCCATATTATGAATAATCCCTTTGTAAAATCACAGCAATGTATTCACAAGACCATTCAAAGGGACAGAAGTAGTTTCCCTTTACTCTGCCCTCATCACTCTTCCCTCTGAGGAAACCAGTTATGTCTGCTGTGTACTATTCTAGACCTTCCTTAAAAAATGATCTTATACACAAATGTATAAATAGCAATATAGTTTTTCTATATTTATATATCAAGGTATTTCATTTTAAAATTCTGACAATAGCTGGAAGGTTTTTGCATGTTCTCTTGATCTGCTACATAGTATTCCAAAAATATGGATGTGGTTACCAGTTTAACCACTTCTCTATTGAAGGCCATTTAAGTGCTTTTGATTTTTCAATATTTGACATGCCAAAGATTACCATAATCATCTTGTGCAGATGTGACTATGTCTTTAGGATAGAGACTTAGAGATGGAATTGCTAGGGTATTTGCCTAGAAATGGAATTGGTAGATTAAAGGTTATTAGCAATTTAAATTTTAAGCTACTACCTAATTATTCTTCAAAGCTGTTAATCTTAAAATCATGAGAGAATGTTTCCCTACATCCTTGCCAACTATGAAAACTATTAATTCCTCATCATTTGTCATGCTAATAAGCAACAAGATTCCCTTTTAATTTCTATCTTCCTCATTAATTGGGGAAGATTAATCATGTTTTCATTTGTTTAAAGGCCATGTTTACTTTTTTTAGGTTTCTCTCCTAACTTGAAGAATTAATGTTCAGAATTTCTCCCATTTCAATGTTCCAAGCACCTCATCTCAAAATTTCTAAAACAAAACTCATCTTTTCCTCAAAAAGTACACCTTTTGTTCTGTTCCCTATTATAATTAATACACCAAAGCCCTTATACCCACATTAAAACCACCTGTGATTTCTGACTTGGGTATGGCAATCTTGTAACTTTATCTCCGAAAGGGAATGAGCTGCTTGTCTCTCATCTCATTCTTTACCAGTCTGTCCTTGCTGTGTCTAGGATGACTCTAGAAAATAAAAACCTGATTGGGTCACACCCCTGCCAAATAGCTCTCAATAACTTACCCAACCTCCCCATTCCCTGTTTCAGGAAGAAAACCAAACTGTAACATAGTAAAGCTTTAGTATTTTCTCTAACTTCTGTGAAGACTTACTTCCAACTCTAGTCTTCAGCCAAATTAAACTAATTACTATTCCCTGAAGTCATCATATGTCATATTTTGTGGATGTGTCAATTCTTCCTCAATTAAATGGAACAGCTAATGCTCTAAGATATCTTTCAAGGTGATTTTCTAGATTTCCCCAAGTCCTTCCATCCCAGTCCGAAGTAGGTCCTTTTTGTTCATGCAGTAGTAGTACCTCCCCCACTCTTCTAACACAGCCCTCATACACTGCACTCTAACTAGTAAAACAGTTGTCTTTCAATTCCACTGGACTGTAAGCCCCCTAAAGTGAAGTAATGTCTTCTCTAGCTCTACTTCTAACATCTGTCCCAGGCCCTAATACATAGTACAGGCTCACTAAGTGCTGAATGGATGAGAGAGAGAAAGAGAGGGGCGGTGGGGAGGTAGGTAGGTAAATGCCTTTAAACAGTATAGAGAGTTCACCTTTGATACACTGCAAATTTTAATTTCATTTTACCATAAGAAACTAGATTCTAAAATCTCCCAGTATGGAGGTAGGACATAGAACTATACTCAAGACTAGATCATTTCATTTCCTGAGAAGTATTAGAACTTCACAGGAATCTGAGCTAAGAACCTAATCTATAACACTTCATTTATTACAGTGACACTGACAGTGAGGTGGTCCCTGAGATTTTGCTTTGTAAAACTAACATAATCTAAGGATGCATCAATAAAACAGTTTCTAGATCAGGAAAAGGAAGTTTCCTATGCAGTTTGGAAATAGCACTTTATTTGCAGTATACATTCTCCTGCCTATTTATGAAATAACTCCAAAGAACAGAGGCTTTCATTTACTTTTATTTAATATGGCTATTACAGATCCTGTAACAGGGTGCGTGGCATGTGGTAGTTCAGTAAATATGTGTTCAATGAATGAACCCATTAAAGAATCTGGCTTCAAACTAAAGGATGGATGAGAGGATTTTTCAAATAAAAGAAAAGTGATCTAAGTATCTGTCCAATTACCTTTTTGCAAATCTGCTTCATTGTAACTTCCTCCAAGTTAGCACTGGCCAATAATTTCTTTACTGTTTCCTTTAACTCTTCATCCGTAGGAGGTTTCTTCAACTTTTTAATTAAAGGCTCATCATCTGAACTATCTTCAGATTCACTTTCTAAAAGTAAAATATTTAATTACATGTGAAAAACATTTCTTTCTTACATAGTAAATTAGCATGCAAGTTAGACTGGGAAAAATTCTATAAGCATTCATCAGATTCTCAAAGTGTAATGTATTAGATTTTAAAAAGTACAAATCACTGCTATAAATTACTGTACCTACAAAACATACATTGAAATTTGTCAATTTTGAAAAATTATAAACCATAAAAAATGGACATACTACTTTCCCCCCAATGTTCTTCTCAGTTTCCCTATATACTAAGCAATTAAAGACTATGTTACAGCATATATTATATCTTTAAAGCTGCTGAAAATGTGTAATTTCTAACATACCTTTTTTGGAACTGTTTTGATTTTTCTTGGTGGTGCTGCTATCTGCCTTTTTCACATTAGCATTCTTTACAGACTTTTTACTTTTAGAAGTGGCTTTCTGTTTAGGTTTTTCTCTTTTAGATGCCTTTTTTGGTGGCTGTTATAAAGGAAAACAAAGTACATACATGATGAGATTAACTGCTATTTGTTTAGTCCTCTGTACCCCTTCACAATATTAGAGAAAATAAATGTATTCAATATCACCAGTAAAGTATTGCTAATTATCAATTTTTGAGATGACTAATATACCCAACAAATTTAACTTTATGCCAACACAAGACTAGTCATGTGAAGTCAGGATTAAAAACACTAAAAATAATACATTCCCACATTTATTCCACACTATTAAATAGAAAACTTTATATGTATTATCTCACTTAATCTTGAAAAACTCTAAAAAAGGTACTATTAACATGCTCTGTTATTTACTGTCTGTCTCTCCCAACTCATATGTAAGTTCCAAAGGACAGGGATTTTTTGTTTTTTTGACTTATGTTCATTGATGTATTCTTCACTCCTAAAATAGTGCAAAGTGTACAGTAGTTGCTCAATTACTATTATGAATATATGAGGAAACTAAAGCTCAGAGAGGTTATTTTTGTCCGCAGCCACATAACTAACGAAATAAAGTGAGGTTCAAATAGATCTGACTCCAGAACCTGTGTTCTTAAATATTAACTCATAGTTGATAACACAAAAGTGAATACACATATGGATAAGTTAAAATGACAAAACTGTTTTGTAGTTACTTTGTCTCAACCAGGGTCTATGAAATTAGAAAACATTAATTCTTCATTTAACTAACATTTCCAAAGGTAAAAGTATCCTATATAAGCAAATATCCCAAGATAACTGAAAATCTCATCCTTATACACCAAAATACTGTAAATCACATTTAACAGAATGTTTCTCCAAATGTTTCATATCAAATTTCTGATTATCATAATTCAACCTTTTTTTTTAAGGACAGAGACATTATATTGAATTTAGCCCTAAGAAAAGTTAAAGTGTATATTATATCAATCTGTTCCAAAAATCAAATGGGCTCAGGAGATTTCTGAGTACAGTTCATTGGATTTCAGTGTTTGTCTTTTCTCTTGCTCCACTGACATCACTGTACATATTTCCTTACGTATGCCTAGTATCTCCCTGAATTACCTCAATAATATAATGTCTGCTAGAAACTTACTAACCTATCTAGCTTAATTGCTACTAAAAAGTTCATTTATGAGGTGCCAAGAGGCTGACATGCTTCTAAAAGTAAAAGTATGAGCTTTATTCTGGATTTTCCATTTAAAGAGCATTTTTACTTATTTCCTAATTCTCAGAGGTGTTCCAGATACTGATGGTTGCTGGAAAAGTGTCAATGGTTTCATCAGTTTTCTGTGACTAACTTAAACTAAGTTTCAGGTTTATTAAGCATCTACCTAATTCATGAAGAACCATACTAGGGTCTGAAAGGGAATACTAAAAATTCTACATTCTGTCGATGAACTTAATATACAGAATAAAATCATCACTATTAAATATCACTCATTAGTCAAAGGTTAATAAAATCTGGACCTATTAGACATTCAAATATTTTACAAGAAACTAAGTTCTTACAGAAAGGGTTGGAGAGATTGAGCAAAGAGTAACAATGTTATAAATGTTATTACTTTATCCCCATTCAAATTAGATCATTAGAATCAAATAAGTAAAATACTTCCAAAGCCTTTTAAGGCCAGAGTATAAGTCTGACATAAAATTTTAAAAGGCACATGCCCTGGCTGGTGTGGCTGAATGGATAAATGCCAGCCTGTGAACCAAATGGTCATGAGTTCAATCCCAGTCAGGGCACATCCCTGGGTTGTGGGCCAGGTCCCCAGTAGGGGGCATGTGACAGGCAACCCACACATTGATGTTTCTCTCCCTCTCTGCTCTCTAAAAATAAGAAGTAAAATCTTAAAAAAAGAATAAAAAATTTATTTTTAGAGAAGTCGAAGGGAGGGAGAAAGAGGGAGAGAAACATCTATGTGTGGTTGCCTCTGGCTCGCCTCCCTACTGGGTACCTGACCTGCAACACAGGCATGTGTCCTGACTGGGAATCGAACCAGTGACCCTTTGGTTCACAGGCCAGCACTCAATTCACTGAGCCACATCAGCCAGGGCTGTTCTACAATTTTTTAAATAGACCATTAGTCTATTACCTATTAACAAAAAGACTGCAAAAATGCTATTACAAGCACTATAGAGATATAGAATAATAGTAAGCGTGGGCTCTGGAGGCAAACTTCCAGATTTCAAATTCTAACCTCAGCACATCTCCGAGCCCTAGTTTCCTCATTTACAAAACAGGGGAAATAAAGGTATTTATGGTTTTATGGGTGGTAAATGCATTAATGTGCAAAAGTACTTTTAATAGTGCCTGGCACATAGAAAATACTGAATAACTATTAGCTATTATTACTATTTTGAGTGCTTTCTTTTGTAAAGAAATTCTTTTACTATGCAAATGTGGTTTCCTCCAATAACTGAAAGTTTGTTTTATTTTTGAAAGCTAAGGCAGATATATAGAATAAAAAGCAGCTAGACTCAATGACAATTGTGTTAACTAACCAGTATACATCATTTATTTCATTATGATCTGATAGATAAGGCTGGGCCCAACATCCGAATCCCTGTAATAAATTGTTATTTCATGAATTTCACTTATCTTCAGTAATAAGTTACAAATTACTGTGTAACAAATTAAAGGTAAGAATTCAGTAAAGTATCTTTTTAGACAAATAAACGTTGGTATGAGAATGAGAAATTACAAAGTATAATAACTAAACTGTGTAGATACTTATACCTGAAGGTTTCATCTCTAGCAGAGAGATAATCAGACAACTGATTAACTCACATCATGTGCTTTGGTCTTGCAAGTAATAAATGATCCCACCAGCTACCCTAAAAATAAGTTATTAGGTATAGAAGGAATAGGTAACTATGGAGAATTTTTGGCAGATAAGGCAAACATGCATAATCTGGAATTTTGGAGGTAATGGAAAGAGGCCCTGGAGAGCTGATAAGGAAAGTAAAACCATGCCCACCTAAGTTTCACATGAACTTTCAAAAAACGTCATTACTTTCATTTCTCCTCCCCTGCTTAAACAAATCTCACTCAGTTCTAAATCCAATTTAACAATCAGTCACCTCCTCTAAATCTTTCATAATACCACCAATTTGATTAATCCATAGTCCCACAGTACTTGGCCTGTAATTCATTTATACCTACTTTACAGAAGGTATTGTGAAGCAGTGAATAAGAACACAGGTTTTAGAGCCAAACTTCCTGGTTTAAGTCCTAACTCCAGCACTGACTAATTCTGCAATCTCAGGCAAATCATCCTTCCCTGTGCCTGTTTCCTCATCTGTAAAATACGAAGGTTATACCAGACTAGGCTAAATTTAATATCCTTTTCCCACACGTGTATCTCTGATACTGGGGTACATTTTACAATTTACTTGAAAATGATGCCTTACAGGCACTGTAGATTTGAAGAACTATGGCTATAGCTGAAGAATTGGTGTGAGGATCAAATGCATAAATTCATATAAGGCAACAGAGAAAACACACATTTAATATATGCATTGTTATTAATTTGTAGCTATTTACATAGTTTTCCCACTACATTACAAGTTTCTTAAGGCCGTATCTGACAAATGCCTCGAGAAAAGACAGCTGACTATCTTATTTAGTCCTATATGCATCCCCAGCAACTGCAAGAATGTTTGGCATAAAGCAGCCACTTAAATATTTCTTGTCATGTTCACTTTTGTATCATTTGTAGGATCTGGTTTATTCTGAACCCAGGATGTGGTTAAAAATATAATTAAAAGGAAAAGAAATACATTTGTATAGCACTGCTTTCATATCCACTATCTTACAAACTAGAAAAACAAAACAAAAAACAAACCTCAAAGACAAACTGTTTCTCATTGTAAGTAAACCAATGCCTTATAGCTAGTAAAATCCAAGATCTCTGATTAAATCCAGTGTGCCTCCTACTATATCAGCTGCTTATAGACATGACTAATCTACCTATATATTTCTTTAAGCCGGAGTTGAAACTAATGAACTAAATTACAGGAATAAGCCAGTGATACTGTAACTTATATATCATACTATTAAACTTTTTTCCCATTACATACAAATGTTACTAATGATGACAAAGAACAAAAAAAAATGTTGGCGGAAAATACAGAATAGCAACAAAGGCCAACCAAACTCTGTATAGGGCTGTCTTTGAGTTTAACCCTACCTCTGTATGGGCCCTTATATCCTTTCTTTAAAAAACATTGTTTTTAAATCTAACATTGGTACAATCCAATTTTGTTTAAATGGTGTTCTCCAAATACCTTTCTTCTGCTCTGCCAACCTCTTCTGCTTATCCTTCAAGGTTCAGATCAAATTGTCACCTTCTGTGAAGTTTTCCTATCTGAATCTTTGTTCCCCACATTCTCCTAGTAAGAGGTAAATACTCCTATCTTCTGATCTTCCACATTACCTTGTCCACAGCTCTTTTTTAGCTAAGTTATATTCTACTCTAATTTTTCTCCTAATCTTTGACCTCTCCCCTCCTACCAAGTCAAATGAACTGTGTAAGGGTAGAGGTCCTGTCTTGTTTCTTGATCTCCAGTGCAGAGCTTAAAATTGGCACTTCCTATCCAATTACTTTGAAAATTAAGATGGGAAAAGACCCCTGGAGACTAGATAATCTTTAACAATCTCTTCCAACCCCCAAAGTTCTGTTTCATTAGAATCACTCCGCTTGCTAAAGTAAACATGTTTTTCTACAATATTAAAAGCAGTTAGCCAAACTTGATTTTTAATATCACTGCCTTCTGGCACAACTTAGCTATATAGAATGTACATTTAAGAAAAAAAAAAAAGATTAGATCAAATCATGATGAGTGGGGCCTTGGTACCTATATTTTGAAAAGCCTGAGAGCTGACTATCCTTGCTATGAACCATGTAAGGTGAGAGGTAGATTTATGGTCTAAATCTGTCACCATATCTGTTCTATAAATTTTCAGATAGTAAATGTTTTACATTTTCCTGGCTATATATGGTCATTGTTGCACATGCTTAATCTTTTGCTTTTTTCCAAATATTTTAAAAGTAGAAAAACCATTCTCAGCTTGCAGGCTGTAAAAACTAGGCCCCAGGCTTAATGTGGTATACAGGCCACCATTTACCAACTCCTGGTCTAGTTTATGAATAATCAGAGAGATATATAAGGAAAGGGCAGGAACCAGCTAAAGCAATCGATATGATAATTTATCATGTTGTAAAGTTTACATCAATAGCTTTTAGTTTTAAGTTTTTATAAGCATAGATATATACTCATTAACTTTCCTAGAGCTATTACTTAAAATCAAATTTGGGTCTAAGTCAGTAGTCCCACATAGAGAATTCTGAAGACAAAAGTACATGAATTAGAAGATCTGGAAAGAGTAATACAGAGAAAACATTTTAAAAAACCACTGATATTTATTGTATCCTCACAGTACAAAAATGAGGATATACACTCTTCTTTCATGGAGTCAAAGCTAAATGAAATGCAAAACCTGAAAGTATATGAATCTCAAGTTTCTTCTCCTTGTATGTACCAATAAATGCTTACTGAACATGTGATGCTTTTTCACACGTAGACTGTCAGTTCCTGGAAGGCAGAGGTCACGTCTCTCTCTTTTTCCCCCACAGAGCAAAGTGCTCAGGCAGAATAAGACAATTGTTTTGAATGAATGAGAATAATGAATCTATCCCCAAAGGTTTTACTGTTCACATAATAATGTCCAACCTCATGGGTTTTCTTAGTCTGGCTTCAAAGTACATCACTCTATAACTTCATCTCTCATTCTTTTACCTCTGGACACAACCTAACCACAAGAGTATGTCATTGCTACCCTGTACTTTCCTGCTCCCCATCTGTGTTCACATGTCCAATTTTCCTTTCTATCCCCAAGGTCAACTTCAACAGGCATGTCTTCCATTTCTCCCCAAGCTTTACTTCATCAATAGAGAAATTCTCTTTTTTAAAATTCTATAATATTAAGTATCAAACAGTATTTTAGGTAGAAAGTATCTTCTGTAACTCCAACAGCATTTAGCATATTCCCAAAACTTGAGTCTTTTAACAAAATGTATGAGGAAAAAATTAGGTAAGTTCAAAAAAAAAGAAAAGGCTAGTTTCCAAATTGTCAAGATTTATTTTTAAGATTCTGGCTTGCTATTTTTAAATATGCTGTGAGCAGTTTAATCAAGACCAGCCAGTACTGTAGGTAGTTTTGATGTGCTAAAGACAGGTAAGAACTGACAGCTGCCATTAATTTTAGATAGCACAATGTACTATAATTTAAAATTTTAAAAGATTAATTAATATAATTTTTTAAAAATTTGAAGAGGATTTTCCATGTCTCTGATAACCATGAAGGTATAAAAATCAGAGGGATGAATGACACAAGCACTTTTTGAAGGCAGGCAAAAAAAAAAAAAAGTCTTGGGAGAGAAGGCTTACCTATCTTTTTTATAGGCAGCAGGGCTCTTTGAAGGAGGGTCTCCAAAAAAGACGCCTGTCACAGAGCCAGAATCCTGTCCTCACAGCAGAAAGGTTGTACTGGGTGAACAGATGAACAAAATAAAAATTAGCTTAAAATACACTATTCTTATAACAACTTGGCTGAGAACCCAAGAGTGCCAAGAGTATAGAATGTGCAAGTCTCGTTATATTTCACAAGAGTATGAAAATAAGTTGAAATATATTTTTATGGTGATTATTCATCTTTGCCTTCCAACAAAAGGTTTAATAGTTTATAGTTTTGTAATCCCTTTGATCAAATCATTAGATGGGAGATATCTTTGTTTAGAACATAATTAAGGACTAACAAAACTTTTTTCACATTCACCCTCAAACCACTACCAAATTTTTCAAATAGTCCACATATATGTTTACCAGAAATTATGATGTAAGTTTTTTATTTGGCAAACATTGTAGAATCGCTCACTCAACATTCCTCTTTTTATCTGCCTTCCTCCTATAGAAGCAGGGAAGCTAACACCTGGATCTCACAGCTTTCCTTTCAACTAAGGCACAAATGGTGAACACAAGGCCCACGGGCCTAATCCGACCTTCTACCTTGTTTCCGCATAGTAGCAGTGCCAACCTTTTGCTTAACTGTTAAGAAGTAGTTACATACATAGTCCTAAAATTTTATTCGGTCCTTTGAAGGCAGCAACAAGGCTGATGTGGTCCGCAGTGAAAATGAGTTTGACAGCCCTGAACTAAGGTGACCATGAATCAAAGTCCTGGCCAATTTGATAAACATGAAGACCTCTGGTAAAAGGCATCCCATCCTGTGCATGGGGAGGGGCAGTGGGAAACATTACTAGAAGAAAGCCCTTTATTCTTTCCTACCTGGAATGGGGAAATAATGCCTAAAGGTAAAATAACCATTTTCTGATCATAAGGTTAAATGGCATATATAAAGATGGCTCAGGACAGAAAATGGTACTCAATTCTTGATACCTTTTTTCTTGAGATGCTATACTGCCTGTCTGTGGAATTCGTGCCATGAAAAAAGAAGGAACTTCTGTTTTGGACATTATTAGTGAGGTTTTTAAGTATACAACTAAAGATTTTCCTCATTTATATTACAATATTCAGATACATTCTCAATACTCACAAAAATTCCAGTTTTATGTTTTCTAACGATAAGAGGTTATAAAAACAATAGAAAACAAAAACTACAGAACAGATAAAATGAAAAAAAAAGTTAAGTATGCTTTAAGGGTCTAAAATAATTATTAGACTCATTTCCTCCAACCTAGGAAGCACTGCTTCTCCCTTCTTTTCCTGTACTCTCCAGTAATTTCTCTATGCTTGAGTCTAATTTCTGTGAATGGCTTATCTGAGTATGATTTAATCTCATTAGTTCATTTTAGCACAATTCCCCTAAAGATGCTAATCCAATATGGGAACCAGTTCATTTTCAGAGTAAGTTTACAGAAAATAACTAAACCTGTCATTTTTCTAACTTCATCTACCAGTTTCCTCCTGGTTTCAAATTGCTCTCTTGCAAATGTCCAAGAGCCAAGATGATAAACAAGTGTAAAACAGCTCTTTTATGAAACAATTATTACCCAAGTAATTCTCAGAAAAAGCACCTTCTTGTTTGAGTTAATTCCAAAGAAAAAGATAATTAAAAACTGTTGTGAACCATTCACTACATACCATAGAAACAGATATAGGTATAGAGAACTTTGAACAAAATGTCTTAGCAATTATTGGCTGACATGCTAATGTGACATTTGCTCATAAAAGACTTTATAAAAACAAAGGGGAAAACTTCATCTTCATTCACTTAAAAAGTTTCTATTTACTCCAGGAAATAAACAAAATAAGTAATATTAATAGTTAATAGTTTAAGAATAAATAATATTAGTAATTCTCTACAAAAAAAAAATCTGCAAAAAATTCCATCTACAGGCAATCCACCATTTTTCCAATCAGCCTACAACTCTTCTTTCTGGTCTCTTAGAAAAGAGGTCCTTTCATGGTCATGACCCAAATACCTCCATTTATGAAGTCCCTAACAAGGTTTCACTTAACCAAGTCCTCAAAAAATGGAAGCAAAAAGAGAAACAGTTATCATAGAAATACTGCTCCTCCTGCTGGCACTTACCTTCCTCCCAAAGAGCTTTTCACAGAAATAGAATCAGTAGTCAAGTTTTTGAGGAGGGCAGCCCTAAATCTGAAAGCCTTTAGAGAAATAAAAAATTCCTATACTTATTGGAAGGAGATTTATTTGGGGGGTGTGGAGTCATTTCTCAGACCAGATTTTGCTGGCATTGTATTTTATGAAGTCAGCCTGTATCAGCCCAAGCAGAAAAATTGAAGCAGAAAATAGAGTACATAATACAGCTTTTATACTGTGTAACTTTATATACTTAATGTCCATAAAAGCATCTTTCTGTTTTCTTTTTTCCTCTATGTATTTTCATCACTTGATCTGGCTTTCTAGCAAAAGCTCCTCATTTATGGCACTGTAGAAAGAAAGACTGTGATATACAGTAGAACAGTTTCACCTGTGATCAATTAACCAGTAACCAATATGGTTATAAATCAGAAATTATCTATATTCACAGACTACTACTACTTCTAACAATGAAACAATAATCTGGAAAGCTAATAAGAAAATGAATCACATTTCTAAATCCAATCTTCCTGCACTTCAATAATGACAGGAAAATTAGATTCAGAAATCCTATGTATGGTAAAAGGTCAGCTGAATACTAAAAATAGCAGTTAATACTTAGTACTTGTACCAAGCACTGCCCTAAGTGCTTTACATAAAGTCACTTAGTACAACCATTTGAGGCTGCTATTATTACCCCCATTTTACAGCAGGAAATCTGATGTTACAGAGTTTAACTTACTTGCCCAAAGTCATACAAAGGTATACTTGGATTTGAACTCAGATAGTTTCCAAAGCCCATGCTGATAAGCATACTGCCTCTATGAAAAAAATCAGATGTTTATATTCTATGACAACTTTCCGTGCTTTAAAACCTGCCTTTAAAAAGGTTTTAAAGAAAGTATGGTGAATACAGTAGATAACCAAAATTTTGTTGAATGAGAAATAATACTATTACTACACAATTACCACTACTGCATATTCATATAGGAACAAACATGTTTTCCTCCCATATAGTCTTAAAATCTATTCTATAAAAACCTTAGTGCTCAGCTCTGGCTGGTATGGCTCAGTGGGCTGAGCACTGGCCTGAGAGTCAAAAGGCCGCCACTTCAATTCCCAGTCAGGGCACAAGCCTAGATTGCTGGCCAGGCCCTGGTTGGGAGTGTGTGAGGGGTAGCCAATGGGTGCTTCTCTTCCTCTCTTTCTCCCTCCCTTTCCATCTCTCTAGAAATAAATAAAATCCTTTTTTATTATTTTAATCATTGTTCAAGTACTGTTTTCTATCCTTTACTCCCATCCCAGCCCACTCATTCATCCCCGCCCCCCCCCCCCCCCCCCCCCCCCCCCCAGTTTTTGTCCATGTGTCCTTTGTGTTTGTTTCTGTAAACCCTTCCCATTCTCCCCTGAAATTCCCTCTCCTCTCCCCTCTGGTCACTGTCAGCCTGTCCTCTATTGCAGTGTCTTTGACTATATTTTGCTTATTTGTTTTGTTGTTTAGGTTCCTGTTAAAGGTGAGATCATATGGTATTTGTCTTTCACCGCCTGGCTTATTTCACTTAGGATAATGCTTTCCAGCTCCATCCATGCTGTTGCAAAGGGTAGGAGCTCCTTTCTTTCTGCCGCATAGAATTCCATTGTGTAAATGTACCATAGTTTTTTGATCCATTCATTTACTGATGGGCACCTAGGTTGCTTCCAGCACTTAGCTATTATAAATTGTGCTGCTAACACTGGGGTGCATAGGTTCTTTCGGATTGGTGTTTCAGGGTTCTTAGGATATAATCCCAGCAGTGGAACTGCTGGGTCAAAAAGCAGATCCATTTTTCGTTTTCTGAAATAAATAAAATCTTAAAACAAACAAACAAACAAAAACCACCAAAAACAAAACAAAAACCATAGTGCTCAGATTATTCATCTTCCTTTTACACCAAAAATGTATTAAAATATTTATGAAATACCTGCTAGATTTGTAATATTCTTTCAAATATGAAGCATTTCAAACTTAGCTTTACTAAAGTCTTTATAAAAATTTGACATTAAAACATGCATGGATTTTAAATACCTGAAGACAAATATACACAAAATACATACTTGTACATATAAAACCAGAGTTCACCACATCTTTATTCCCTCTACTCTAGAGGTTATCAACTGGAGGTGATTTTGTCCCCCAGAAGACATTTGGCAATGTTTGGAGACATCTTTGGTTTTCACAACTGGAGGTTGGGGAAGCGTGCTACTGGCACCTAGTGGGCAAACATTATACAAGGCACAAAATAGCCATCCACAATGAAGAGTCTTGACATTTTGGCCCGAAATGTCAACTCACATTAATCAAGTCCTAAATAAGACCCAAGTACATTACCCAACTTATACAACAAGTTCTGATCAATGAAGGGCAATAAAACAAAGTTAATATAGAGTCTACCAAACCACTATTAACAATAGGAAATTATTTCCTTGTACCCATTCACCACGTACTTGACTGAAGACACACAAGGAAACGGTATAAAGTTAACCTTTTAAATGGTTCAGCAGTTATTCCCTTCCTGAAGTTTCACTTTGAAAACTAAATATTCAACATTTAACAAAGATTTGCAAGTAAAGGAAACTGGCAGGCATTCCTAAGTGATACAAAACTTGTCCACCAATTATACTTCAAATGCTCTTATTCTTATTAATTAATTCCCAACAAATTGACCAGGGAAAATGGTGGTCCTTAAACCCCTTGCTTTTTGTATAAAACAGAATAAAATGGTTCAAGACCATCATATTATATTAATATACTATGAACAATTCTTTTAAAATCTGCTCCTTTGTGTTCCTGTTCAGGATATGAACCCCTCTCCCAGTACCTTCCCTTCCCATTTGACCTACTCTAGTCAATGTCGACCTCAAATCCAGTCCACACAAACCTCACTCTTCCAACTTTTACACACTGGCACAGCAATAAAACTAAAAGCTTCTCAGGGGAAAGAAAGGGTTTATATGTAACTATTTACATGTCTTCAGAATTAAAAACAACCAATACGGTACTGATAGTTCCTATAATCTGTTTTCTGGCTAAACCTGTGATATAGCAATACTTAACTTTCCCCAGGAAAAGAAATGAGAGGGGGAAAAAAACAAAAGTTTTACCTCCTCTTCACTTTCTTTATCTTCATCCTCTGAAGACTCTTCCTTGTTCTTCTTTTCATCTTCATCACTGCTAGACTCATCTGACAGAATTTCAGGACATTTGGTTCGCTTCGCTTTCCTTGACATTCCAGAACTGTTCCGTTCCTTTTTGCTGCCTTTGCTAGAAGTTTTTTTAGATTTCGGCAATGGCTGCATAAAATAAAATAAGTCCCAATGAGGTATTATATTTCCAAGTCAGTATTTTCAGTTTATGAGACCTACTTCAACTCAATTCTTCTTGTTCTTATCTCAAGATATTTCCAAGCTTAGCAGCTTTAGAGGACAATTCATTTTTAACTTAATATGTCATTAATCTTTTTGTCTCAACTACCCTTTCACTTGTATTCTGAACACCTAGGCAAGAGACACCTGGCGAATGTTTAAATACACATTCTGTGTTTTGACATGGGACTAGAAGCCAAAGTACACACTGTATTAAGCTCAGACACTTGTTTACACTTTATCAAGATATTCTGAATTAGATTATAACTTATTTCATTTCTGTGAATATTAGCCACTGCCAGAGAAGGTTCTTGTTTTAGGGGATCCTTTAATCAAAGGGCTGGGAAGAACCATCCATAAAGTAAATAAAATCTCACCATACATATTCTGAATTTATGAACTATATAGTTTATATTCATATTACCTCTGAGCTCTGCTTTCAATAATGCCAGCATTATATTCTCACTCATGATTGGAAACAAGCAGTAAGTACCAAGTATGTTAATTATGAAACTAAGAACCACAAAACAAGTACATCGTCCTTACTTTGATGATTGATTAAAACACATTTAAAAAGCGGAGTACATCATGTGAGGAAAATGATTATGTAAAACAAATTTAATTTTTAAATGCTTTCTTGGGGAGAATTTGCTAACTTCTAAAACTGAAAACCATAAAATAACCCTACATAAAGGATCTAAAAAGATATACACTAAGAAGTTAAAATTACTTATTTCTGAATTATGAGTATTTTTATTTTTGCCTGTATTATTTTCCGCAGTCAACAGGACCATTAAGAAAAGTTCCAAAAACGGGGGAAAAATTCTATAATATAACCTTAAGATGCACAATTGTACAAATATCAGTGATTACTTTAGGCAATACTTTTTATGAAACTATCAGAACCACTGGTCCCTTCTCTACCAAGAATTTCCAGTTGTAGAGGTCACTGTCTGTCACCTGCACAACAATTAAGAAAAAGTGGCTGCTTGTGTAATGTAGTATTCTCAGGCAATCTACTTCTACAGAATAGCCCCTAATCTGCCCAAACAACCTACCTACCCTTTTCAGAACAGATTGGGAAACAGCCAATCTAAGTCACTCCAGAAAATTTTAAATTAATGGACCAAAGATATTTGTCAGAGAGATTCTCTAAAGCAACTTTCTTGAATGAATACAGATATCCTTGTTGCATGAACTATTACCATTACCAGAAAACAAATACATTTAGATACAGTCTTTGATATCCCTGTTTGGAGAACAGGTACTCTCACTGTCTGAACTTGCACGACTCACTTGCACATATGAAATCCAGGGTTCAAATGTTTTTAGAAAAATATGACAACTCTCACTTTCCTCAGCTCAGGAACCAAATGCAGGTAGTGAAAACATAATTGGTACATGAAATTAGTAATATGAGGACTAGAATAGGTACTAAATAAATCTACACAGGAAAATAAAAGCTTTTAAATCATTCAAGTAACCAATCAAGAAAATGCAACTTCTAAAAATAAATAAGCTTTTAATTAAAAAACAGTAACATATAAGTGCTTTAGACCTTTCCTACATTGGCTTTAAAATTAATCTATTTATCTGAATCCAGTGTCAACAGTATCATCCCATTTTGTAAAAATTTTTGTAAAATCTGATTAACAAATAATCAAAGTGGAAACACAATAGAAAAGTAAAACAATGTTAATTCAACAATATTAAGATTACACAGGAGAAAAAATTAGTACTAATAAGTTTAGTGTTTTCCTTAAGTGATGAAGTATATGGTAGCATAGAAAACAGTTTAAGATACCATTCAATTTAGTAGTAATTAGAATCAAATATGAAAAGTTAAGATTCTATAAGGAAGGATAAAACAGTCTTTCTCAAAGTATGGTTCATGGACCCTGGGGTTTCCTAAGAACTTTTCAGAAACCTACCAAGTCAAAACTATTTTCATAATACCAAGACATTTATTTGCTCTTTCATGGTGTTGACATTTGCACTGATTAAGTAAAAGCAAAGGTAGGTAAAACTGCTGGCACCTTAGTATATTTACTAATCAAAGCAGAGCAGCACAATGTGCTAGTAGTCATTATATTCCTCACAACCACACACCAGCAGGAAAAAAAGAGGTGTTTCACTTTTTTGATGAAGCAGTAAATATTAACTATATTAAATACAAACTTTGGAGTATGTGTCCTTAGAATACCTAACAAAATGGGAGGTACAACATGAAGTACTTCCTGTACAAACTGAAGTTCACTGGTTTTCTCAAGGAAATACACTTGTGCTATTGAGATGTGACCTAAGCTAACTACTTTTTTCATGGAATACTGTTAAAAATAATCATTGAAAAACTATGCCTGTTTGGACTTAGATATTTGACATATTCTCAAAAATGAAGGACATGATCCTGTCAGATCAAGGAAAATAACTGCCTATTTATTACCAATGATAAATTTCAAAATTCAAGGGAAAATTAGAATTTTGGAAAATTAATGTCTATTACCATGAACCTGACAGCGTTGCAATACCTAAAGATTTTTCAGGTGAGATGGTGGTTATATTAATGAATGTACCAACATTTGGAAGATACGCATAATTCAGGGAACTAATAGTTCCCAAATGGTGAATGCATATTACAAAATCATGCACACAGGTAAAAGGTCCAAGTTCATTAACATGGTATCACATGCCACATTACAACTAATCTTTAAGAAACTACCAGTGAGAAGTTTTGGTATTACATTAAAGGAGAATATCCACAATTTTTAAAAAAGGTTTTTAAAATACTCCTTTTTCTAACTATTGTATTTTGCCATGTATAATGCATACCCATATTTTGTGTACATTAAACCCAGGATTATTATGCCCATTATTGTGCCCATGGCATGTAATCACTGTGCCCATGGATAATATGCATCCTTACATTTATTTCAAAAAATCTGGGCAAAAAGTGCACATTATACAAGGCAAAATATGGTACATAACTTGGAGAGGCTGGGTTTTCTTCATATACTTCAAGCAAAGCAATACATCACAACAAATTAAAATGCAGAAGCAAATGAGAATATAGCTATCTTAAGTCAGACATGAACAGATTTCATATAAAATATTACTTTTGTTTCCATGCAATGGGCATTCTGCTGAGAAGTTTTTTAGTTTGAACTTAGAATACAGAATATATCAGATTAGCCCATGTAAACAAAACCTCTTGGGGTCCTCATTCATTTTTAAGAGGGTAGTAGAGTTTTCAAACCAACACATTTGAAGATCAGTGAGGAAAAGAATATAAAACTATCCTTCATAACTTTGGAAACTTAGTAACTGCTTCTGGGGCAAGTATTAAAGTTGTTAAATAAAATTCTAAAGCAGCAGAGGTTTAGCCATAATAAAAGTACAGAAAAATAGAAAGATAATATCTTGATAATACCCCATTTTTAAGTAAACCAATTTGAAACCTCCTTGAAAAATCACTGTAACCCTTAGGTTTGTAGTTATATGATGCAAATATCACTTACTGATACTAACAGGACCAAGAACAGACAAAAACAAAGCTCAGAGTTATTTTCTGGTTTCTAACCTTTAGGACCTCTTCCCTCATTGATAGTGTTCCCCTGAATCCCTAGGCCCTCTTAATGACTTCACAAGTTCTTTGCTTTCAAAATGAGGAAGAATATGAAAATACTTGCTGACAGACTTAAAACTGAAAATGCAAGGTCATGTAAGTACCACTTCAACAGACATTTTAAGTCAATGATGTTATTTGTTACTATCAAACAATTAGGGCAAACCTAATCTAGATTTTAAGAAGAGTAGGGTGAACGATAAGGAAATTTTACATCCCTGTCCAAGTCCTGACTCTGCAGAGGATTCTCAAAACCAAATCCAAGAAACGTATTACAAGTCAGCTTTATGTCACTTTTACATAACTGTATTCTACCATCTAGAAAACATCCAATCTAATAAACCCCCATTTTGTCTTTCAAGACCTGATCACAGATTGCATACCAGTCCAACACTTTATCCTCAACTCAATCAGTTTCTGTTCTTCCTGTGCCTTCTAGATACATAACTCTGGATACTTGGTTTGTACTTCTGGCCCACCTGAAATTTAGTTAATAACTATTTGTGTTAATTTTATATCCTTTATATCTGATAAGGGAAAACATATCCATATGCCTTCTATGTTATTTCTATCATGACACTGTTGCAGATAGGTCAATGGAATGTATATATATTCTTTAAATGTAGACGATTTTACTGAATGTTGACAGCAATGCTAACTAAATTGTTTCATAGAAAAGAGAAACTAAGGAGACACTATAAATAACTGATTTGTTACTAAAATAATACAAAATGGTCCTCACTTTGCCAGAAGGCTTTGGATGCATTAAGAAATTCAAGATCCTCTTCACCAGCTCACTATTTACACCTGATCTCTCCAAATCAAGAACCTCACAGATGCTTTTTAGCATGGCATTTCTAAATCTGAAAAAGAAAACAAAAAGGTGATTATGCTGTCAAGTTTATAAACATTCCCCACAATATAAATGCAATAGCTAACCAAACTGTCTAGGCTACAAACATTAAAAGAGTACCCAATGCTCCTCTGAATCTTAGAAGTACTCCTAATAATCTTGATTAGTGTACAAATACAACTAGATAAGATTATTTAAAAATTGAAAACGCTATTCAACAATTCTAACAAGGTATTAAAAGAATACCTAAGTTAATTACTAGAAAATAATATAAAGTTTTCAATTCTCTAACATTCATGAACTTGATCATTCTTCTGCTGATTATGACTAAATATTGCATTCCCCAACTTCAGCATTCCTATTATGTTTCAATGAAGAAATACATAATTATCTTTATTATCTAGAGGTCTTAAACTATAGAGAATTTAATAAACAAAAGCTCTAGTATATCATCTTGGTTGCAATATGGGACAGATACTGTTTCTATCAAATTATCTTCAAAAGCTTATAGGTACTTAAACAGTACCTATAAGTGGAGGAACAGAATGGCTGACAGGACAGAAGTGAGAGAGTTTTCATTATATTCCCTTTAGACCTTCTGCAATTTGGACTGTGAATGATTTCCCTATGTATATTGTTCTTCTTTTAAGAAACAGAAATGTCTTGAGTTTTCAATAATCTTGACAGCCACTATCTACTGGAAAGTAATGAATATACCAAGTTAATAATTATGAAGACAAATCAGGTGTTGGGCATTTAAAGCAAAAAATCAGCAGTCTACTAAAAATGTATGGGTGGTCACAGTAAATGTTTAAAATTAAAATTTAAAGCACACTGATCAAAATATGGTATTTATAAAAATAGCTTACTTTTTCAACATTTCTTCCTTCTTTTTATATTCACTACTTCCTTTTTCAAATGGAAAGCCACTGAACTGACCCACATTCTTCTTTAATGAAGACACCTGAAAATGTTTCTCTTATTATTAATTCTACTTATTAGTAATGTACACACGAAAAAATTCAAAGCCAACATCTTTATTTTTCCGTCTCCAAGTTACAATATTGGTTTATGGAACACTTCTTACAATTAAAAACTGTATTTATTACTAAAATATTAACATTATAACAGGCTTACAAACTTTATTTTTTGAAAATGACAATTTGAATGAATTTTCATCTAGCAATTTTTACCGGTAATCATAAAACCACAAGTTAATGTTATGTGACAGTACCACGGGATGTGGCAAGTTACTACCTAAAAAGACATCCTTTCCCTCGGTAATAAAAAGTTACAAGTAATAGGAAATTCAATGATTTTACTCTTTGAAAAGAACAACACACCTTCAAATGAGATAACATGCATAAAAATAAATTATACCATGCCTCAGATATTCTAAGCTAACATCATCAAATTTTACTTTTGCCCATGTACAATCCCAAAGCAAAGCTTCGATTATGTGGAATACTTAAGTTGTGTATGCAGTACAGTAGCCCTTCATCCATGGATACTGTGGTCTGAAAAATACTGTAATTCTGGAAATAAAAACTCATAAGTTTTGTATGCTATTCTTCTTTTTTTATTTTTATCCTCAGCCATGGGCATGCTTATTGATTTTAGAGAGAAGGAAGGACAGGGAGAGAAACATTAAAGTGAGAGAGAAACATCAACTGGTTGCCTCTCATTTGCACCCCAACAGGGGACTGAACCCATAACCTAGGCATGTGTGCTAACAGGGAACAGAACCCACTGGCTTAAAATTTTACAGTCAATTCTAAGTAGCTTGATGAAATCTCAAGGCATTCCACTGGGACATGAATCATCCCTTTATGGTTCCCCCTTATCTGAGGGGGATATGTTCCAAGACCCCAGTTGAATGTCTAAAACAAGTTAGTCCAAAACCCTATATATACTACATTTTTTCCTATATATACACATACCTATCATAAAGTTTAGTATGTAAATTAGACCTAGTAAGAGATCAATAATAATATCCAATAAAGAAAATAGAACAATTATAATATACTGTACTAAAAGTATGTGAATGGTTTTGGGACCATTATTAAGTAAAATAGGTGTTACATGAACAAAAGCATTGCGATAGTGAGAGTCAATCTCATAACCAAGACCTCATGCCAAATGACTAACAGGTAAGCAGAGTATACAGCATGGATATGCTGGACAGAGTCATACCTCAGGTTTCTTGCCCGTTAGTCACTTAGTAGCCAGCTTGGATGAACTGCAGTAGTACCTCAGTGCTTTTGTTCAAGTAACCCTCATTTTGCTTACAATGGCCACAAAGCACAAGAGAAGTGATGCTGGCAATTCAGATATGCCAAGAGAAGCCATAAAATGCTTCCTTTAAGTGAAAAGATGAGTACCATACAGTACAATAAGATATTTTGAGAAAGACTACATTCACATAACTTTTATTATAGTACATTGTTATAATTGTTCTATTTCAATATTGCTTATGGTTAATCTTGTACTGTGCCTAACTTATAAATTGTTTTTTTCCTATACATACCACCTATAATGAAGTTTATAGTATGCATAGGGTTCAATACTATCCTCAGTTTCAGGCATCCACTGGGGGTCTTAAAATGTAACCCATACAGATAAAGGGAGACTACTGTAAAATAATTCAGTAAATAAAACACTGATTTATTTTAACAAATCTATTGGCAAGGAAGTACCACCTAATTTATCAGATATTTGCTCAAAACAATATATAATTATACTGTATCATTTATTCTGAATGACTAAAAAAGTCCAAAAAATAACTTCTTATCCAATTAAAAAATCACTAAAATCATCACAATCTGACATTTCAGTTTGGCATAAAAACAACTTCAGTAGAAAGATCCCTGGATATTGCAATCCTAATTGTTAATATCCAGCTATATATCTCTTAATAAGACATTTTAAAAGTATGTGTCTCAGTTTGCTCATTTGTATGGTATGGAAATTGAACTATCTGATCACTAAAGTCCTTTCCAGGTCTAAAATTATGCTTCTATTGTGAAGTATTTTAATACATATTAACATAGTAAATATGCTACTAGGTTGAAGGTATAAAAAAGGTCTTACTGTGCCTGGCCTGTTGTAAAGCAGTTTATGTAGATTTCTAAGTTCATCTGTTTTCTTCTTACTCAGGAAGAAATGTATCCTTTCAATTTCACAAAGTTTCTGCCCCTTTCCTAGCAAAAAATACCATAATAATTGAAGTTAAATACCATTACATGTTTATACATTTACAAAGTTAATTTAATGGAAATTATTTTTAGAGCATAATTTACATAACTTTTGCTCTAATAGGGCAAATTAAAATAACAATAATACATTGTTAAACTACTTAGTTAAAAACTAAGCACTACTAAACATCACTTTGTATATTTTAGGCATTTTCACCATAAAATGAAAGAACATAAACTTACCTTGTGCAATTGTAAATGGCTCTCTTTGTAAAGAAGAGACTTGCATTGTCAACCTCTCAACTTTTTTCTTTTCCCTCTTGCCTTCCACGATGAGACTCTTTTCTAGAAATTAATTTAATACTTCTTAAATGACAAAAAGCTTAAAGAATACATTTTTACTGGATAAACATATAGAAAATAATCACAGAAATCTAATACCTTACTCTTTGCCTCAACAGATTTTTTAGAAGAAAATTAACAATATGAAAATACCTGGTTGATCAACAGCAACATCAATTTTTTTTTAGAGTAACAGTATACTTACCTGGCAACCTCACAGGGATCCATTTTAAAAAATCAGAAAGCAAACAAACTTTTATCCAACTACAATTATTGCTACAAAAGTCCAGTTTGTGAAAAATCACCAAAGCCCTCACTTAGCTTATTCTTTGATTAGATGTAATTCTATTAATTAGAATTCAATTCACTGTACCTCAAAAACAGTTAAGAATTAAGATTATAAGAACTTCAAAAGACATATAGAAAAAAGCAGTAATTTAGTAGGCTGACAAAAAAAAAAAAAAGAAAACAAAGACCTTAAGTAAGGCAAAGCAGCCTGGAGTTACTATGGAGAGGATAAAATTCTACACGTTTACATTTACTGCAATCAACTGGGAGAGCATTTGTGTTTCTTTGTAGTATAATAAACAATATTCACATTTATGATTATGTCATTAAAATATTAAATTGTTTAGTCCAGACCGCTTTTTTAAAAAAGCTAGAAAATATACTTAGAACACTAAGCCTGATTTTCTAAAACCACTTACCCAGTGCCTGAGATAAATAACAGCACACTGTACTATATCATTGGAGATCCTGCCAATCATTTAACTGCATGCTTATTTTGTGCAAAGCTCCACAAGATACTAAGGGGGTCTGAGCAGATGATTAAGACATTGACTATCTCTTTTAGATTTTACCTGGGGGGTAATGAGACACAAATATTGTACTCCAAAGTAGATAAAATGCCTTTCCTAAAAACATAAATGAGAGTTCTGAAAGTTGAGGAAAGAGTAATTATCTTTGGATTAGGGAAAAAGGATCAAAACATTGGAGCTGGCTTTGAAGGACAAGTAAGATTTGGACATGTAAGGGTCTGTACAGAAAGAATTAGGAGAAAGGGATTATAGCAGGTATATTTTGGCAATGGTGTACAGAAGAGAAAGCACTCAAAAGCGACACGTTTGCTTCCTTTCCCTGAGTGATTTAAACCATTTACTTGAGTTAGATTACCACCTATCGGCTAATAATCTTCTTGGTCTATCTGTAGTTCAGAGCTTCCCCCAATCTGAGTTTCAACACGGCTGCCAATTGGACAGCTCCATTCATGTCCTATAGGTACCTAACCCAATGCATTCAAAACAGAAGTTATAATCATTTCCAAACTCACTCACCTTCATGAACTGTATCTTTTAGAAAACAGTAATACTGTTGACCCAGATACCACAGGCAGAAATCTAGGAGTCATCTTTTACTAGACACCCCCCCAACTCCTGCCAAGAAAACCAAGATAACTCAGTTCCATCCCCGATTTGGCATAGAATTCACTGCCTTGTTGTTTTTACACCTCAGTAGTAGACTTAAATTTTCAGGGCCAAATAGGATAAAATGTTCAGAATTTTAGAATGAGGGGAAAAAATAAACTGGAACAACTACGAACTGCTTGGGAACATTTTCTTAAACAATTTTTATGTTGAAATTCACCATCTCTGTGATACCCAAACCCTTTCAAAATGACTGAAAAAATTAACAAAGAAAGACTGGAGGAACAAGTGTTTCTTGAAAGTCTTGGACTAGCAGATATTGCAGCAAATCTTGTTATTGTATAATTAACAATTAAAAAATAACTTTTCTAAACATTTTTGTGCTTAAATGTGGTCATGCTCCTTTCTTAAAGCACCTACTATTTGAAACAAAAGGCATACCATTCAGTGTAATCTCAACCCAGATAGTATTTATAAAATGCTGACCATGGACTGATTTTGGCTTAAAAGAAATTAACAGTTAAATCTGCTTTGGGGAACAAAACTTCAAATGTCTTTGAAGTCTTGTCTCAGCCAAGTTTGGCTGAGCTGTAAGCAAACCTAGACTGGGCTAGCATCATCAAAGAATGTACTTCTGATAAAGATTTTTAAGTGGTCAGAAATATCTTAGGAAGCTGGCACATTTCAAAATGGCACTGCCTCCTCTGCTTCGGATGGTACTGATACAGTACCATCCCTTAATTCTGCAAGCTGCTTCTGTTTCATGTCTCCAGTCAACTGGTTAAAAATGCTCGCCCTCAACACCGAAACCGAAAAGGCACTGAGCTCATTATTTCATAGTTCATCGCTTTCGTATTTAACTACAGACTTTCTCAAGTACCAATGGCTTTCACCGGTGTTTCCCCCATGAAAGTAACTCCTCTATGCCTTTTAAAAGAACCTCTGCTTAAGTTTAGTAAACAAAGTATTTCCAGGACTAACAACTCAGTGTGTCGTTTTAGTGAAGACCTTACAACTACCCCCAAAAGTAAAAGATGTGTGCTCAAATCATCATAAGATTAAAAAAAAAAACATTATCTACAAAGGTTTGGCGTTTTAAAAACAGATCTGAAACTTACAAACTTCCTGTCAACTAATGAAATGTTATGAAAGTACATTGAAGATGAGAAGTCAACTGCACTCCAAAGTAACGTAATAACAATTCTGAGTATTATTTTTTAAACATTGGAATTCCCAAAGTTAGTAAACAAAGTATTTCCAGGACTAACAATAACGCAGTGTGTCGTTTTAGTGAAGACCTTACAATTACTTCAAATTTACCCAAAGTTAATTCTCTGCTACTGCTCAACAAAAACATAAACTTTGCATTCTTGCTGACAATCAATCCCACTTAGTGCCTCTAAGCGCAAAAAAAGCAAGGAAACTGTTTTCCTGTAAAATCCATCACTTAGAAAGGGAACAGGACTTCCCACCCTTTTCTTCGTCCTCGTCCTCGTCCTCCTCCTCGTCCTCACTTTCCTCTCTCGGGCCGGAAATTTCGGGTTCTTTCTCGGATGCAGGATGGTCAGTTGTTTCCTCTCCCTCCGCAGCAGGGCCCGAAGAGGACATACTGTCCACCTGCGGACGGTAGAAAGCCAGGCGTCTCGTTCTCCTCACCCCCGGCGATGCCCGCCACCACCCCGACACTCCTCTGCCCTAGGAAGCAGGGACCGCGGGAAACCCGACCTCAAAGTTGCCGTCCTCGGTAGCGAGAACAGCGAAGCTCCCTCCCCCCGGGCAGCTTCCCTCCCGCTCAGCCCGAAGCCCCGGAATCCCGAAGCGGGAATTCGCTCGGGGCTGAGCCGCCCCTCCCACCACCCCGGCCGCGCTGTATCCCCTCCCCCGCTCCAGGCCGCGGTCCAAAAGGCCGCGGCAAAGCTGGCGGGCCCTGTCGCGAGCGCCCCACGGCCTCCCTGCCCCAAAGTGGCCCTCACCACTAGTTCTGGCCGCAGCAAAACTGGCGCGCCGGGCACAAAAAAAGCTCCGGAATGCTGCGGCGGGCGCCGAAGAGAAGGCGCGCGGGACGCTGTCTGGCGTGACGTTCGCTCTCGGCTCCCCAGAATCAACAAGATTTTCAAAATGGCGGTTCGGGCATGAAAGCGGGAATGCGGTAGCCAATCAGGACCGCGAGCTGGGAGTTGGCGCGCGCGGGTCGGGGAGGAGGGCCTGGCAAGGCACCTCGCGGGAAACTGGGGTGGCTGGGTGGGGCGGGGCTGCGAGGGGTCGTCCTACAGCAGACGGAGGGGCCGAGCGCTCCTTTCCGCACCGGGCAGCGTCTGGCGTGCTGGCTGGGTCTGCGGAGAAGCTGGACCAAAGGAAGCTAGGGGGCCTGCGGGGGGCAGGGGGGCGGGCGGATTGTGTCCACTGCTGCTACCCGGAAAAGAGGAAGCGCAGTCACGGGGCCTGGGACAGGGCTGGTCAGTGATGGTAGAGAAGTTTACAAATCACGGAGTCGCAGTCTACAGTATTTCACAGAAATGATCGATCCCATTTAGGTTCTTGTGATGACTCCCGATTCCACTGTATTTCTGAGGACCTATGGCCTGTGAGGTGCACCGCGAGGAACAGGAGCCTGTCACGTCGGAAGTTCAAGTCATCAGAGACAAATAGATTTTCAGACCTGTAAATGTAGGAGGAAAGTGTGTGTGTGTGTGTGTGTGTGTGTGTGTGTGTGTGTTATAATAGAGGAAATAAGGTATTGCCCAGTCCAGAGTTCTCCCAGAGTTCTAAACCAGCTCCCCAGATACATTTCAAACTCGACGTTTCAAAAACCGAAGCAGTATCTGTTCCTCCCCCCAATATTGTCCCTTTCTGCAGGTGATTCCCTTCATTTTCCAAACTCCTAAACCACTACCTGCCCAATTTAAGTATGATCCATCGAAATAAAACAATTAATTTGCCTGAACGGACTTGGTTGGAGGGCAAAAGTTGGACATTTTCTATGAATCCTCTCTCTTCTGTGCAATTGCTGACAACATAAGCAAATCTTGTCACTTCTACCCTCAAATTTTATACCATTTTCCACTTCACCGATGCCATTCAAATCCTGTCCTTTTGCATGGATTTTCACACAGCCAGACACTGGTGTGGTGGCTTCCACGCTGTCACCTGCAGCTCCCACTAGTCACACAGCAGCCAAGGTGGTGGTGTTTTAATCAGATTGGGTAATTTGTGCTTAAAACTGCAATGGCTTCCCTCATACTTGGAATGAAATTCAAAATACAATGGTTTATAAGGTCCTTCGTTAATTCAGTTGCTGACAGTCTTGTTCTCATCTCTCCAACACAGTTAGCCATTTCAGCCACACAAGCCTTCGGGTTCCCGCATAAAGCCAAGCTCTTTCCTGCCTTTCTACTTTTCACTTACTTTTTGCTGCTGGGACTTTTCACTCAGAATCTTCAGGTGATTTCCACCTTCACATCATTTAGCTCTTTGCTCAAGTGCTTCTCCTCCCTCAGTACTCTCACTGTTCATTTTCTATTAGTTTTCATTCATTTGTTTATTCATTCAAAGCATGTATTGAGCACCTACTCTCTGCTCATCGCTAGGAAGCTACAAGGCAGGACTAAGTAAGTCCCTGCCATTTTCTAACTTACGTTCTAGTGGAGACAATGAACCAATAAACAAGTGGATATATTGTAAAGTAAAGCAGGGTAAAGAAGATAGTACCAGTAGGGTGGATGGCATTTTATTTTACATATTTGATAATTAAGGAAGATCTTGTTAATAGATGATATTTGAAAAGAGATATTAAGTAAATGAGAGCAGTGAAGACTGGACATATCCTGAAGAATTCTGTGAAGTATGGAATGTGGGGCATGAGAGAGAAATTAATAATGGCTTTAGATTTTTGGTTCAATAACCAGAAGAACCAAGCAGCTATTTGCTGAGATGAGGAAGACCTCAGGAGTTAGGGAGGGGATACAGGGCTTTGTGGGGGGGGGGGGGGCAGGGATAAATGATGAAGAAGGGGATCAGCTCTTTTGTTTCAGATATGTAAAGCTTGAGATTTCTGTTAGCCTTTAAATGGAGATCCAGAATAGTCAGCTGGATGTAAAAGTCTGGCATTCAGAAGAAGAAGCTCTAGCTCAAGATATAAATTTTGCAGTTGTCAACATGTAGATGGTATCTAAAATTCTGAGACTGGATGAGATCACTATAAGAGTGAACACTGGTATAGATAATGAAAGGGTCAAGATTATACCTTGGAGCTGTTCAACCCTTAGAGGACCAGGAGAGGAAGAAGAACCAGCAAAAGGGAGGAGAAGGAGCAACTGTAGCCAGTAAAGTGGGAAGAGAATCAAGTGAAAGTTGGATCTTAGAAGCCTGATGGATAACACTACCTGAAAATGTCGTCATCTTCCCCAGTAAAACACTAAATTCCTTATTGCTGCAGGGGACTCTCCTATGCATCATGATATTCTCAGTACCTGAAACAGAGCCAAACACATAGTAAGTGGTCAGTGGTATTTGCCAAATGAATGCAAACTGACTCTTATTAAACTCTCATGATGATTCAGACCATTTTTTTTTTATTGAGATGGTATATTAGGTAGAACAGGTTATTTCAGCAAAAGATTGTTTAACAGCAATTCAACAGGTTTTTGTTTTGTTTTGTTTTGTTTTGTTTTGTTTGTTAAACAGCCAAAGTTTATTTCTTACTCTGTAAAGCTACCTGTTGGTTGGGGCAACTCCCCAGGGCTTCCATTCATATGGTTTATATCTCTAGGCTACTTTGATCTGATAGATCCACTATCTCAACACAAGTCCTTGGTGTTCATGGTGGTAGGGCAAGACTGCAAAAGAACTCATTCCTGCTCTTCTGTGATTCTGCCCCATTCTCCAGTGGTCACATCAGTTCTCTCACTGCAAAGACTCCAAGAAATAGGGGGCACATGTGGAGTAGTTGGCGAGCATTTCTGTCTCTGCACAGAAGGGGCCAATAATTGCAACCAGATAAAAGGTACAATTGGAGTGAACAGGGAATGTGCCTGAAAATATGTTAGTTTTATTTTTGAAATACAGGGTGGGGCAAAAGTAGGTTTATAGTTATTTGTATGGAAAATAATACAATAATAAATAATAAACAATAAACTGTGTTTCACACACTCACAACTGTAAATCTACTTTTGCCCCACCCTATACTAAAGCCCCGATTCTTAATGTTTTCTCATTTTGCCTTGAGTTTTTATATGAACTGTATACCTATATCTGCCTTTCTTATACACATATCTAGCCCTCACATAGACATGTCTATCCTTCCCAGACTATAAGCTTCATGGATAGAGACAAAGTGCATGCTATTTATTCTCTCCCAGTACTCGGCACAGTGCCTAACACAGTAAATACCTTAAACATATTTGTTTAATTGAAATGCATCCCCTTTTGGTTCTTAGACAGTGGCTTGAGTCTGTTGTCTGGCTGCTAGTTAAAGACCTTCCAGCAATATCAACTCAGTAAATGAATATGGCTTGAATTAGCTGAGGACAGATTCTTATTTAAACCTGGTCATAAATATAAACATAGTAACACATTTGGTTCTTGTAAAAACAAGATATCATACTCTATTTTGGTAGAAAGAATTAGCCGAAGTACACAATTTAGTAATTTGAGATTAGGTTTGAAAATATGTGAATACAAAACTATCCAGTTGGTTGATAAACTGGATATTCTATCTGACAATGGCTAGGGAGGACTATTTAAGTTGAGCAATAGGAGCAAGTGAGAGAAATGGTGGTAAAACTTGTAAAAGTTGAATAACAAAGGATAAAATGTTACCAATTAGAGAAGTATAGAGCTCTGGTATTGTTTCTTTTTTATTTTATTTATTTTTATGTTTAGAGAGAGGGAAAGGGAGGGAGTAAGAGGGAGAGAAGCATCAATGTGAGAAAGAAACATGAGTTGCCCCTCACATGTCCCCAACTGGAGACCTGGATTGCAATCCAGGCAGGTGCGCTTACCGAGGATCTAACTGGCAACCTTTCGGGTTGCTGACTGACACTCAATCCATTGAGCCACACCAGCTGGGGCTCTTTTGTTCTTTGTAAACTATAATAAGATAATCTCTTTCAAAGGGGCCTTTGCTGCTTATGGACTAACTTTCAGTGCTTGTTTTAGGTTATATTTAATGCCATCACTATTGGCTGAATCAGAATATCTGAGGCAATAACAGTGTTTTCCACTGCTGTTTGGCTAGAAGTCCTCAACATATTCACAAGATTATCAAAATGGGATGTTATCTTAGAAAATAGAGTGTCCAGATCATACCCATGTTTAGCAGTCTCAATTAACTCCCCACTAACATAGGATAGAATTTAAACCTGCAACAAGCTGTATAACAACCTGAACCCTAGCTTACTTGTCTAGCTTCATCACCTACTCTTCCTTGCTATTCATACAGTCAACCTATTTTTTCTGTTTTTTTTTTGGTTTTGGTTTACAATTTATTGAGGTATGATTAGCATGACATAAAGTGCATGCAATGAAAACATACTATCTGATAAGTCTGACATATGTATACAGCATGGAACCTTGGCCACAATCTAGATAAGGAACATACCCATCACCTCCAGAGGTTTTCTTAGTGTGTGCCCTTTGTTCTCCTGCCCTCGCACCTGTCCAATACAAAGCCCTGGATAATGACTAATAGTATTCTTTCTGCCACTCTAGGGAAAAAATATGTCTAACTCTAAAATATTTTAATAAATCTTATTTTGAGTCAAGATTTTTAGAAATAAAATATTCTTATAACTTATTCTTTAAGTAAACTAGGGAAGGTTTGGGTAGATATTTGTTCCATAGGCAAGTTGGGCTTTAAAAATTAAATTTAGAAGAAACAGATGTTTGCAAGTTAGGAAAAGAAGATTTTAAAAAGTGATGCTACATCCTAAATACACACACACACACACACACACACATTTGTGTATCTCCCATCTACATCTCAGTTTAATGCAGTTGTTGTCAAGTGTGTGGGGGGGAGCATTTTGCCCCCCAGGGACATTTGATTCTATTTGGAGAAATTTTCATTTGTTACAACTTGGGGAAGGTGCTACTGGAATCTAGTGGGCAGAGGATGCTGATAAACATTCTGTAATGCACAGGATATCCCCCACAACAAAGAATTGTTTGGTTCCAAGTATTATTAGTGCTGAGGTTTGTAAATACTGATAGAATGCAATGCGCTCTCTTTTTATAGCGTTCCACTAAAATTGGTCTCATAAAGGCCAGCAATGATCTCCTATGGAATTTAAAGGCTTCTTTTGAATATTCTTACAATATTACTTAGTTTCTTAGCAGTGTTTGGCAAGATTTACCATCCCCTTCTTTCAAAAAGTTTTTTCTTGGCATGCATGACATTCCTTTCTCTTTGTCTGCCCCCACCCCCCATTGGCTATCCCGTCTTTGTCTTTTGGCCTTGCAAATGTTGGTGTTTTTCAGAGATCCACCTATGCCTTTGGTTCTTTCCTTACACATTATTTCCCTGGGTGATCTCATGCACACCCATGGGATCAATGACCTCTAGATTTTAAAAAATCTAAGTCAATATATTTAACAATTTACTTCCTTCTTGAGTATCATACTCTTGTTAACTGCCCATTAGATTTCTTCACTCTGTATCCCACCAATATCTGAAATTCAACGTATCAAAAACTAAGCTCGTGATCTTCTTCAGCAAATCTTTCCTCTTTTTACTGATTTATTTAATCACTTTGTCCACCTTGTTGTTCCAGCTTGATTATTTGAAGTCATCTTTGGTGTCTCCCTCTTCACAGCCCCATATCAAATCCTCTCAATTCTAAACTTGTGTCTCTCATAAATATCTCCTGTCTTTCAGGCCATGTGAGCTCTCTCCTTAACTGTTGTAATAGCCTTCTTACTGGTCTCTCGCTGAAGCCTTGTCATTACTGAAAAACTGGGCCATCAAACTGGGAATAATCTTGCAAATCCTATAGTCTAGCTAGTATGTTTGCCTGGCAAACATAGATTAATTTTTTTTTCTTTTTTCAACCATTTCCTCATGAAGAAGGGATTCTTTTTTTTCTTCTTTTTTTCTCAATATATTTTATTGATTATGCTATTACAGTTGTCCCATTACCCCCTTCATTCCCCTCCACCCTGCACATTGCCCCCCACCCACATTGCCCCCCTTTAGTTCATCTCCATGTGTCATAAGTTCTTTAGCTTCTATATTTCCCATACTCTTCTTGTCCTCCCCCTGTCTATTTTCTACCCACCATCTATGCTACTTATTCTCCATACCTTTTCTCCTCTCTCCTCCTCCCACTCCCCTGTTGCTAACCCTCCATGTGATATCCATTTCTGTGGTTCTGTTCCTGTTCTAGTTGTTTGCTTAGTTTGTTTTTGTTTTTGTTTTAGGTGTGGCTGTTAATTGTGAGTTTGCTGTCATTTCACTATATTGTTTTTTATCTTCTTTAACTTAGATAAGTCTCTTTAACATTTCATAAAATAAGGGCTTGGTGATGATGAACTCCTTTAACTTGACCTTATCTGAGAATCACTTTATCTGCCCTTCCATTCTAAATGAAAGCTTTGCTGGATAGAGCAATCTCGGATGTAGGTCCTTGCCTTTCATGACTTTGAGCACATCTTTCCAGCCCCCTCTTGCCTGCAAGGTCTGTTTTGAGAAATCAGCTGACAGTCTGATGGGAACTCCTTTGTAGGTAACAGCCTCCTTATCTCTTGCTGCTTCTAGGATTCTCTCCTTCATTTTTACCTTGGCTAATGTAATTATGATGTACCTTGGTGTGTTCCTCCATGGGTCCAACTTCTTTGGGACTCTCTGAGCTTCTGGACTTCCTGGAAGTCTATATCCTTTGCCGGATTGGGGAAGTTTTCCTTTATTATTTGTTCAAATAAGTTTTCCATTTGTTGCTCTTCCTCTTCCCCTTCCAGTACCCCTATAATGCGGATGTTGGAACATTTAAAGAATGTCCTGGAGGTTCCTAAGCCTCTCCTCATTTTTTTGACTTCTTATTTCTTCATTCTTTTCCTATTGTATGTTGTTTTCTTCCTTCTGGTCTACTCCATTGACATGAGACCCAGCTTTCTTTCCATCACTATTAGTTCCCTGTGCATTTTTCTTCATTTCACTTATTGTAGCCTTCATTTTTTCATCTAATTTGCAACCAAAGTGAACCAATTCTGTGAGCATCCTGATCACCAGTATTTTGAACTGTGCATCTGATAGGTTGGCTATCTCTCAGTCGCTTAAAAGTATTGGTTCTAGGGCTTTCATTTGTTCTTCTGTTTGAGCCATCTTTTTTTTTTTTTTTGTCTTGTCGTGCCTGTTACATATGAGAGGCGGAGGCTTAGGTGTTCACCAGGGCGGGGCAACCCAGTGTCCGGGTTGTGACACTGTATGTGGTGGTGGAGTCTGAGAGGGAACAATGGTGCTTGCTCCACTCTTTGTGGGACTTCAGTCCCTTCTGCTGCTTCCCCCAAGCAAAGTGGGCCTTTCTGGTGCCAATTCCCATGTGGGTGGGCTTGTGCAACCTGTGGGTCTTTCCAGCAACCTCTCCTGGGAGGCTGGAAGTCTCTCCCTGTGCGTCAACCCCCACAGGTGTTTTCAGTCAGTGTCCCAAGGGTCTATTTCCCTGCGCTGGGACCCTGGGACCACCCAGTCAGCCAGCTGCCTAGTGCACAGTGCCTTGCTTCACAATCTCTGCCTCCCTGTGTCTGCCAGTTGCCACCCCTCGGCCCGGGTCTGTCAGTTGCCACTTGTGCACCCAGGGTCTGCCCACTGCGGTCTTGCATGCCAGGGATGCCTTACACCGGTCCCAATGCTCTTCGTTCCGCATCCTCTCTCCTTGTTCCTCGACCTGTCTCTTTTCGGCTACTCAGTTCCGCCCCTCCTACTGGTCTGGATGAATGTGTCTATTTGAACTCCTTGGTTGTCCTACTTCCATACATTTCAATATGTTGTCAGTTCTGGTTGTTATTCTGTTTCTAAATTGTTGTTGGCCCTATCTTGGTTATGTGAGGAGGCACAGTGTGTCTACCTATGCCTCCATCTTGGCCGAAAGTCCTGTAGATTAATTTTTTAAGAACTCAAACCATTGCCTTCTCCATGAAGCATTCCTTGTTACTCTGAAGTTGAGACTCCTCCCCCTTGCACTATGTTCCTTTACTACTTTGTTCATATCTTTATTATTTATAAAATTATAATATAATTATTCATTGACATGTCCACTGTTTTAGTAAACATGTTGTCTGCCTAGAATACTCTTCCTGAAGAGCTGCCTTCCTCCCAACCTCCTGAAATACCTTCCATCCTCATCCCCAATCCTATGTTAGCCACCATCCATATAATTACATGAAGAGTTCTTGTTTTTATGTCATCACCAGGACACCCTGTCCTTCTTGACTAGGCATCTGAATCAGGTAAGGCCAGTTAGTCTCCTCCCTGTGAACTCGAGACTGAGATAGATTGAAGATGAAAGTGAATTAGAATAAGGGAAGAACAGAGATTCAAGATTGAATTTAATTTCTAGTTCCAGATTGTTGAGGAAGACTGTGTCCATTCTTTGGGCTTCCAGGTGGCAACCCTGTTACCTATTAAATAATCCCCCCCACAAGTTATCTTGATTACATTTCTATCACTTATAACCATAGAGTTCATACATCCACTATGAATTCAAGGGTAAGGACCTTGCCTTGGCCATCTTTGTATATACAGCACTTACCCTAGTGACATAGCAGTACTATATAGATACAAAATAGATACTAGATACAAAAATATTTGTGGAATTAATCAATGAATAAAGGATGAAAGGAAGAAAAGAAAGTAGGAAAAAGTGATGAGAGGTTTAAAATGAGAGAAGAGAAACCGAAATAAATTTTTAAAAATTGAGGCAAATAGAACTGGACTGAGAGAGACAGAGGCAGCAAATGATCTTGAAACAGCAACAAAAGAATAATGAAGAGCATGATAAGAGCATGAAAATGTTTGGCTGCCTTGCTTTGGCTCTGCTTTCCTAAGCTTGTCCAACCCTTCCCCCTGGCTTTCACTTTTGCGCATTTGTCTCAGAGTCGGGTGGGAGGGTCCAGCAGGGAGCCCCGGTATCTCAGAGTACCCTTGCCTAGGCACTCACTGTTTCCATGAGGTCTTCTGAATATAGCCCACATAGTTACAACAAAATAATTCAGCTCCCAGTGGCAGCCATAGATGTCTAGAACTAAGTGAATCTAGAAAACATGCCCTAAAAGAAGTAGCACGAACAGATGGATCCAGACTGAAGAAGGTTATAAAAAAAATTAGATGGGAGAAGTGAAAGATAGTAAGAATAACTCTCAAAAGCAGAGGGAAGCTGTGGTAAGAGCACGCTGTTACACAGTAGGAAGTTTGGGATATATATATATATCAGAGTAATTCCTATGTGTCAAGTTTTCTATTAACTACTACTAGTCCACTGCTCAGTTACAAACCAACATTCTCTTTACCCTTGAACTGTATGACATAGAGTTACTGTGTAAATAAAGTGTTTCATTGAAAAACCCCAAACATACCATTTTCTATCTCTAATTTCCATTTGCTTCTATTATTTCCCAGTTGTTTACCACCATGGACTCTCCTCCATCCACCCTCCTTCAGGAAAAGTTTATCTCTCTAGGGACTTGTCATAGGATTGAACTTTGATTTCACAGAGGTAGTAGGATCTATACTCTGGTATTCACCGATATTGTGCAGCTTCTGGAGCTCTTTTCCCTGATTCCCTCTCATCCCTAACCCCATCTTCTTTTGAGAAGGGCTACTACTGGAGCCAGTAATCCTTCTCAAGCAAAAACCTGATCTCGCCATTACCTTGCCTATAACATTTCAATGTTTTCCCATTGTCTGTGGAATAAAGTGCAATTTTGAAAACACGGCCTAGAAAGCTCTCCATGATCTGGCATCTGCTTATCTCTGTAGCCTTGTCTCTCTATTCTTCCAGCCACTCACACTGCCATCCCCAAGAAAAAATCCTCCAGCCATAATGAGCTTCAAATTCTTTGAATTGACATGTTCCTTCTTACTTTTGGCTTTGTCTCTATGTTATACCTCCTGCTGGAGAATTCTTTCTCCTCCTAGTCTCCTGTTCCAGGCCAAATTACACTCATTCTTCAGGTTTCAGTGTAAGGGTCGCTTCCTCTGGGCTTGGCGTACACTGCCTTCCATGTGTGCTGCCTTCCATCTGAGCATCTAGTTTTAGCAGCCTGTTTGCTTGTCTGTCCCCCTGCTCAGCTTGGTGAGGTTGAGGATGTTGACTTTCTGATTAACTCTTGAGTCTCTAGCACCTAGTGGTGTCTTGAACTAACAAGCCTTCAATAAATATTGGCAGAATGAATAAGAAGGCCAGAGTCTTTGTACTAACCTCCCTTTACTCCTCTTTCTATGTCATCTAAGCTGGTCCTTGCAATAATTTGTTTGATGAGTTTATCTTCTAGTACCCACTTCCTGCCCAATAGAGAAACCTGACAATTCTAGTAGGTACTCTTCCCCCTGCCCCCCAACAGATTAGGGGCTGTCTGATCAATCTTTTACAGGTATTTTCATGATCAGGGCTGTGTAGTAAATCGGTTGCTTCCCATGTGAATTCCTAACATCCTTTATGCCTCTAACCTACTCCATAAATATATAGTGTATGGATAGGTGAATGAATGAGTGGAATGCCATTTAAGTAGTCACCTTTCACATTCCCAGTAGGGATTATGCCACTCCAGCTCCTGCATATTAGTGATACAGCAACGTTTTCACGGATCCTCTTGCATCATTATGTTTAAATTACTCAGTATGCTTTGCCCATTGCTGGTTCGCTCACCATTAGAACTTTCTGAGTACATCCACCTGTTTCTTTCCAGAAATTCGGCTTGGGAGCTGCGTCTCTCCTAAGTGAGAACGGAGGCTCAGAGCATGCTCAGTAACCAAAGCCCGGTGTAATGAACTGTTCTGGCCCTGACTGGGAGCTCTGACAGGTGGCAGGTATCGACAATGCTGGCAAAAGGGACTTGTCCTGCCTTGTACAGCTGAACATGTTTCCCCCCTGAGGCCAGTCTAACGTCCTGGCAACCTAAGTGTAAACACTGGGGACATCTTCGTTTTAAAAACAATAAAACAGAAGGAGTTATTGTGAAAAATTAAAATGACTGGCAGGAGATTCTCAGAGCACAATCTACATGAATGTTAAGTGTTAAAGTGATGCTGTGGTTAAAACAAATGCTGACGGAGGCGGGGATGAATGGAAGTACCTTGAACCTCATTGGGCATATCAAGAGTTTTAAAAGGATTTTCTGAGATTGCCCAGCCCCAGAATTTCAAGGACCTGAGTCGCTGCCTCCTTGCTGAGAGCCTCTCTGGGGGAGGTGTGTGCGTGTTCGAGCCAGCGGAGGGCAGGCTCGGAGAGGGGCCAACGCTCTCCTGAATCAACAGCAGGGGGAGAAGGGAGCGCGGCGAAAGGCCGCGGGAGGGGAGAGGAGTCCAGCTGCAGGGGCAGGGCCGGAGGAGGGGGCCGAGACACGCTCAGGGGCTGGCTGCTGGAGACCCGAAAGCCTGGGAGAAGCCGGAGCGGCTGCCGGGCGGGGCTGACAGCAGACCTGGGGCGACGCACGCCCGCCGGAGCCCAGCGCTCCCGGGTCCCCAGCTCCGCACGCCGACCTCGCGCTCAAGGTAAGGAGGGGCGCGGGGTGCAGCCTTCTCCCAGCGCGCAGGGCCGGCGTACCAGGTGGGGTTCGGCCTCCCTCGCCCCTCCCGGGTCTCCTCGGCGCCCAGGATTCCTGGTCGGTTGCCCACAGAAACTCGCGACCCTCACCATCCCCGCTTTTACTTAGCTGCGCTTAGGACCCCCGTCTCCTCCCTGCTCTTACTTCCCTCCCCCTTGGGGCAGCTCCCGGAACCCCGCACCCCGGTCTCTGGGGGAGGAGGCGGAAGGTCTTCCACCCTCACCAGGTGTGGGGCGTAAACACTGGCACCGGCTTCCGCCCCCCACCTTCCCTAGTCTGCAATGATTTCCAGGTTGAATTCGCACCGCTCCTCTCCTTCCAAAACATACCTGTCCCTGCCTTCTGTTACCATGCTAACTTTGGTAGGTATAGCGTCTTATCTTTTGTATCTGCACCAAACAATAAGTTGAGGGTCTTTGGGAATTAATTTACTGAAAATCAAATACTGTGATGTTTCTAAGGTTTTCTGGTTGACTGTGGTGCTACAACTTTAGCTTAGAGCAATAGCTCCTAGTCCAGCGCTGAGATCCTGATTCAGAAATGTGTGTGTGTGTGTGTTCGCAGGTTTCTGTGTACTTGTAAGCACTCTACGTGATTGAGATGCACTCTCTCTTTATAGTCACTTGAAAGCATCTGTCGGATCCGCATAGGAGGGGGGCGCCCGACTGTTTTGTAAGCCTCACCTGGAAATAGTGTGAATAGAGGAAAACAAAAACAAAAACAAAAACGAGTGAAAGCTGGTTCCCTTTACGTTGGTGAATTTGGTGGAGTGCCATTAGTTCAGAGATGAGAGTTTCGGGAAGGAGGTGTTAAAGTTCATTTGAAACTCAGATATAGAGTGGAGAGAAATACCACTCCTAAGAGCCCTTATTAAAGAGTTAGCTTTTAAACATCAATTTTAAAAACGTAAGAATTCCTTCACAAGTATTTTGGCTATTAGAAAGAATGAGGCCTATGCTGGTGGGAATCGGAAAATCTTTCACATGCTTGCATTGATTGACTTTATGTCAGTGACCACTGGCATTTTTGCATGTTGGTTGCTTTAAGGCTAGAGACCCAAATGGACTCTTATCTCTAGGAACAGAAGGAATGATCATGTAAATTGATTTGGATCCTGTTTACTTACACTCCTAATTTTTTAAATCAAGCTCTTCTACCATGAATTGGTTGAGTGTCTATAAATTATATTGTATTTGAATTTACACAAAGAACTGTTTCTCCATCTTGCACTTTGTCATAGATGTACATCTGTACATTTGCTTTCTATGTGTATCTGTATATGTACCTGAACCATTCTAAGCACACTCTCTGAGTGTAACTGCCAGGGAAAAAAAGATTTTTATTTGTCTTTTGGAAAATTGAAGTGAAGGATTAACTTTGAAAAGTACCATGAAGTGGGTATAATATTAAGCCATACATAAAATGAGATGCTTGTTATGAAATGGGGATGATATTTGGTACCTGCTTTCAGGGATTTTAAGTACAAGTAAGAGACTTTCTGTAAAGCATTTTTAACTTTAGGAGTCACTGTCTAGGTATTGAGCCAATGTGCTTGTTTGCCTGGCAAACTTTCTTCTTTATAAAATTAACTTTCCCTTAGGAAAAGTAGTGCAGATGCACACAATTCAGCTAACCAGGTCCAGAAAATACGGTTTGAATTTTAAAAGTGACCTTAATTCATCCATATAGATCTAATGTTTGTAACATGTGCCACAAAATATGCAGAAATATTCATTGCTTGCTGACCTTTTCAAAGTATTGGCTTAATGAGGGGAGTTATGGACAGAATACAAATTATATCATGAATTTTGTTGGCTTAGGCAACACTATTATTATTTTTTCCTAAGGTTTTTGTGTATGTGTGTGTATACTGGGTCTGAGACTTACATAATTATGTACATATATGTAACACATGTTTTTAATAGGAACAAAAACCCGCAATATTTTTCTTTGTGGCAGAACACTGTAAACATTAGGTTTTGATTACTTTTTAATGGAAATTTTAATATAACAGAACTAAAAAAACTTCAAGGAAATAATTCCATAAAGATCTATTTGGAACTGAAAGGTTTTTTAATGAAACACGTTTGAAGCCCTTAGTCTGTGGGCTTCAGATATGTAGAGCAGTCCTTTGTGAGTGGGTAAGGGTGGTAGATCCAATTCTGGCAGCTTCAGACAGTGGATGATTAGACCCTGCCACTCTTCTCCAGACCTTTAATTTGGTCTGTAACTTGATGCTTCACTGACCCCACACTCTCCCTGCCACGCCAGCTCACAGAGGAATTGCTGGCACTCCGGATTGAATTTTTTTCTTCCCATCAATTAGAACATGTTTGCATTGGTTGCAGAATGTAGTTACATTTTTAGCTCAGCATTCTAAGAAATAACCTTTAGTTATGAAGAGAACAGTCGGAGTGTGGCCTAAATCACAAATTGCCTTATTTAATTGCCATGTTAATTTCCCAATGATTCAACTATGTAGGGATAATAGTCATAGAGTATTAAAATTGGAAGGCACTTTAGAAGTCATCTAGATTCTAATCATTTGTTTCTACAGATTAATATGGAAACACTCATAGTCACAATCCATACTTTGACAATACCCATTAAATTTTATATTCTTTCCAGTTCTTGTAGTAATGAGGATTTTGCTAATTTTAAATGGAGTTATATACTCTTTACTGTTCTTGGAGTAATGCAGATTTTGTTAACTTTAAATGGATTTATGTACAAGTTCAATAATGTAGAAATGGCCGCAAAATATGTTGCAAATCTCAGCTAGATTTCCAGTGAAACTTGAAGTATGATGTTAAAGGCAGTATGAGCCATTCATAAAAGTGGTGAACTATTCTAAACTAGCATCCTGGGTTTTTCATTACAGTAGGCAGCAGGGGTGGGGGTGGGGGGACTTCTTCAACTAGCTGACAGAAGTAAAGGAGTGCACTAAGAAAGATGAGTATAAACAAAAGAGTAAGGTGGTGAGGTTTGTGAAAAGCATAACCTACTAGATCGGCAAATCCTTCAGGAATGGTTGGCCTTTAGACCCCTTCCCAGAGATTTTAATCTGAAATAATGCCAACAATCACTGGAGTTTCTAGTCCTCACTCAACACCCAACTGAGTTAAGGCTTGATTTCAGAAGTCCCACTTGATGTTTCTGTCTTTCAAGATCCTCTGCAGTACAAGATCTCTTTGCTCATCATCCTAGTGTTGAAACAGTTTTCTTTTGTCACCAGTTGTAAAATAATTTATTCTAGTATGTAGGCACCAGAAAAATTGCATCTAATCTTAAGAAAGTACATAGAGGCCTGGCCAGTGTGGCTCAGTTGGTTGGAGCATTGTCCTGTAAACCAAAAGGTTACCGGTTTGATTCCTGATCAGGGCACATGTGAAGGTTTTGGATTCAGGAGCACGTACAAGAGGCAACTGATTTACGTTTTTCTCTTACATCAATGTTTCTCTCCCCCTCAACCCCGAACTCAATGGGCATGTCCTCTGGTGAGAATTAAAAAAAAAAAAAAGAAACCATAAACTCCTCAAAGCCCCAACAGGTAGCCATTATTATCCCCTTCACATAGATCTGTGATTCAGAGAAGTTAAGCATTGTGACCAAGGTCTCAAAGCATCACTACCAAGGACTCATATCACTTTCAACACCCCATACTGCTTCCCTAACTAGTGCAAGCTGTTGATTGAATCTGTAGATGACAGTATGCTTATTTTGGGGTATCTGACAAATTTCCTAATTCTGAAAGGACTTTATAAAGTCTTCATAAGTGTTTATATTTCAGTTTAAGTGCATTCAGTGTGTGGAGCTTAATATTCTGACATTGATTTATTGATTAAATATATTTAATCCTTAACAGGGATGTCTTTAAAAATATCTGTTCTTAAGCCCTGGCTGGCATAGCTCAGTGGATTGAGCTCGGGCTGTGAACCAAAGTGTCGCAGGTTCGATCCCAGTCAGGGTACATGCCTGGGTTGCAGGCCATGACCCCCAGCAACCGCACATTGATGTTTCTCTCTCTCTTTCTCCCTACCTTCCCTTTCTAAAAAATAAATAAATAAAATCTTAAAAAATATATATTTTCTTTATATTGCCATGACATTTTGGTGATCCACAAGACATCTATCTCTATTATGACTAGTTTGACACACTCTCCATTGCTCTCTACAAGTGATTCTCCAATGTATGCTACCAATTCATTCAAGACTTCTTAGAAACTGTATTGTAGAGTCATCCTGCCAGAGCAAGTGCAAGTTAAAATGTGTATTACTTTGTTAAATTTAGTGTCTTTTATGTTTCCTTTACATTATAGTTAGGATGTTATATTTGTTTGGTTTAGAAAGTATGTATGTAATTAGGCTATATTCTCCTGTGAATTTCATTTCAAGATAGTAAAGGGATAACTTCAAAATACTCATTAAAATGGGTATTAGTCTGATAGGGTAGAGAGTCATTGCCCTAGAAAGAATATTGCTGAATCTGTCACAAATATAACTATGTGGCAGTGAAAGTTTTTCCTTTAGTGTCATGAATTTATACATTTTTATTAGCTTCTTTTGGCTTTGGATTAGCATTGAGCCTTACATCAAAAAGTGAAGAATTGTCTCCTTAAAGTCTAATCTTGAAGCTTCTACCCCAAGAGACAGTCCTTCTACCTGCAGAGGGCTTTCTTCCTCTTTCACTGCCATTCTTCCATTGCAGTGGCTATTCTCTGAATAGTTGGTTCATAGAAAATCTTTGTAAGCTCTTTGAAGGGCTCCACTGCCAGGTCTAGTGTGTACAACAGTTGGACAATGGGCCACACATTGGCAAAGTCCACCTTCCCAGTCTGCAGTTTGGGAATGTCATTGTGAGCAACTCAGAGAGAGAGAGTTTGCCACACCCTTCCTCACATCTGTCCCCTCCAGGAGAGGGTAGTAGTGCCCCATGAAATTCTGCTTTGTAAATGAACAAAGCAGAAACAGACTCACAGATACAGAAAACAGGCTGAAGGTTGCTGGGGGTAGGGGAAGGGATTTGGGACTGGGTGAAAAAGGTGAAGGGATTGAGAAATTACAAAATAGTCATGGGGATATAAACTATAGCATAGGAAATACAGTCAATAATGTTGTAATGACAGTTGGGTACTGGAAATATCACAGGCAACACTTGATAAAGCATATGATTGTCTAATCAGTATGTGGTACACCTGGAACTAATACAAAACAATGTTGAATGAAAACTGTAATTGAAAAAATTTTTTTAAAGAAAAACATTTTCAATGACCATAACTTAGTATTTTTCCATAATATTTAATTAGTCCAGGTTTAAAAAAAGTCATATTCTCCATTTGCCCTGGCTGGTGTGGCTCAGTTGGTTGGAACATTGGGAGTTCCATTCACAGTGAAGGCACATAGTACCTAGGTTGTGGGTTCCATCCCTGGTCGGGATGCATATGGGAGGTAATCAAATGATGTTCCTCTCTCACATCAATGTTTTTTTCTCTCTCTCTCTCTCTCTCTCTTCTTCCCTCCCTCCCTCTTTCCCTTTCCCTTCCTCTAAAATCAATACACATTTTAAAAAATATTAAAAGAATTATACTCTCTATTGGTATACTTCAGGACTTGATCACTATTTAAATGTTTTCTGAGAAACCATGTGAGTAGAAAGAGGTTAGACTATTTGGACTATCATATTTAAATTTGTATATAAATATTTAAGTTTATAAGAAGGTTTATGAAAATATTAAAGAGCATGTATGACAATTGAATAATTTTATATTTTGGTTTTGGAAAATATAGAGGTGTATAAAGAGTATCAATATCACCTCTAATCTTATCATCCAACAACATCTGACATTTTAGCCTAAGTTTTCCAGTTTTTAACTATGCATTTGGGCATTTACCTGTATGAATGTTGTTGTTACAAAATGAAGACTTTTTCTATGTATTCTTTTTCTTAAAAAAAAAAAAAAACTGCCCTAGCTGGTGTGGCTCAGTGGATTGAGTGGTGACCTGAGAGACAAAGGGTCGCCAGTTCGATTCCCAGTCAGGGCACATGCCTGTGTTGTGCAGGCCAGGTTCCTGGTAGGGGATGTGTGAGAGGCAACTACACATTGATGTTTCTCTCCCTCTCTCTCACCCTTCCCCTCTCTAAAATAAATAAATAAAATCTTAAAAACCCAAATCAAAACAAAAACCCTTAACAATGTCATAAGAATTGTCCATGCTATTGAACATTTTTCTTAGCTATCTGCACTATATTTTATTTGCTCATGTTTCTTTTGATAGATTGAAAGGTGTGAATTATATCTTTAAAATCCAACTATGCTGCCTTAAGGGTTGTGTGTGTCTGTATAGATATGCTTGATTTCCCTAATGAATGCTAGGAAGAAATGGTATTTACTACTTTTCCTACTATAAGATGAGAAATTTAACATTTACTACTTCTCTTTCTCTAACTCCTCTATTTTCTAGTTTTTTGTTGGTTTAATCTAGGATTATTAAAATCAATTTTATTATTAATATTAAGTGATGAAATAATTTATATTCTATTTAAAGAGTTACTTTTGATATTGTATTTAAGGTTTATGCCCATATTGACCAAGTTTATTTAGACTTAACTCAGTTCGAGTTGTTTTGCTTATATCAGCAAAACAACTTAATATTATTACAGTATATTATATTACAGTTCCTCTGTCCTTAAATTCATATCACAATACTTTTCAGTATATATTCAATTCAGAGGTCATGTGTAGCTGAGAATGTTTTTAAAGAAATTTGTTTATTGAGGGCAAGAGGATGTAAGCAATGTAAAAATCAGAAGCTTATTTGGCTTTAATTGGCTTTTCTTTCTCTTGTCAAAGACGGGCTTGGGATTTTATCTGTACATTTTCTAAGGGTCCAAATCTGCTCATGAAATCCTTTTGCAGGGGGAAGGAAGCTGTGGGACAGAGATTCCTTAAGTGACTCATTGGGAGAACAAACTCTTGATTCGGGAGGAAGTGGCTGCTCAGTGGCCTACTCCTTTCCCTCTGCTTCAGTGTACTACAAAACAGCCATTGCACGTGATGGTGAGCCCAGCAATTAGCAAAAAGAAGCTCAGGGAGCCCGCTCTGCCCTCTGGGCACTGGTCCAGGTCCTTCATTATTTTGCGTATGGCCAGAGGGTCTTTTCGATTTTCCAGAAGTCCAGGGAACTTTTTTTTTCCATGGATACCATTAGGTCTTCCTTTGTTAAGTACCTGTTGTCCCCAGCAAATTTGTGAAAGGTGAGCATCACTGTTTCCATGATGCATTCCATCTGAGAAGGCATTTTGGTGCAGTCTTAGCACCAGGTGCTGCAGATCCTGGGTGGGCTGGAACCTGCGGCCAGTGAGCAGAGTGCCGCCAGCCCTGAGCATGTGTTTAGGGAGTTGTTTTCAGAAAGCCAGCAGAGATGAGAATACTTTTCTGCTTTTCTTGCTGTATATAAAATGCTTGGGTCACAGTCTTTACCTCAATACTCTAGATATTGCTTGATTGAATTCTAGCATTAGGGTTGCAGAAATGAAGTTAGTTTTGTAGGCAATCTGTTTTTCTATCTCGATGCTTAAAACATTGTTTTCTCTATTTTTTAAACCAGACTATATCATGGTGATAATCTGTTTTATTAATTTTTCCTGGCACTTTTGAGTAGTTTTGATCTGAAGACAAATCTTTTCATATCTCAATATTCAATAATTTCTTCTGGTTATTTTTCATTGATTTTTTTTTTGGTGTGCAATTATGCGTACATTTGTGAATTCATCTCCCATACCATCTTTTATTTAATAAATTTAGTCTTTTTGCCTCTGCTCTAAATATTAGCAGAATTTCTCAAGCTTATCATCTACTTTGATCAGATTTTTAGTCATTTCTAATATGTTACTACCTCCACTGCAACTTTTTATTTGGAAATGGTATTTTTTTAGTATCCAAGTTGTCCTTCCTAATCTCAGATCCTTCCTGTTTTATAATTATCTACTTTAAGTTCATAGTGATGAAGTTCTTTTGCTTTTTGTTGAATCCACTAAATAGAAAATATATAAAAGTTGCTACTGTGCAGCACCTTTAGTTTAGTAGAAATAATTACCATCTATGGTAATTCATCAGAAGTGTCTCCTTTTGAAATACAGTGTCTTCATATAAATAGTATTCTTTGTTTGTCTGTTCTACGTTAGAGAAGTAATCCCTATTAGTACAAAACCAGGAGTTCCGATGTACCTATGTGTGGGCGCTTGGCTGAACCCATGGTCAGTGAAAGGGAGAAGGAAAAAGTCAAAATATGATGTGGTTTACTTAACTACTTCAGGGAGAAGGAAGAGTGCAAGGAGCGGGTGGCACTAAAGAAGGGAACTTTGGCTCTTTACAAAATGTTCTTTATTATACAATGCCAGAAATTAATTAAAATAGAAACCTTTATCTCAGTTTTCACATACTTTTATACATTACCTTATTTTACCCCTAACACTGTTGCTTTAGAGTCACAGAGTCGTGGCCTTCGGATTCAGCAAGTTGTGGGTTAAATGAGTTCCTTACTACCAATAATGAAAACTTTGCAAATTACTTTAGTTTTCTTAGCCTCCCTTCCTTCACCTGGAAAAGGTAATATTGACCACATAGAGGGACACAGATTTCATCACATAATTATGTAGGAATTGTCAGAACATGGATGGTAGAAGGCATGGATGAGATGGCCCTTGGAGAGTGTGGAGCCAGGCCTTCAACAATGAAACCCTGAGGACACAGGAAAAGCCAATACAAGGAGACTGAGAAGGAGTAGCCAGAGCGGAGACAAAGATCAGGAGAGAGTGACATAGGCAATCAAAGGGAATTTAGAAATTTAAGATGAAAGGAATTCTTACTTTCATCATGAGGACAAAGACGTTATCATTGTGTTTGGCAATTAGATTGGTGTGACATCAGCCACAGGCAGTTTCAGAAGAAATATACAGCTAGAAGGAAGGTTGCAGTGGAATGATTAATGAGAGTAAGGAAGATTGGAAAGTGTAAATGGCTGATAAAAAAGTTCTTACCTTAGGAAAAAGGGAAAAGATAGGAGAGGAGAGAGATAAGTTAGTAGCTAGATAGATACTGAAGATTGCAGAATTGGATTTGGACTGGAAGAAATAGCAATATTTCAAAAAAAAATTAGAGACTGAAAATTTGCCAAGTTTAATTTTTTTCAAACAAGGACATTAAAAATACTACTATCTGCCCTAGCTGATGTGGCTTAGTGGATTGAGCGCTGGCCTGCAAACTGAAGGATCGCAGGTTCGATTCCCTGTTGGGGCACATGCCTGAGTTGCAGGCTAGGTCCCCAGTGGGGGCGTGTGAGAGGTAACCACACATAGATGTTTCTTTCCGTTTCTCTCCCCCCTCCCCTCTCTAAAAAGAAATAAATAAAATCTTCAAAAAAATAAAATAAAAATACCACCATCTAATTTTAACTTGTTTCAGAAAAGGAAGAAAGTATTAGCATTAAAAAACTGAGCAAATTTAGCTTTATGAGAAAGTCAGTGTCAGATAGCAGAGCTTTTGTTTTCCTGCCCAAGATTTATCTTTCTCTCTGGGTTTAAGTTTCCATCTCTCCTCCTTTAAGGGTCTGGCTTCACCAGAGGTCTTCTCTCTCAAATATTTTCAATCTCCTTCTCTATGGACTCTTTTCCATTAGCTTGTAAGGATGTTTTCCTCTCCTATCTTAAATACATAGGTAAGAGATAATGACCTAAGTGAAAACAGTGGCAGAGGAGGTGGGAGGAGGGGCTAGATACAAGGACGTTTTATAAATAGCATTAGTAGGACTTGGTGACTGATTGGATCTGGCAGGTGAGAGAGGGGAGGAATCTAAGATAACTCCCTGGCTGACTGTGCTAGGTGGTGCTGTCACAGAGCAGGAGCGGGGCTGGGAGAAAAAACACTCATGGGCTCTGTTCAGTGTGCAGTAGGTTTTATGGGTTGGGAGCTTGGACTGTGTCTTTGACCCTAGCTCTTGTGTGCCTCTAACTAGGCCCCCACTGCACGCCAACACCCCACCTCAGCCACTGTCATTTCATTCTTCTTGGTTGGTGTTTAAACCTCAGTTTCTGTAGTTATTTAACCCTTGGGAGTTCAAACCCTTGGAGAAGTTTGTGAACCAACCGAATCTGTAGATTTTCTATTAGAAAAAATAAAAATGAACCAATTGATAGAAATATGAGTACACATGTAACAGGATGTTAAAATGGAACCGTCTTAGTTTTCAGTTTTAGCTGCAGCTGGACCTAATAGAGACCATGTTCCAAAGTCAGGTATAATTGCATAACGCAGACTGAAAAAGACGTACAGGGGAACCAGTTGGGCATTGTTTGCCGTTAGCTCATCTGCCACCCCCCAGCTGATAAAACAGGCTGTAGAGACCAAGAAAATAATAATTAGAAGACAGTGTTTAGACAGAGTTGGTGGTAGGTTTGAGTGCCCCCTCCTGGCCACCGTGAGAGAGGGGTGTGAGGTTCTTGTCCCTTCACCTGAAGTCTGGAGGAAGGGGTGCTGTGCAGACCATTTGGAGTGTCTAATGTGTATGCCTTACAGATTCAGAGGTACAATGGGTCAGAGATTCATGCTTGAGAAATCTGAAGGACAAGACTGGCTGGGTAGGTGTTCTACTGGTGGATCAAAAAAGATACAGCTATATTGTTTCAGCGTTGGATAGAATGCAGGTTTGTTCTCCAAGGACCAAATGTAGACCACACTGGAGAGTGAGCTAGCCAGAGGTCATCTCAGGTCATGTGTGAAGGGCCACCTGGACCCCAGCAGGGTAAACTAGGGAAGAACCTTAAGTAACCATCCGAGAAAAGGATCTGTAGGGGAAAGGGCCCCAGTGATGAGGGTGGAGTGGAGGCTCTCCACCTTTCCACCCCCTGTTCTCCTTATCGCCACTCCACCCTTGGCTCAAGAGAAAAAGTAAGATTTAAATGTCCATGAAGTTCATAGACCACCAGCATTAGGTCATTATATATGTATTAGCCATGCAAGAATATTGCTGCTGCCTTTTCTTCTTCCCACCTCATCCCTGCTTTTGTATTAGAAAGTGGGGTAACCTATATTAGCAGTTTGGCTACAGAGAAGAATCTTTCCCTGTCCCCCCTGCCCAGTACCAGTGGCCAGTGCTCAGCAGCCCATAGCTGCAGGAGGGGAGAAGTTTAACTTTACCTGAGGATGAAAGAGTTTGAGGGCTATATGAGATTGAATACATTAATTACAGAACTGTGATTGAGTTTTAGACTTAGAGTGATTTGCAAGTGTTTTTATTATTTGCGAGTGACTGGGAAAGTCATGACAACTGCTCTGAATTTTATCCAAGGATAAGGGAAGAACCAGCCCCATACAATAAATGTAAAGAGGCAATGGAGGAAACATATAAAGTAAATTTCTGATTAGAGCCCATAAGTCCTGCTTGTCCATTATATGGGCCATACATGTAAAATCATCTATAGTTTTGCAGTGACATAATTGTGTGTGTGTGTGTGTGTGTGTATATATATATATATATATATATATATATATATATAGTTCAGTGATACATAGTTTTCACATACAATTGACAAGAGGGTAGAAGGGAAGGGCAGAAATGGTTATTACAGGAATTAAACTTATTCTATTCACAGAAATGTCATGATAACTATTTTTATATCTTCAAATGATGCTAGCAGAATTTAATTAATCAATGAAAATATACATTAGGTAATTTTAAAATGAGGTTTGCAATCTGTTCCACAGCTGGGGAAATGAGCTGAGATATTGCCTTTGTGTGATAAGCACCTAAGACATTTTCCCCCTTCTGTTTCCAGAGAATCACAGAAGCAAAAACAGTTAAGATTGTTTACCATTTGTATTCTGTCATTGATCAATTAAAAAAAGGCATGTGTATTCCTGTAAACAATAAAGATGATGCCTATAAGCCCATAAACTCTAGAATAAACAGAATGCTAATGATTTCTCTTTTTAGCTTTGGGGAATTTTAAAAGGGCTTTAAATTATTAGCTTCCATATTATCTTTCTTGAATTTGCAATGTTCGTTCAATCAAAGTCTTTTAATAGTAAAGTAGTGACAAGGGGACTATCTAAATAATGTCTCTATTAAAGTGTTCTGGAAGTTGAAAAGACAACTTGAAAAATACATGTGAGACACTCGTAAAGGATGTACATTGACAGAGAACAAGTGCAGTTTATTCCAAAGAAGTGGAATTTTGGATCCAGGGGGAGGATATTAGATTGACCTGAAAGGTGGACTAAAGCTGATGACCCGGCATGAGGTCTCCAGTCAGTCTTCTGTAGCTCTAGAGGAAATCCTGCTGTGCCCTTAGGATGCTGAGGCATCCATGCTAAAGCAACAATGCTGTGTTGCTTTAGTGCCCTGCTCAAAATACCTTGTGGACTGCCGTTAGAGTAGTGGTGAGAGCCAAAGTGGTAGAAGTGGTGTGACCTGGGGCACATCTCCTAATTGTGCTTTTTCCCTATGGTAGTCTAAATTGTAGGATGTCCCCAAGATTCTGCCCCCTGGTGTACACCCCTGTAAATTCCTTCTCCTTCAGTTGGCTAGAGGCTGTGAAGATGATAGAGTAAGTTATTCCCATGATGATGTTACATTACATAAGACTGGAGAGAGATTCGCCTGCAGGTGTTGAAGAAGCAAGCTGCCATGTTGTGAGAGAGCCATGCGACTAGGATCCTAAAGAAGCTGCTAGATTAGTGGTTAAATTATTTCACGACTACAGAAAACATACATTACCCATTTTTGCTGTTCGATACTCTCAGAGTTACTAAAGCATATGCTGTTAATTCTTATTCTATCCTCATGTCTGTTAACTGCATATGTTTCCCATTAAATTTGTTTCTCTATATTGTGTCCTGGGCTTCCTTCAGATTTATCCATAGCTTCACTAATTCTTTCTTCAGCTGGTTTCATTGACCAGCTTTTGCTCTGATAACACAGTGTAACAAACAACTTAAAAACCTCAGTGGCTTGGGTATCTCTTTCTCACATTGCACGTCAGTGGCTGCAGGTGGGTGCAGTGTCTCTGCTCCAGGTGGTGGGTCAAGTTCATTCAACAGGAAGAGAGCAAGCGGCCCCTGTCTGGGACCTGAGGTTTGGGTGGTGTACCAGAGGGCTGCCTGAGACTGGGAATGCTTCCTAAAGCCTCTGCTCATAACTGGCAGTCAGCAGGCAAGCCCGACATCAATGGCACGGCGAACTAGACTCTTCGCTAGTGGAAGATGAGAAGAAAAATTTTAAACAACAATATGATATATTAAATTGTTCTATTTTTTTATTAACAATATTTTAATTCTGTTCTTAAAAATATTACAATGACAGAAAACTTGACATATACCTTTGAGGAGCCTGCAACTAGACTAATTGGAAATAAACACACACCTCCCACCACTGCTACATACAAATATGTACAAGTTGTATAAGCAAACATTTAAAAAACAAATTGGAAAAGAGGGATGAACATACCCATATGTATATATGTGTGCAGTTTTCCTTAAAAATGTATACATGGTTGTCCTTCGTTTTACCTGACTCAAAGAAATTCTCCATCTAAAGCTATTTTATGTGTATGTCTAATGCTATACTCAGGCAATATCATGAAGCAAAAGTGGTTCTTTCTGAAATTTCCTTGTTCTTTTGTAATGTCTTAGTCTTGATATATATGTTCTATTCCATCTTTTATCTTGTCAAATATTTTACAAACATTAAAATTCTTAGAATGCTGTATTTGCTGTGCTTTTGGTGGAGTAAATTGTCCTTTTTGATTCACCCGCTAATTTCATCTTTCTCATGGCAATTTGCTTGCTCATGGGCCTTATCATTTGAGTTTCATGTATCCTAGGCAGTGGCGGAGTTCCTATGAGGCAGTTTTCAATTTCATTTGTTGAGGTCTGCATGCTTCCACAGTTTGGGATCTGGTTTCCAATCCTGTGTAGTTAGAGTACATTTGAACTCCTTCCTGTGCCTTAAACAGACTTCAGTCTCTAATTTCTCACGGGTGTCTCCTTTTGCATCTCCAGCCCAGAGCCAGTGGCACGCTTTTGTGCTACATCCCTTCTGAGAGAGTGGCGTTTTCTGGTCCACCCCCTCTCCTGACTTTATGTAAGGTGCTTATTTCCAGCTCCACACTGTGGATAAACTCCACCTACTCTCCAAGGTGAATATCCTATTCTTAGGTTCCTACTAGGTCTTCAATTCCTAATTACCATTGTGGGTTTAGAGTTTCTTTTGTGTTTCTGGGAGATTTCCCTTTCTTGCTTTCATCCCAGATGTATTTAAAAACAATTTCTTATATTTTGTGTAGAGCTTATTTGTTAGCAGAGCAGGGTATAGGACGGGGTAGCAAGGGGTGGGAATGGAGTGGGCTTCCCAACTCAGCTCAACATTCTTTACTGACTGACTAGAAGTCCATAAATTCATTTTGTAACTTTTCCACCCCCAAATTTAATTTTTTTATTGGAAGTACAGTGAATATATAGATTAATTTGGAGAGAATTTATATACTCATGATAGAGAATCTTTCTATGAATTATACCATTTATTTGAGACTTCTTTTTAATGTTCTAATACAACTATTTTCAACTGTTGTGCCACAGATTTTTTAAAACATGCAATACCTGTCTATTTAGTCAGGGGCACTGACCTCTTTTTCCTTAGATTGTCAAATAAAAAAGTGACAATCGTCAACACAACAATAGCTGTCTGGTGGGAATGAATCAAAATTATTCCTACTTTTTTGTCAGATTGGCAAAAAATAATATATTTTTTGGTGTGCCGTGTAATTTTAGTAATTAGTTTAGTGCCCTGAGATGAAAAACTTGAAAATCACTCTTCTACTGAAATTCAACAATGAAAAAAATAGGTACTATATACTTATTGTTAAATTTAGTTGTAGGTTTTATACTTTATTCCTAGATTTCCTGGCTTGTTGAATAACCATGAGCAAATTAATCATAGTTTTAATTTGGTTGATCTGTTTAATTACTATATTTAACTCAATTACTTAGTGACTATAAAGTGACAAACTTACTGGAAAACAATTCAGTTTTTAACATTTTCATATGAGCTTAGTCATAATATATTATACTTCCAAAATATAAAATATGCATTTATCAAAATTACTCAACATGCACATAAGTAAAACTTTGTGAAGCATAAGTAAAAATAGAAATTACTGGCAGCCGTAAATTAAATTAAATGTGTGATTTTATTACTTGGTGCATGCCAGAATCAGAATTTGTAAAATCATTGGTTGAAAGGAGGGGCTGTGGAACCTAGGTCTGTTGCTAGACTGGGGAGCTCAGCTTCAGGCACAAACCTTAAGTGAGCTGAATGACCTTCATTGTTAGCATGTGGTGAAAGCTCAGATACAACAGAAGTGATAAGCTCCTGAAGAGGTTTTGTAGAGGCTTCATTGGAGATTGTGGCACCGCACCCTCTGTTGGCAACATACTATCTGTCTGATGTGGTTTTATGCACCTTTGGTTTTAAAGAATTTTGCAAGATTACAGTGAAAATATATTATTTCTTTTAATTAAAAAATAGATGTATGGCATGATGCATCAGGTGATACAGCATCTAAGGCGGTATGCCCAAACCAGCCAAACCTAAATGGGCAAATCTTAAAATATATTAGGGTTTTTTGGGCTACAGTATTCTCTGTTATCTATAGTTATTCAGGTATGCTTAGCCCCCTATATTAAATATATGAAATGCCCCCTATATTAAAATTTGCTCATTTTAGAAAATTTCACCTTTGCTATTTATTTTTCTTATTGTTTTCCAATTATTGGAAAACACTTAAAATATAAAGTGCTACATACATGTATTTAATTGTAACTGGAGGTTGTAGGAAAAAAGCCTGAGCATGTGATTTACTAAAGTGAAATGCATAGATGACAGACAAATAGGATATCTGTTATTGAGGTTGGACTCATAAATGATATTGTGGTTACAAATCAACTTATTCATGAGGTAAATATACGTTCTTCGCATTTGGTTGGTTTTGTTTTTGTTTTTACCATCTCAATATATGGGAATGAAGAAAGAAAATGAGAGTTAAAGGAAGTCAAATTTGTCACATCTGAGAAGCATGGTGAAAGGCCAAGAGTTTCTATATAATCACCCCACTTTATATTTGCATGATATTAAACATGCATTAAATAAACTTGATATACATTCTCATTTGGATCTCACAACAACCCATGAAGCAGGTGGCAAAGTGTTGAAGACAGTAGCATTCCTACTTTACACAATGAAGGCTCACAAGATAAAGTGACTTGTCCAGGGCCTTATACAAGTCAGTCCTCACTTAACATTCTCCATAGGTTCTGCAACTTAAAGAAACCAATTTTACCCTGGCTGGTGTGGCTCAGTGGATTGAGTGCCAGCCTATGAACCAAAGGGTCACTGGTTTGATTCCCAGTCAGGGCACATGCCAGCTTGAGTTGTAGGCCAGGTCATTTGGGGGTGTGCAAAAGGCAACCACACATTGATGTTTTTCTACCTTTCTCCCTCCCTTCCCCTTTCTTTAAAAATAAATAAAATAAAATCTTTTAAAAAATTAAAAAAAAGAGAAACCAATTTTACCATAGGTGATTGGTATAAACAAGAGTTAAGTTTTTATGGCAATTCATCAACATTACAATGAAATAGTGTTGAAAGATGTTGTTCCAGGGCCTGCTGTGTTTGGAAAAGTGGGGGATTTATCCTGGAGATAAGAAATGACTGAAGTGAGGTGTGTGGCTTAGGGAACAGTACTTAATAAATTGATTATTTGAGTATACTGTTTCATCTATCTGTAACATACCCTTGCATCATTGGCATAAATAATTAAGACTTCACAGTTCTCTTTTTAAATCAAAATGTTTTATTGGTTCTAAAATGAGAACAGCCTTTTAAAACACAGGAAAAGACTTATCTTGAGAGAAATGAGGGGTCAGTAGGGTAAGTTTGAAAGTAACATTTACCCAGCACCTATTTTATGTCAAGGTTAGCACAAGGCACTGTGAGCAGGTGACAGAGGGACTTTTATTCTCATTTTATGCATACCAAAATGGAGGCTCCAAAGATTTAAGTTTAGTAAGTAGTAGCAGGTTTGGTTACCCAGCTACTAATGAAGAAGCAATAATTTGAACTTGAGCCAATGCATATTCATCTCTCTTCTCTATGCAAGACTATCTGTAAAATGCAAAGCTAACGTTAAAGCCGTCTCGACGGCTGCACTACAAGATGGAGACCATGTGCAGTTCTTTCACTATGATGCCACCATGTGATCCATAAATCATTATTGCTTGTAGAACTCTTTTCTCATTGGCTCCATTTATTAACATAGCACTTAGAACCAGAAAGGCCTTCAGAGATTAGAATTTACAAACTAAAGGTATATAACAGAATGCTTTTGTGGAATATTTTAAAAATATACATAAAGCCTTCTGATTTAGTAGGTTTGGGGTGTGGGTGGGTATGTGTGTTTGGAAAAGTTTCCTAGGTGACCTAGTGTGGTTTTCTGGTTAAGAATCATTTCTCTAGCCTAACTTCTTAAGATTGAATGGATGAAAGAGTTTTCTTGAAAGGAAGAAAAATGCCTCCAATTTAAGATTGCCTTGGTTAACTTGGGTAGTTAGAAAATTAAACCTTAATGATTCTGTTTCTTCAGTTCTTTCTGAGCTCATATTTCACCACCATAACTTGCAGTTTAGTTTCTGATTTAATGACTTGGGGCTTTAGGTAGCTCTTTATTTTCAAAACAAATCTGTTTTTTAAAAAATATAATGTAGATGAATGAACAATGCTCTGCACTGTGTCTGGGGTTCAGAAATTGTGAGGAGCTCTTTAATGATAATTCGAGTTAGTTGCAAACAGCTGCAGCAGGGAGAGAGCAGACAGAGCTGCTTGGTTCAGTGCTGAAGCCATACTGAAGTTTTTGTACAGTGTCTGTGGGACTGAGACTTAGCTCTAGGTTGGAAAATAACTTTTTAAAACCCACTAAGGCCCGGGCTGGTGAGGCTTAGTAGACTGAGTGCTGGCCTGCAAACTGAGAGATTGCAGGTTTGTGTCCCAGTCAGGGGCACGTGCCTGGGTTACAGGCCAGATCCCCTGTTGGGGGAGAGTGAGAGGCAACAGATCCATGTTTCTCTTGCATATTCATGTTTCTCACTCTCTCTTTCTCCCTCCCTTCCCCTCTCTCTAAAATTAAATAAATAAAGTTAAAAAATTAAACCCACTAAGTTTATTTTACATTCATATATTTCTGAAGTGATTTATAACCTGACATTATCTCCCACTCTGGTCATGTTTAATTACTTTGAAACATGATTTTGCCATTCTTAAGGTTTATATAAATATAAAAGCTTACTTTTTCAGATGGGTAAATCAGGCTCCTGGAGACATCAGGAAGCAAGAGTATCTTTTCCTTACGTTAGACAATTGGAAAAGAAACCCAAGAAGAAATCTATCATTTGTGGAAGAGAAAAGAGCACAGTTAATTTTAACCATAGTTGAGTCCATCCACTATAGTTGTTGACCAGTAGCTAAGCAGGACTCTCTTTTCATTCATTAGCTCCCTGCCCCCACATTTATCTTCCTTAGCAGCACAGATCAAGATATTTCATAACATAGAATCCAGATAAAATATTTGGGGTTCAAGTGACTTGATTTATGATCTCTACTTTTTATTAAAACAAATTCACTTTTTAAAGGGAGCCATATTTTTAGTTTCACATTTTCCTTACTCAAAGAGAAGCTTATACTGTTTTTCCCATGTTATGTCAAACACATTTTTTTTTCAAATTTTTTAAATTAAGATTACTCTTAATGATTGGGAGTAAATAAGAGTGTCCATATCTCCTCAACTGGTTAAACAAAATGACTTAGTTCAGGTAAAATGTCATGGGTTGATCCCTTTAAGGAAAAATATAATGCTACATTATTACCTTGTAGAATTCTCAAGCCTATAAGAGAAGAGAGAAATATAAGCAGAGAGAAATAAACAAAAAGATTGTACATCTAAGCATAGGAAAGCCTACTCAGGTCCAGAATGAACTGAAGACTTTTTCTTTGGTTAGAGGAACTACTAGATCAGGGGTGTCAAATTCATTTTCACTGGGAGCCAAATCAGCCTTGCGGTTGCCTTCAAAGGGCTGAATGTAATTTTAGGACTGTATAAATGTAACTACTCCTTAACTAGGGGCAAGGAGCCCGGCGCTGCCGCTGGGTAGAAACAAGGTGCTGGGCCAGATAAAACAAGGTGTAGGGTGGGATTTGTCCCGAAGGCCTTGTGTGCCACCTGTATAGTAGATATTGGCATGGGATTCTTTGGAACAGGCCATATGCTACCTGTCATTAATTCCTTGAACAAAATAAGTTTTTCTACTTCTGTGAGTATTTGGAAAAATAAAACAAACAAAAAGCACAAACAACAACAACCACCAAGTAATCACCATTTTTATGTTTTTTGGGGAGTAGGAAGGACTTCCATATTTGAATGTTGCATTTGCAAGAGAATATATCAGTATTTTATCATTGCTAATGCAACCAGTGAGAAGACCTCTTGTATATACTCAGAAACTCAGTAAGTTAGGATTGTTGATCTTATAAGGCTAGATGGGACCTTTGAACTAGTTGTCTTTTTTCACCTGTTATACACAAGTGAGAAATGTGATGTGGCTTGTCATTGGTTACCTGGGGGTTGAAGAAAAGCTATTGGTGAATATTTTTGATTTTTAGTGATATTCTTTTTGTTTTTTTTTCTGCTTATGATAAAAAATTAAGTAGTTAAACTTGCATATTCAATCAAAGAAGGTCAATATCTGGTTTTTCATGTTTCAGAAATATGGGGTATGTAGTAATACTGTTCTCCATATATTTCTGGCTTTCTGCCTTCCATATTGTGTTTCCTAACCCTCATGTAGTTGGATGGCACCACATGACCATTTTTAACCAATACATTTTGAGCAGAATTGTGTGTCATTTCTGAGGAAGAGTGATTAATCCATGATCCTAGACCCTCTGGGGATCTGTGCAAGGTACTCCATTGGCCTGTGTCCCTGAACCATAATGATATGCAGCGCCCCCTGCTGAACTGGAATAGCCATAGCATGAGAAAGAAAAACCTTTTTGTTTTGAGCCACTGAAGTTTGCGGCTTATCTGTAACCTCAGTTTAAGAACCTACTAACAAGGCGTTTTCTTCTAAGCAAGAAAATGTTTCTAATTTAGGCTGTAGCATTGAGGGGAAAAGAAGAATTTAGATAACACATTTGACAATTTAGGGCAAAAAGAATGATATGAATTTTTTTGCTTATTGACAGACTCGGAGTATCTTTGGGGGGAATGTTTCTGTATCATTATCTTTACCCTCCATTTTGGTGATTTTTTACCACCCATGGTAGCAAACTATGCATGGAATGACTGCTGCGACCAATCTCAACATTTTTGGAACTATTGTCATTTTAAATCACAACCGAGATTCTGTAAATTAAACTGGGAATCAGAGAATCAGGGTTGCAGTTTGCATGTTGCCACTGCATGACCTTCATGCTGTCTGAGTCTCGGGACACGCATCTATAAATAGGTGTTGAAACAAATCATCCTGAATATCTTTCTAGTTCTGTCGATCTGTAATTCCAGGAAATCAGAGCAACATACTGCTAGCTATTTTGGGCTGGGAATCTTAAACACAGTTTTAAAATATAAGAACCAGATTGAAGTATATCTTGATATAACAGTTCAAGGAGTAAATGATATGTAAGTCATCTAAAACTTGAACTGTCCCCAAACATGATATATTATACTTTCAGAGTGCTGTTTCATTTGTAAGTGCTATCCATGATTTAAAAATATTTTCCAGGTTATCTGATATTTAAGTGTATTTTCCTTGTACTTAAGATTTTTTTTTTACTCTGCTATTCTGAAAAAGTTTCCCAAGGGTGTGGTGGAACTGTGTTGTTCTATTTAACTTGCTTTTTCAGTCTCTCCAATTTCTTGCAGAGATGAGGATGCCAAGATTTTTAAAACTTTTTCATGAGATTTATCAGCTTCTACATTTGCCATATCTTTCCTGAGTTCTAAGGAAAGAGGGATTGAGCAAAAAAGAAAAAAAGAAAAAACACTGTGCAGGGTGGGGTGGATAGTGATTGAAGGAGACTTGACTTGGGGTGGTGAACACACAATACAGTGCACTACTGATGATGTGCTGTGGAATTGTGGACTTGAAATCTGTATAATTTCGTTAAACATTGTCATCCCAATAAATTTAATAAAAAGGAAGAAAAGATCTGGGGAAAGTATTGTCAGGCTCAGCATTGCCCTCTCCTTTTGGTGGAAGGGCAAGCAAGGGTGGCTGCACTTAAAGCTTCAGCTATCAAATCCTTAGAATGGTTTGTCTGCAGTCAGTTGGGATGGGAGGCTCAAGTTACAAAGTCTTTAGGATCAATTGTCCTGTGCCCATTTAATGGTGGATGCAGTGTCACTGGTTTCTTGCTCTAGCTTTTGACCTCTGCTTTCTCAGAGCCAAAAGTAAGCTGTTCACAGACCTGTAGTCTCTCCCTGGGAAGTGCCCACTAAAGGTGTATTAATATTATTGCTATCCTAATGGATCAGTAAAGTAAGTAAGTGATTTATGAAAGCCAGTTTAATTGTTTGCTTTTATGCAGATGATGTTCAGAATTGTTCATGTTCACTTATTATTTTTGTATTGCAGTTTAATATAGTTAGTATTGTAGCATGTATTCTTATATCTTAGAACTATATTAATGATGGAGAATGTTGCCCATAATGGTTGCCATTCTTATTGGTTGTAAACTCTACATCCAAGAGTCAGAAACTGCCTAAAAATACAAGCTAATGGCACGGGAGCTGGCAGCACCTTGTGTTAATTCAGTGGCAAATAAAATGCTTTTTACATAAAACTTGATTTTTTAGAAAGCAGACATGTGACATTTTGAGTACTGTTGCTTATTTTGCATTCCTAAAACATTTTCTGCTTTCATCTGAATCTTAAATTTAAAGACAGTTTTTGTGCATTGACCCAAGGAAATGAAAATAACACAAATACAAACATTACTCAGTTCCAAGAATTTTTAGAGCTTCAAGTCCTGTGTACAAAAGCACCATTCAGTGTTTCAAAAAGCTGGAAGAGGGTGATCTTAGCAGCACAGTCTTATCATCTTCTACCAGTCATCTTACCGGAACTTAAATGTAGGCTACTCGTGGTGGAGTGCAGTGTTAGAGAAGGCGACACGGTGCCTCCAGATGTCAGTTAGCTCTGAGGAATGCATAAGCCCCCCAGGCTGAGGTAATGCACTGTAAGCTTTCTGTATATTTGTGAGCCACAGTCTTGGGGTCTCTGGATAGGTATGAGAGGTATGCAGAGTGAGGTATTTTATTGAGCCCTCTATGCCACCAGGCTCACAGCACTCAAATGAGCTAAGCCAGATTCCACATGTCACAACTTGGGTGGCTTAATTGGTGAGGAGTGTGAACTGAATGGAATGTAGTCACACAGAGGATGTCCTGAAATGTGTTCAGATTTTATGGTTGGAGAGTGATGTGCATTTTACATGATTCTTTTCAGTGGAACAGTTGCTATTTTAGATATCCTTTCTTAACCTTTAATGTAATTTTACTAACCAGTGTCACCCCAATAAATTCAATTAAAAAGATAAAAAAAAGCAAAAAAGGAAAGAGAGCAAGTTCAGCTCCAACAGTGGATGTCTGTTCTCCATGTCCAGTGGATGCAATTGGCCTTTACATGCACTCCACTTGTTATACAGCAGAGGGACCCTAGTCCCTTCCTCTTAGAGTCTGACGTGCAGAAATCTGGGGTGTGCCCGAGGGCTATTGACACACACTGCAGCAGAACGAAGGAGTACACACGGAGCTTGAAACAGGGATGAAACAGGGAAGGATAGTCCCACACAAGGTGATAAGTCCTGCGCAGGCTGTGCAGGCTCTTCATTTCTTGGTAAGGAAGTTCCAGGCCCATTCTTGTGGTGAGCAGAGGTTGAAAAACTGTGCCCAGGAGATTGCTTTTCCCCTCCACATGCCATGAAGAATTTCCTGACTTCTAGATTATGTATGTTGCTCCTGTCCTTGTTTCTGCTTCTAGGTCTTTTAATTTTTTAAACCTCACCTGAGAATATATATATCCATTGATTTTAGAGAGAGAGGAAGGAAGAGAGAAACATTGACCTGAGAGAGAACATTGATCCACCAATTGGTCACCTCCTGTACGCTGCCCAACCAGAGATTGAACCCTCAACCAGGTATGTGTCCTGTCCAGGGATTGAACATGCATCATTTTGGTGCACAAGATGATGCTCCAAACAACTGAGTCACCCAGCCAGGGCTGCTTCTAGGTCTTTGTGCTTAAATATAGTTGTGTCTTTGAAAAAACAAAGCAAAATAAAAACAAGTAGTGTTGTTTGCTTGATCTGTTATCATGGGCATTTCTTCAAGTCCAGTGGATAATATATTGAGAAAATCCTAATAATTACATTACTCTGTGCTTTCATGTAAAAGCCCCATAAGATTCCTCTTAGCTCAGCAACTGTTCACAAAAGCTATATTCTTACATACTTGACATTTGAGGTAAGTGCAGATTTTTTTCATTTGCACTTGAGAGATTTCATAACACACTTAAGTAACTGTACTTAACATACCCTAAGGGGATGTTGACAAGAATGGGTTTGACATTTGGAAAAAAAAATCTTGAGCACATCAAATTAAAAGCAAATTAAAGAGCAAGGAGGCACTAATTGTTGCATAAATGTTCTGCTAACCTGTCTCTTTTGAGCTCTGAGGGCAAGAGTATGCCATTTCTCCCTGGGTAGTATTGGGTACCCAGCTTGCATCAGCTGCTGCTGCTAAGGGTCAGTTATGTGGGACCTCTCACCCCTTTCCACTTTCAGAACAAGAATAGAACTCATTGTAGCATGAGGATGCAGTGCATTCCAAAATATATTTATTCTGAAGCAGTAATCTCTTCCATATCCAGTAAAGCAACCAAGGACATATTTTTGTCACTTAGAATTTTTTTGACATTGGATTTGAAACTAATGTGCTGAAAAAAAAATAGTACAAATAATCCTTTGGTATATAGTTCTGTGTATTGGTTTAATATTATTTCAAACCCACTTGTTTATGACTTAAGTTGTTTTAATTCACTTATTTAGGAAAAAATTGTATTGATATAAGTGTAAAGTAAGGATGTTATCATTCTACCTCTGCTATTGTTGATAAGCAGTCAACAGCATATTGCTAGAGAACAGGTGGAGAAGCAGCTATGGCAGGGGGATATTTAAATTACAAATATTGAGAGTTTGAGGACTATTGGAAAGTTTTGGTTTGGGTGAGGTGACTACTACTCTAAAAACTCTCTGGATGCCCTTGGAACATTTGCTCCTGTGTTGGCACGTCAGTCCTTGTAGACAGTGGTGACAAACCACACAGTGGCCCTGTGAAAGAGATCAGACCTCCTATCAACATTAGAGTTTATGTTCCCTAGCAACATGCTCTAGCAACAAGGGACTTTTACTTCTGCCATGGCAGTTGGAAATCAGCTCTTGGTAATGATCGATTTCTCCTGAGTACCTGCTTGGGTAAAAGGTATTAAATTTGGACTTTATTTCTCTCATCTCCTCTTGCCTGAAACAATAGTGTGATTAATATGTCATTTATTTGGAGTATATTATTTCTTTTTAAAATATAGTTTGTTGATTATGCTATTACAGTTGTCCCATTGATTTCTCCCCTTTTTTCTCCTCACCCTGCACCCTTCCTCCCACCAGCATCCCCCTCCTTAGTTCATGTTCATAGGTCATACATATAAGTTATTTGGCTTCTCCATTTCCTATACTATTCCTAACCTCCCCCTGTCTATTTTGTACCTACTATTTATGCTTCTCATTTGCAATTCCCTTTCTCTATTTCTCCCCGCTCCTTGGTGATAACCCTCCATGTGATCTCCATTTCTGTGGTTCTGTTCCTTCTCCAGTTGTTTGCTTAGTTTGTTTTTGTTTTTGCTTTTATAGGTTTCGTTGTTGATAGTTGTGACTTTGTTGTCATTTTACTGTTCATAGTTTTGATCATCTTTTTCTTAGATAAGTACCTTTAACATTTCATATAATAAGGGCTTGGTGTTGGTGAACTCCTTTATCTTGACCTTATTTGGGAAGCACTTTATTTGCCTTTTCATTCTAAATGATAAATTTGCTGGATAGAATAAACTTGGCTGTAGGTCCTTGCCTTCATGAATTTGAATACTTCTTTCCAGACCCTTCTTGCCTGCAAAATTTCATTTGAGAAATCAGCCGAGAGTCCTATGGGAACTCCTTTGAGGTAACTATCTCCTTTTCTCTTGCTGCTTTTAAGATTCTCTCCTTATCTTTAATTTTGGGTAACTTAATTATGATGTGCCTTGCTATGTGCTTTCTTGGGTTCAACTTCTTTGGAACTCTGAGTTTCCTGGACTTCCTGGAAGTCTGTTTCCTCTGCCAGATTGGGGAAGTTCTCCTTCATTATTTGTTCAAATAAGTTTTCTATTTCTTGCTCTTCCTCATCTCCTTCTGACACCACTATGATTCAGATGTTGGAACATTTAAAGTTATCCTGGAGTTTCCTATGCCTCTCTTCATATTTTTGAATTCTTGTTTCTTCATTCTGTTCTGGTTGAATGTTTATTGATTTTTTCTGGTCCAAATCGTTTATTTGAGTCCCAGTTTCCTTCCCTTCACTGTTGGTTCCCTGTATATTTCACTTTATTTCACTTTGCACATATATTTTATACAGCCTTCACTTCTTCCTCTATTTTATGACCATACTCGGCCATTTCTGTAAGCATCCTGATTGTCATTGTTTTGAACTGTGCATCTGATAGGTTGGCTATCTCTTCGTCACTTAGTTCTGTTTTGGGGGCTTTGGTCTGTTCTTTCATTTGGGCCATATTTTTTTTTGTCTCATGTGGTACTGGTGGTATAGAGGTGAGCATAGCTGCCTTCTATATTTTTTTGTCTCAGCACACCTGTTATGTAGTAAGGGGCAGAGCCTTAGGTATTTGCTAGGGTGGGACAACCCAGGTCCCTGTGTTGTGACACTGTGTGGCGGGGAGGGGTCCAAACAGGAGCTCTGTGGCTTGCTTGGCTCTGGGCCGGCTTTCAGTCATTCCCCTGCTACCACAAACAAATTGGGCTCTTCTGGTGCTGATTCTCAGGTGTGTGGGGTTATGTATATTCTAAGACCCTGTGGGTCTCTCCAGTGAACTCTCCTATGAGGCTGAAAGTTTCTCCCACCACCTCAATTCCCACAGATTTTTACAGCCAGAGATTTTGAGGCTTTATTTCCCTGTGCTGGAGCCCTGGGTTGTGCAGTCTATCTTGCTCCCCAGTTGTTTTTCCCAGTTTATCTGCACACAAATGTGGGATTGCCTGGTCCGCCAGCTGCCACCTTGACCACCCAGTCCTCCAGCTGTTGCCTTGCCACATGTTCTCTCTGCTCCTCCTAACAGTCTGGATGAATGTTTCTTCCTTAACTCCTTGGGCTTTGGACTTCCACACAGTTCAATTTTGTGGTAGTTCTGATTATTTTTTGTTTTTAAATTTGTTGTTTTTCTTTTTGTTGTGCAAAGAAGCAAAATGTATCTACCTATGCCTCTGTCTTGGCTGGAAGTCTCTGGAGTATGTTATTTCTTTATTTGACTTAGAAAGAGACACTATCTTCTATGCTACTGGCCTGTGAAGTTATTATAATTTCCACCATGAACCTCTGCTACATAAATTGATGGCAAAGACACACTCGGTTTTTGAGTATAACTTTTGTTGTCTCATCCTCCCCCCCAAAAAACATAAATACAAACATTTTAAAAATGAACTCCATGAAACCATTCTATACTATATTGGCATTGTGTTGTGTTAACTTTTACTTAAAATAAGAGAACCAGTTTTAGATTGTATATTCTGACAGTGGCATTTGCTGTATGGCATTGGGTGTGCAACCACATCTAACTCTAGGTCAAATCATAAACTTGGAAGAGCTTGCATTTCTTTCCTCCCTCCCTCCCTCCCTTCCTCCCTTCCTCTTTTTTTGCCTTTAAAATTTCTCTTTTGCCCAGAAGCTCTCACCTGCATTCCAGTAAACCCCCAGTATTGGATTGAGTCCCTCCTTAACCTCAGTAAAGAATCTAATCTTCAGCAGGAACATGAAACTAATACACAGGTATCATACAAAGGCATAATTAACCAATAATAATGAGCAGAAACAGGAAACCTCTAACTTTGATGCCCCTGGACTAACTACATCTAACTATAGGGACATTTTTTTATTTATGCCTGCTGTACTCTGAGCCTAAAGGACTGTGTCCAAGCCTGGCTTAACCACTATCTTAGCCCTCTGTTTTTCTCAGCTTCATTTATACCTGTTACTTGAAAGCTGTAATGATTCATTCTATGAGATGGTGTATAGAAGCAGTCAGTAAAACATGAAGCACTTTGTAAGTGGTCTTTAAAAAATTGCTTTAAAATCATGTAAGGATTAGCCTCAGCAATCTTGAGAAAGCAGAACAAAGTAGGAGGAATCATAGTACCTGATAACAAACTATATTATAAGGCCACTGTTATCACAACAGTGTGGTACTGGCATAAGAATAGACACATAGATCTATGGAACAAAATAGAGAGCCCAGAAATAAACCCATGTCTCTGTGGTCAAAATATTTGACAGAGGGGGCAAGAACATAAATGGAATGGAAATCTGGACAGACAGGTACATGCAAAAAAATGAAACTAGACCACCAGTTTATACCATACACCAGAATAAACTCAAGATGGATAAAAGACAAACATAACCACTACACCATAAAAGTCCTAGAGGAAAACATAGTAAAATTTCAGATATCCCATGTAGCAATATATCTCCCAGGGCAAGGGAAATAAAGGAAAGAATAAACAAATAGGACTACATCAAACTAAAAAGCTTCTGCACAGCTAAAGGAAACATTAAAATGAAAAAGGAAACCAACTCTATGGGAAAACATTTGACAGTGATACCTCAGACAAAGGTTTGATCTCTAAAATATATGAAGAACTCATATGACTCAACATCAGGTAGACAAACAATCCAATTTAAAAAATGGGGAAAGAACCCGAACAGACACTTTACCAAAGAAGACATACAGAGGGCCCATAGACATATGAAAGGGTGCTCAGCATCACTAGTCATCAGGGAGATGCAAATTAAAACCACAATGAGATACCACCTGACACCAGTCAGAATGGCCATCATTAACAACTCAACAAACAACAAGTGCTGGCGAGGATGTGGAGTAAAGGGAACCATAGTGTACTGTTGGTAGGAATGCAGACTGGTGCAGCCACTGTGGAAAACAGTATAGAATTTCATCAAAAAACTACAAATGGAACTGTCTTTTGATGTAGCAGTTCCACTGCTGGGATTATACTCTAACAATCCTAAAACACCAATTCAAAAGAACCTATGCACCCCTATGTTCATGAAACCATTGTTTACAATAGCCAAGTGCTAGAGACAGCTTAAGTGCCCATCAGTAAATGAGTGGGTCAAAAATACTGTGGTACATTTACACAATGGAATACTGTGCTGCAGGGAGAATGAAGGAACTCCTACCTTTTGTGACAACATGTATAGAACTGGAGAATATTATGCTAAGTGAAATAAAGCAGGGGGCAAAAGATCTCACCTATAAGAGGAAGCTAATGAACAACAACAAAAAATGAGCAAAATAGAAACAGAGGCATGGAAACAAGGAACAGATTGACAGTGACCTGAGGGGAGGGGGATGGGGGAGAAGGGAAGAAAGAAGGGGAAGGGTTTAGTAAGGGAACATGTATAAATGACCCATGGAGATATGGCTTATGTGACTCGGTGGACTGAGCACTGGCCTGTGAATTGAAAGACTGGTGGTTTGATTCCCCTTCAGGCCACATGCCTGGGTAGTTGGCCAGGTCCCCAGTTGGGGGTGTGTGAGAGGCAACTGATCGGTGTTTTTCTCCCTCTCTTTCTCCCCTCATTCTCCCCTTTCTAAAAATTACTAAATAAAATCTTAAAAAAACAACAACAAATGAGCCATGGACATGGACAACAGGGTGGGGATTTACAGTGGGAATGGAGGTGAGGTGGGCCGGGCAATGGAGAGCAACTTGGGAAAAATTGGAACAACTGTAATAGAACAACAATAAAATAAATTAAAAAGATAAAATCATGCAAAGAATCCTAAATGGGAAGTAACGAATTCTAATCTTTGAGACATTTTAATTGTGCCGGACCTGTTTTCTTTGTCATGAAAACCTGCAGGTTGAATTCTTTGTCTCTAAAGTCCTTTTGAATTGCAGGCATTTGACAATTCCATGAAATAAGGTAATTTGCAGAGAAAACATGGTGACACCTAGGACCAGGAACACACAAGGTGTCATGAGTTTGAAGTAGGAGGTAAGTAGAGGAATAAAGGAGATGGTAGTTATGGGGATTGGGCTTAATTCCTCAGAGGGCTGCAGATAGCTTGTACAACAAGAGCAGGTGGGGTCCGTGTAGCAGGACCTCTGGAGAGTGGGGCATTGGTTTGGAGGGATTAATGGGTTTGGGGTGAAGGTTGCAGGGATGTCTGGGGGCAGAGTGAGCAGCTAAAAACTTCTTATGACTTTTGTAGGGCAGTGTTGCCAGGTGGGTAGGATCTAAGGCTGCAGGGATGGGGGGTTGGCAAACACAGGGGTGAAAGTGGCAGAAGTATTACTATTAGTACAACAAAACCCAGCTCTTCTTTTCCCCTTAATCTACTGGGCAGTAAGAGCGATCAACTTGAAATGTAAATCACATGACCTCTTCCCAGCTTAAAGTTCTTCAAGGGCTTCCATTATGTTGAGATTAAAATACAAGTTCCTTATTTCGGCTTTGGAATTGGCACATGCTTATCTCTCTAACCACCCCCTTCCCTCCCCCCTTCCCATCTACACCCCATCCTGCCTCTTTCTGAATTCCAGCCCCAGGAGTCAGTTTGAAGTCACCAAGGTTCCCTGCGTCAGGGCCTTAGCACATGCTGTTTCCTCACTCTTCCCATAGGGTTGGCCTCGATTCTTTGGGAGCTTAGTTTAAGTATTTCTTCAGACAGGCTTTCTCTGACCACTCTATGCACAGTACTGTCTGTCCCTTGTTTAAGCCCTTTATTTATTTCCATAACAACAGCCACAAGCTATAATTGTGCCTTAGCATGGTGTCTGACTAAAGACTTGTCAAATGATTAAATGAAGGAATGAGTTTACATTCTTTTTCTTCTTTTCTCTCTTTTCTTTTTGTATTTTTTCTCTTTTCCTCAATTTTTCAAAGTCAAACAGCTTATATAGTTTTCTTTGGTTATAAAAGCATATATCCATGTCACAAATTAATACTTCATTATGTAGGAAGGAAATGAAAAATCACTGAAATTCCATCATCCGGAGAAAACCAGAGCTAACATTTTGTTGTATATACTTAAAAATCTTTTTCCTAATTTTATTTTTTATTTTAAAGATTATTGACTTAAAAAATATTATCGTGCCCTGACTAGTGTGGCTTTATGGGTTGGGCATTGTCCCACAAAGCAAAAGGTTGCCAGTTCAATTCCCGGTCAGGGCACATGCCTGGGTTGTGGGCCAGCTCCTTGGTTGGGGATGTGCGAGAGGCAACCAATGGATGTTTCTCTCGCATATTGATGCTTCTCTCCCTCTCTTTCCCCCTCTCTCGGAAAATAAATAATAAAATATTCAAAAATATATATTATTAATTATATTCCCTATCCTGTACTTTACATCCACTTAACTATTCTGTAATTACCAATTTGTACTTCTTAATTACTTTAGCTTTGGTACCCAGCTGCCTAAATGCCCTCTCCTCTGACAACTATCAACATGTTCTCTGTATCTATGAGTTCATTTATTTTGTTTTTTAGATTTCACAGATAAGTAAAATAATCTGTTATTTTTTTCTGTCTGACAGTACCCTCTAGGTCCATCCATGTTGTTGCAGATGGCATGATTTAATTATTTTTTATGGCTGAGTCATATTCTATTGTATATATGTACCACTTCTTTATCCACAAAATCTTGTTCTTAATTTTAAAAAGCAATTGAGGTCAATATCCCCGTCCCCCCCCCCCCCCCCCCCCGCCAATTTAACAAAGCCAAGGTATTTTCCTTTTAAAGGGCCATTAATTAGTTGAATCTGTGCATCCCCTCCCAGAAAACTTTTCCTCCCATTGACATTGGTGCTATTCTTCCCTGCCTAGGAGTTAGTCTGATCCTTCCTTTTTCAGGCATAATCTGGTGTTTAATCTTTGGTAAAAAAAGTAACTGTTATTCTTGTCTTTCACTGCCAGCATTGCCGACTGGGCATTTAAATGCCTTTGATTGTGTATTTGTAGAAGCTAACAGCTGCATATGCTATTTCCAATAGTCTTTAATATCCACCCAGGATGTGACTATGGAATGCTTGTCATTTTTTTTGGATGGGGGGATAGATATAAAATTGGTGAGTAATATACAAAGATGAAAACTGGGTGAAACACTCTTCAACAGATTATAGGCTTTCCATCCACTGTCTAGAGAAAACTACTTTCCTTTGAGCAGCTCTTGGAATGCTCATGTGCCTAAACTTGGAGACCCTCAGATGGCCACTGCTTTGGAGACTCAAGTAAAGTCAGTATGTTTTCAAAACAAATAATATGCATCATCCAACTGGTTGAGATAATAGTCCATCTCTGGATGGACAGGAAACAATACAAGAGGACTCCAAATAAGCTTTCACCAGTCACATGAGAAACTAGTTTCACAAACATTTTATCCTGCCAATCTAAATTTAGAAGAGAGAGGACTCACAACTTCCAACTTCCACCAAACCCTGCAGACAAGAGGTCAGAGAGGCTGACAGTGTAAAATCCATACCACCTTTGCCAGCTGTGGTCACATGTCCATGATCTCCTAGCTGCAACAGTCCTGGGAGCCAGCAGTATCTCAGACAGTGAATTTTCCTGGCTGGCTCACCACACTATGGGGGCTAAAAAAAAATTAATACTTTCCCCCCCAACTTCTAAGTTCTTTTTGCTGAGCTAATAATCTAATTAACAGATTAACAGGGGAAAATCAAGTTTTAATATATGCACATGGGGAATTTATATAAGCATGAAAATTCCAAATACAGCGAGGCAGCATTGAGTATATTAAGACATTTCTGGGCAAAAAGAAAAGAGGGGAAGGGTGTTAGATTTCAGAAGTGAGAAATGGCAGCAGTGCTATATACACTACACACACACACACACACACACACAGTGGTATTCTCCAGCTGATATTTTAATCACCAAGCAACAAACAGAAAAACAAATAGAAACTGAAACTGGAGAAGTCTGCATTTGTGCTGTTAGTCACTACCAGAACCAATAAATAGAGACAAGGGTTGAATCTTTATGGGTGCTCTATTCAAATGGCTGGTTGTCTGAGGAGCCGGTGGTTTAGGCACCCTCAAAAACCATCTTAACATTTCATTTCAAGCTGACCTTTTTATAATGACAAGAAAGGGTGGGTAAGGGTTTTGGAAAAAGGTTAATTGGATAGAGGGGTAGGTAAGAAGTTTGGAAAAAGGTTAATTGGATTTTCCTAGTACTTTGTTGATGAACAGTTTGACTCAGATACAATCTCCTTGGCTTGCAGAACCTTGGAGCACAAAGGTTGAATTAATTGCTTGTTGGCCTCCTGGAGTCACGTGGTCTTGCATTTCAGTTCCTAGAATAACAGCTTTCCACATGCATTAATAACTTAAGGCTATCACCTAAGGCTAAAATCTATAACTCTCTGGTTCCCCTATCAAAAATACAATTTTTCTCTTAAGAAAATTGGATTGATTAGGGGGCCATGGTCAAGTTCTTCCCTTCTTTGAAGCATTGACATGTACAGCTGAATTGTGTTTCTAGTTGTTTATATTTAGCTCCAGCTCAATAAACCATTTGTTGGCACTGTGTTGGGATCTGATTAGGCTGAGAAATCCTTGTTATATTTTAGTAGGGTCAATTTCATAGATTTTTCTCAAAATATTCTGCAATCCAAAGCCTAATAGAAGTTTATATTACATCTTTATTTCTGTTATTTTCATATAATAATATTATTTGATGTTCTAGGAATTTTTTATTTGGGAAGGGATGTCTAAACTTAGAACTATTTTTCTTGGCTATTATTACTTAAACCTTCACTGCTAGATTGGGACTATTTGTTTTGATGTGGGAAGAGGGCAGGCAGTTAGCATGTTATTTGAATAATTACTTCATGTAAGAACATATTAATATATTTATACTATCAGTGCCCTGCCCATTGGCTTCATACTCCCCGCTTCAATTATATGGAAATTCTGTGGAATGAACAGCAACCCCTAGTACTTGGTCAGTGGCTGGTGGAAGTTAGGGTGTCATTACTCCAGCTCCATCCCTCTGTGAGTGGGGTGATTGTGTGGCCTGTGGCATTAAGTTCTGGTGATGACCTGTCAACGCAGCCTTTAGTAGCTGCCCTCCCTTTCTGGCTGCTCCCATACCAGCAATGCCTGAACCTTCCTAGTAAAGTATTTGCAATCAAATCTTTGTCTCACACCAAACCATATCCCTTTGGAGAATACCTAATTTAAAATAAGTCTCTTGCCTTCGAACAGCATTTTAATCTATTGTTGGTAGTTAAAAAAATCATTGGTTTTTATTAGTTTAGTCCCCTTAATAGGAGCAGCAGTCCTCTCTTTATTCACATGGGATTTATTCCAAGATTCCCAACAGAGGCCTGGAACCACAAATAGTACCAAACTGTCTATATGCTATGTTTTTCCTATACATTCATACCTGTGATAAAGTTTAATTTATAAGTTGGGCACAGTAAGAGATTAAAAACAACTAATAATAAAATAAAACAGCCCTGACTGATATGGCTCAGTGGGTTGGGCATTGTCCTGTAAGGTGAAAAGTTGCTGGTTTAATTCCTGGTCAGGGCACATGCCTGGGCTGCAGGCCAGGTCCCCAGCTGGGGGTGTGTGAGAGGCAACCAATCAATGTATCTCTTGCACATTGATGTTTCTCTCCCCCTTTTTCCCTCCCTTTCACTCTCCAAAAAAATAAATAAAATCTTTTGAAAAACAAGACAATTATATTGTAATAAGTTGTGTGAGTGAGGTCTCTGTCTCTGAAAATATCTTATAGTACTGTACTGATCCTTCCTCTTGTGATGTGAGATGATAAAATAAATGCCTGTGTGATGAGATGAAGTGAGGTGACTGACATGGGCATTGTGAGGTCGTGTCAGCCTGCTACTGACCTGATGATACATCAGAAGGAGGGTCATTGCTTTGAGTAATCTTGGATCATTGAGCACTATGGTGTTGATGATTAACTGTCAGGAGTGAACAATGTCCATGGTTGGGGAAATTTAATATTTTTTGGACTGTGGTTGACTTTGGATAACTGAAACCAAGGAGAGCAATATTTCAGATGAGGGACAACTACTGTACTTTGTTCAGACATACATACCTCATTTTGTTGTGCTTATGATGTTGGGTTTTTTACAAGTTGAAGGTAAGACCCTGTATTGGCAAAAAGATTACAACCTGCTTTATTGTGATACTCGCTTTATTGTGGTGGTCTGGAACTGAATCTGCAAGATCTTGGAGGCATGCCTATAGATTTTCATACTCTGACAGTACATATTGTTAATTGTCTACTAAATAATGTCCTTGTTATTGTTTTAAAGGGAAAGTTTTGTACATTGAAAACATAATTGAAACAATTAAAATATAATAAATGCATCAGAAAAGTAAGTTAAACACGATCGTGTTTTAAGAGTTTTCAGTCTCAACAGTGACATTTAAAGACAGCAGAATATTGGTTGGATTGTTGTCTCATAAACTGAAGGGTTGTGGGTTTGATCCCTAATCAGGGCATGTGCCCAGGTTGTGGATTCACTCCCCAGTTGGGGTGCATGTGAGAGGCAGCTGATTGATGTTTCTCTTTCACATCAGTGTTTCTTTCCCTTTCTTTTTCCCTTCCCCTCTCTCTAAAATCAGTGAGCATGTCTTTGGGTGAGGATTAAACAAAAAGACAGCAAAAGAAGACCAAGTGCTAAGTTTAGCGGCTAAACTTATAATTATACTTTTATTATTGCTTTTTATACCATCATCTATTATTATAGGATAGCCAGGGCCTTATAAAGAACTTGTAGTTTTGGTGAAGGTGAGGTCTGAGGTCAAATGCAGTCACGTGCCACTTAACAATGGGATATATTCTAAAAAAAAAAAACATCGTTAGGTGATTTCATCATCACTTGAACATGATAGAATGCTCTTACACAAACCTAGATGGTATAGCCCACCACACACACAGGCTGTATGGTACAGCCTGCCGCACCCAGTCCACAAATCTTTACAGCATGCTACTGCACAGAGTACTGTAGGCAGTTGTAACAATGAAAAGTATTTGTGTATCTAAACATAGAAAAGGTATACTGAAAATATGGTCTAAAAAATCTGTAGTGTGTCTTATAATGTAGGGAGAGAGGCAGCAGAATATGGTGATTGTATGCAAATCCCCACTCTGCCACTAACTGTCATCAGATAAAATGAAGATAATAATTCCTACCTTTCAGGGTATTTGTCAAGATTAAACTGATAAAGCAATTTGAGCACAGTGCCTAATAGATAGTAAACTCTTGATAAATGGTAGATGTTTGTCCAAACCAGTTACACTTTCAAAAAGGAAAGAAGGTACTGAAATGATACATATTATATAACTTATATGTTATATAATTGAAAATTTTATATATTTGCTGAAAAATTAGTTTTATTATATGGATAGTTCTATAGAATATTTATATTTAAACATTTTTAAAATGATAGTCTTTAAGAAATCCATGTACATTAAAGCAAAATAAAAAATGAAACCATTATATTGTCTTATTTGAATATTAAAAACAATAAATATGATTATTTTTGTTAAGTATTTACAGAATCAGCTTTTTAGTCATATCTGGCTCTACTAGCATTTTTGGCATTTTAATACCAAAAATGGTATTAAATGGTATTTGGCATTCTACATACATCACTGGCATTTTTATGCAAATGCCTTTTTTTCCTAATGTGGACATTATTTTTAATCTTTTCATGATATCTGCATTTGTTTTAGAAGTTGTACTTTGTTAATAAAGTTGAAATTGACACTCAAAATTAACTGTCTCCTGTAAACCATAATATTTTTACTTGAGAAAAGTAATTTCTCTACAGGAACTGAGTGAAAACTGAGTGAATTCTGCTAAATAGAGAATATTTTCAATTATAATATTTTTTTGTATTAAAATGTGTAAGTAATCAGCTAAAATATAATTCTTGATACTGGGTTTCTTTTTGGTTGTTTTTTTTTTTTTGCCTCCACTCAGAGTTTGTCTTGACAAACACTTCTAGAGGACAAAATTCATAAGATAAATTATCTCCAGATGTGATTCTTTTGATGTTTCCCCAACTGGGATGCTACAAAATCAAAAGTGCTCCTAATGTTTCTCTCCACAAGTGGATATATTCCAAACAGCACTTATGGAATTTCAGTATTAAATCTTGGGTAAGACATGAGTGTTCATTATTTAATTTATTCACTCTTTGTTATAGTTGGGGTGTTTTAGGTCTTTCTTTTTGCAAGTTTTGTTTTTCAGTAGTTGTAATTCTCCAAAAGCTTCAAAAGCCAAAGTTTTTTGGTGTTCCTTGAATTTTTGATTAAAAATTCTAACTGCTATTGGACAAATGCAACCCAAATATAGAGGACTCATTTACAAAAAGTTCAGTACCACTTATAGGACACAGTGATTTACTAAATAGTTTCAATTAATGATGGGCAGTGAAGAGAGAAGTCTAGTGTGGCCATACTGAAGTGTGTGTGTGTTTAATTTTAATTTTAATTGTTTTTAAAATTCAACATCAGCCTCTATACAAAAATTGTGTAGTTTAATATTTGGTATATTCAAAATTTTAAAATTTGGGGTGATAAATACAGCTTCTTTTTCAATTGTTATATAATGTAATTTCTTTGAGTGAAATTATAACTTTTATTTACACTTTAACCATTTTCAATTACATTTCTGCTTCATATCTTAATTTTGTTTTAATTAATTAATTAATTTTCTTGGATGCTTGTGTCCCTCCCCACCCCCATTCATCCATATCTTAATTTTGTGGTAGATGTCTCACTCCTGGCTGGGTGGCTCAATTGCTTGGAGCATTGTCATGCACACCAGAAGGTTTTGGGTTCGATTCTGGGTCAAGGCACATACCTAGGTTGTGAATTTGATCCCTGGTTGGGGCATGTGCGAGAGGCAACCAATTGATATCCTTCTCTCTCATTAATGTTTTTCTTTCTCTGTCTCTCTAAAATCATAAAAACATATCCTCAGGTGAGGATTAAAAAATAAATACATTAAATTAGATGTCTTAAGTTAGTAAAATTTTGTTTTTTTTTCCCCTGTAGCTACTGTGTTCCACCAAAATTATACAATGCTATCACAAATACTTTTAAATTAAATTTGTGGGAAGATTCACAATAATGTTAGATATTTAATCTTAAACAGAGTAAGTTTCTGGAAACATTGCTTGGATTTTATGAATTAGTTAAAAAAATCAAGCCATTTTTGGAATTAATCTTTCTAGGTGAAATTTTGATAACACTGACATAAAGTTTGCAACATGGAACTGTTTATAAAAATTCTTCTGTGTTCATTACCGTACACATTACAGCAACCCCTTGGTCCTCAGGCCATCAATCCACTGAGCTACACCAGCCAGGGCAGCACTTAATATTTTAATAAATGTAAACTTCCATTTTTGAGCTCATTGTTATTGAAAGAGCTTATTGCAAAAAATAAAGCATCACCAAATAATAGCATAGTTAGTTATTGTAGGTATACTAGTACATCATGTAAGAAATGACCAAGTCATTATGTTAAGAGTGTCTAGATTGGTCTCCATGTGCTTTTAAGGCAGCACTCTTGGCCTCTTTTCCATGAAAACATTTTGAATACCCTAACCCGTAATTTCCCACCTCTCCCACCAGCTGTGCCTTTGCAGTTCCATTCATCCTGCAGGCCTGAGCGTGGGCATGGCACACCAAGCTGGTAAGTCCCAGGGCACAGGGCAACAGGGTGTTCTCTCAGCACCACCAGAGGCTGGAGGGGTTTGCGGTCCCTGGCAGCTCTGATTTGGGTGCATTTTCTTCTGTCAGCAAATGCAGTGCTGTCCTGAAGAGGAAGTGTTGGTTCCATTGTATTTGGGAAGGACTGGGGAAAGTAGAAATGGGTCATTGCTGGTTATCGTTCGTTAGAGTGGTATCTGTGTTTGCTGCTTGTCTTAGCTCAGAGTGCTGTAGCCAAATATAGACTGGGAGGCTTAAACAACAGACATTTCTTGCAGTTCTGGAGTCTGGAATTTCAAGATCAAGGTGCTGGCAGATTCTATGTCTCGTGAGAGCTTACTCCCTGGTTTGAAGATGGCTGTCTTCTTGTTATATCCCCATATGGCCTTTCCTTGATGTGCATGTGTGTGTCTGGGTGTGTGTTTATGGGGTCAGCGGCTCTGGTTCATTTCTCTCACGAGGCCACTAATCCCATTGTGAGGATTCCATCTTCATGACCTCATCTAAGCCTAGTTACCTCCCCAAAGTCCCACCTCCAGATACCACCTACAGATACCAACTCACTGGGAATTAGGGTTTTAACACATAGGAGTTGACGGGGACACAAGCATTCAGTCCATAGCACTGCTCATGTGCTTCATGCAGTGTTGGATGAGACCATTGGGGGAGCTTGGAAATACGAAGTGTAGGGCTATTCAACCAATCCCAGTGTCACTTATTTATTTATTTATTTAAAATGATTTATTTTTAGAGAGAGGGGAAAGGAAGGAGAAAGAGAAGGAGAGAAACATCAGTGTGTGGTTGCCTCTTCCACATGCCCAACCGGGGACCTGGCCTGCAACCTAGGCATGTGCCCTGACTGGGAATTGAACCAGCAACCCTTTGGTTTGTAGGTTGGCACTCAATCCACTCAGCCACACTAGCCAGGGCCCAGTGTATTTTAATACAACTGTTAATAGTAGTTCTTCATTAAAGTGAAAATATCAAGGCAAATGTTAAACCAAACAGGATGGCAGGACAATAGGCCCAAACCTGGACTGTCTGGGGCCGAAAGGGACCCTAGCCATTATTAGAAAGGATGGCACTTTATCTGAAAAGAAGTTTTTACATAGGAACGCTAGAGGGCGCTTTAGACTGTAAGAATTTTGCTTTAATTTACAGGACACATTCAGTACAAAATTGATGTTAACAAGTTTCAAAAGTGAATAGTTTATAAATGTTTAAAATAATCATAAAATAGTAAATGGTTTATTTACTTAGGTAAATACATATTAGGTGATTTTGATATTCTAAGACTATGAAAAAATTCAATACAAATGTTTTGGTGTGTTTTCACCATTACCCCATGCTAAAGGTTATGATGATTCTATTTTTGTTTAACTTCAAATTTTAAGAAAAAGCCTTCAGGAGTGCCTTAAGGTTAAATATTGGGTTGCAGTTTGCCCTCCCTGAGATTTTGTTTTTTTCTTGGGGGGAATGGCAGGGAGGAAGTGCTCTACAGCCAATTGAAACAACTACAGCATTGTTCTTTTTTGGAGATGAACCTAATAACATTATTTTATATACATGTGGCATCCACTATTCTTATCATAAGTGTTGACAAGTACGAGTGGGTTATTAAGGCAAGTGCTCTAGTCTTTAGGGAAACACAAACAGTGGAAGGAAATGTTTGACCTGGCATCTGATCTAGGGCCTGTGGTTTTATCTCCACCTCTGTGACTTTGGGCAATTCTACAATCACTCTGGGTATGTTTTTTAATAAAATGATGGGGTTGAACTAAATGACTGCTAAGTCTTTTTTTAAGTCTAAAATTCTCTAATCTTGAGTCTTATACTTAACTTTGATTAAAGTTAAAGTCTTCAATTATATTTGCACATAGGTATCATGTCTAGAAATTACCTCCAACTCACACTGTGACGTCTGGGGCACTGTATCACCTGGATCAGACGAGAGTGGGGAGGTAGGTGATTCCTGTCAAGTTCTTTGTAATGGCTTGTTCTGCATCAGAAATAAGTAGCTTTTGTCCACTGCCAGAAAATACTCATACAGGTACTGCTGCCCAACCTCAGAGTTCCTTTGAAGCAAAAATGATGGTCAATGTTTACATTTCATTGACTTTCTGGCTAGTATTTACACTAGAATAAAAGTGAGAGGCCAAAAATCACTTGAGACTTAAAATCCAGTCTAATTAGTCTGTTTTTGATGTTAGGAAAATGAACAAGATAAACATTTCCCAGATAACTATGAGCCCCATTTGCCCTCATATAATTGGGGCCAGACTCGTTAGTGATCTGGTGTTTGATTTAATAGTGTTGCTACACAGGTGTTTAACTCCTGAAGAATGCTCTGACATTTTCAACTGAGTTTTCCTTATAAAAAATATATTGTTGAATAATGTATGCTTTACATGGAAAAGTAAAATGTTAGCAACATTCACCTCTTTTGGAAGGAAAATAATTTGGTTGGTGGAATTGTACAACTCCTGTCTATATACACACAAAAAAGTGATTCTTAGCATGTTTCTAAATTTGTAAGATTTTCAGTAACCATTTGCATGTCGTTATGTGAACATATGTCTGTGTGAGTATGTGTCTGTGTGCATGTATTTTCATTTCTTGTGTCTGCAGGTGTATCTCTATGTTCATACTTCAAGTGTACATTCATTACAGTTAGTAACTCTTGGATGATAACTTGTTTTACATCTTGAAAGTCGTTCTGTACTTCATAGTTCCCCATCTGTGATGGCGAAATCAAAATTAAGCAGATACCAAAGGGAACTTGCACATCTTGGTAATTTCTTCATGACTCATAATGTATGAACTGCGTCTTGGGAGCAGCAAGCAGAGTAGGGGAGGAAAGGACACAGAGTCTAAACGAAAAAGCAAAGTAAGGCAGGGGTCTTTTGGGTCTCAGTCCAGGGAACTTGGCCAGATGGGTGCACAACTAGTCAAGTCTGCAAGGAGACCATAAGTGGAAGCCTCCGGAGGTCAATGTCAGGAAGATTCAACCCATCTATTATTCATCAACCCTGTACTGAGGGCCTAGTTTGTGCCAGGTGCTACAATTGGTGAAATGAATGTGGAAGTTTCTTCCCTCGAGCATTTTAAGGACTAGCAGGTAAAACAGACAAAGACCATGATAAAATCATAAATGCTAAGAGGAGTGCCATGGGAACCTCAGGAGTTCAGGCTGCTGGCTGGCAGAAGACCTCACCGAAGGTGCAATGTCCGGTGTCTTTCAAGGGAAGACAAGGGTCGTGCTGGGGAGTGACAGAAGCGCCTGTCAGACATGGACCTCTCGGTTCTTTTAAGGCTTTATGAGGTCTTTGATGGACAAGCTGGCTTGAATTCAAGATAGTGAATCCCGGTTTTGTTGTTGTTCCTTAGATAATCTTCACTTATTTAAGGTGTACAGTGATTTCCTCAGTCATTTAGTGTGGCGGATACCGGCCAGCAGTATCCATCTCTGCTGTGGATGCTCGTCGAAACACGAGAAAAACATACACAGAGACAACCAGGTCCTGTGGGGAAGTAGGGATGAAATAGCCACTCTCTCTAGTGGAGAGCACCCCGTTTCCATTCCCAAGCAGATTTTTATTGAGAATCCAGACTTAGTTTGTGGATTCACAGTCTGGCAGAAAAGATCAAAAGAAGTAGGTGATTTACAAAGGTGCAGACAGAATCCCCGCTGTGATTCTGGGCAGAGAGTAGAGTTTTAACATTTGAAAGGAGTAACGGGGTTAAAAGGGCAGTTTTGGTTTCCTGTCTTTGCCTTCAAATTCTAATCTAATAACATCCTCCAGCAAGCAGATCTCACAGGATCTTGCTATATATTCTATGTCCCAGGCCTGATTACCCCAGGGGTCCGCCGAGTCTGGTCTGGACTGCACTGTCCCTGCTATTTCTGCAGGCCTGGTCAGGAAGAGGAGACAAAGGCAGCCAGAAGACTTGGATTTCTCACATCTAAGAACAAGGACTCAGGTTTTGACAAAGCCAAGGGGGCAGGGGTTGATGTCCATCACCCCTTCATTTCCACAGCCCCGAGTCTCTTCCCAGAAGCCTCCACATGATCATGCCTTTCTTAGGCATTTCCCTCCGTGGGAAATCTTACCCATCATTGGCTAACTGATCAAGCTTAGGGGGCCAGGCACAGAACAGGCAGTGTTCATGCCAGGGAAATAAGTTTTGTCTCCTTGGTGGCTTCTGGTCTGGAGGTCTCTCACTCAGCCTAAGTCATGGGGGGTTACAGCTTCCTGAGACCAGGCAGGGTGGTCCCCAACAATTTAGCTAAAAATTAATTTTATTATTTTTCATTAAAAGTATGTCAGAAACAACACAGAGGGAAGAGAGAGATCAAATGGCTGATCAATATTTCCACTATTGTTTTTAATGAAATAGTTTTCAAGATTAGCAGTCAAGACTCCTTTAGTTGACTGAGGGAGTGAAACTCCACTCCAACTAGCCTATGTGAAAAAGGGAACTTGTGGGTTCATATAATTGGGAAGTCTAGAGGGTAGACACAGGAATAGCTGGACCAGAGTTTCAAATGCTGCCCCTCATCTCATTTCTCTTCTTACAGTTTTGGATTCTATAGTTTTTAAAAACAGTATCTTTCTTGAGAATTCTAATGAGGTAGAGAATTTTGGTTGGATGAGCATGTACTAAAAAACTGAAAAAAAAGAAAAAACCCTTGTAGAATTATAAAATAAAAAAGAAAGTCATCCTCTGGGCACCCCATTGCTTAACTTTTGTGGGACAAGAGTGTCAAATGTTGAGAATAAAAAAATATCATACATCAGCCCTGAGCACTGAAGATCGAGGGTGTTAGACTGACTCATATAACGTATGTGCTAGGTATTTTTCCTAAACTTTTTATGTGTAACACATCAACGTTCATCCAGATTCGATGAGATAGGCATGAGTGTTATCTGTACTTTATGGATGAGGAAACAGAGGCACAGGGAGTTGAGACTGCCCAGGGTTACGTGCTGGTGCATAGAAGTTTGTTTTCAGTCATGTGCTCTTAACCATTATCCTGTATAATACAGTTGCATGCATAATAGTTAGTGAATAATTTCTAATGAATGGGTAACTATTGTGTTACAAAGATACTAAGCACATGGTAAAGAAGGAAAGAGGGAAAATGCTATATTTCCACTCCCAGCAGTTAGCTCGATAATTTGATGCATCCACCCAGCTCCCAAGGGTCTGGTGGAGTCCACTCAAGGTGGGGATGGGCTTACCTGGATCATATCAAGGCTTACTTGAAAACAGTGACTATGGATTCAAGGCCACAACTAATCAACCCTGGGGAGTTTGGCTCTGGGATAGCATAAAAGAGCAAGGGGAACAAGAATGGGGTCTACTTCCTGAGAGAATAGGTAAAATGCAAGGTAGGAGGAGGTAATGCTTAAACACACTCCATAGCTCTGTTCTGTAAACCAAGTATCAGGAACAGTGGAGCCCCTTTGTCTGTCTCCTCTGGGAGCCAGACCTCTTTGGGTAGAACCCTAACCAGGCAAAAAAGACACTGAGGTGCTAGGACTAAAGCTGGTTTCAGTGAGGGATGTGTGAGGCGGGGGTGTGGGAAGTATGTGTGAGGTGTCTCCCTTGGCTAATTCTTTTCTGTCTTTTTTTTTTTAAATCAGATTTTATTTATTTATTTTTAGAGAGAGGGGAATGGAGGGAGAAAGAGGAAGAGAAACATTGATATGAAGGAGAAACATTGATCAGTTGCTTCCTGCATGTATCCTGACTGGGGACCAAACCTGCAACCCAGGCATGTGCCCTGACTCCTGACTGGGAATTGAATTGGCAGACTTACACTTTGCAGGATGACGCCTAACCAACTGAGCCACCCCGGTCAGGGGCCTTTGTTGTTGTTGTTTTTGTTGTTGTTGTTTTTAGAAGTTTTAAAATTGTGGTTAAATATGCATAACATAAAATTGACGGGTTTTCAGTGTTTGCACATTGGTATATATTCACAGGGCCTATATGGGCATACTTTGTTTTGTTGCATTTCTCTTTATTGTGCATCACAGATGTTGCATTTTTTACAAATTGAAGGCAAGACCCTCCATCAGCGAAAAGATTATGAATTGCATTATTGTGGTGGTCTGGAACCAAAGCTGCAATATCTCTGAGGTATCACTGTTTTATGGAACTTTTTCATCATTTCAAAGAGAAACTACCCATTTCCCCCACTCACCTGCCCCTGGTAACCTCTATTCTAGTTTCTGCCTCAGTGAATTTGCTTATTCGAGGTACTTCATATGAGTGGAATCATACAGTATTTGTCCTTTTGTAAGTGGCTTCTTTCATTGAGCACAATGTGCTCAAGGTTCATCCATGTCGTAGCACGTGTTAGAATTTCATTTCTTTGTTAAAACTAGAAGCCCGGAGAGGTGATGGCATGAGGTGGTCTGGGCTTCCCCCCATGGGTGGCAGTGGGAGTGAGCAGAGGAGGGGTGCAGCCCTCTTGCCCATCAATAATTCTGAGTCGTTGCCCGGTGGCTTCCTTGCCATTGCGAAGGCTAGCAAGGGCTGGGATGGATGGGGCAACAGCAAAACAAATTTCTCACCCCTAACCTGTCCCCAGGTTCCTTGTCCATTTTACCTAAAATACAGGGACTAGGAGATTGACTTAACAGTGAGACAGAATGCAGATTTGAGGTGGGAAGAAGTCCTGTCAAGTATTCACACTTTACTGTGAGTTCATGTTATCAGATCATTCTCGCTTCTGCTTCTCCCACACTCCCAGCTGAACTAAGCAAATAGGAATTACAGTTGGAGTGCAGAGTAGGGTAAGGCTGAAACTTTGCAGCATATGTATGGCATCTGGCGTGGATATCACCTAAGCTCCAGGTACCTGGGGAGACGGAGAGAGTCAAGAGAAACCTGGAATCAGAGAAGGTCAGAGGAGCCAATCTTGCTCTTGCCAGTCTTAACAGGGACCTTTGTGGCTTCCCAGCAGCTGTCATTTAAAACATCTAAGGGCCCCAGACCACCTGGAGTCTTGAAAGGGAATGGGGAGAGCTGTCTTTTGCAGCCTCCTTCCCTCCCTTCTTTGGAGATTTTCCGGAGATGGGTCAAGTAGTGCAAAATAGAAGTTCTTTGTGGAGAGTTTATGTCCTTTACAGCTGTACTCACACGTTCACTTACAGCTCTAGGATCTTACAGCCATGACTCTTAAAGACTTCCGCCTGGGTTTACATACTTTGACACTCTCGTAGGAGGAGGGGCCTCCTTTCATCTCAGTGTTGTTCTTTCTTAGCCTAACATTGGGTAGACTGGAGGAAAGGTAGCCAGGACTGACTGACTGAAGTGCGGCAGAGTCTGGAGACAGGAAAGAGGTTTCTAGGTCTGTGCTGTTGACCTAATTCTGTATTATGTTTTCAGTGTTGCTGACCTAATTCTGGATTCTGTTTTCATTGAATGAGTTGATTATTTTTATATCATTTCCTGGTAAGTGAATTACCTTCACTACTTTCAGTGTTTCCATGTCCCATTTTCTAGTTCCTTACCACATTTTATATGTACTTGAAAATTCCTTGTTTAAGCTCTTTTTCCTTCTTTAAAGACAGTGGGAACAATATTGCCTGTTTATGATTTGAACAGCAGCATTGCTGCTGTTATTATAAATGCCCTGGCCTTGCACATAGTTTGTATAAGGAGTAAGTTAAAATTTATTGTCAAGTCTTTAAAGGAGCTATGTTCTTCATGTTGCACTTTAATGTTTCATGTACCAATTTAATATTTTTTTAAGATTGAAAATTTATTTGCCAGAAATGTTTTGAATTTAATAAAAATGGCAATAACCAATACATACATTAATTCAAAATATTTTCACTCAGGACCAAGTAGAACAGTGTCTGAACTTTTTATCAAAAACCTCTTTGTTTTAAAACATGCCTAAAACTTAAATCAGTTTATTTAGGGTTTTACTGAAGAAATCTAAAGTTTCCGATCATAGCTTCTAATTAGCTTGAGATGACCGGATTGACAACCTTTAAGTCATATAATGTGAGAAAAAAGAATGTTTAAAAGCATTGTTTAACTTACACCTTTCCATTGAGGGGATTCATTGGTCTCAAGCAGTGTACCATATACACACAAACAAAAATGGGTGATAAGTTCTATGTATAAAACAGGGGTGTCAAACCATTTTCATCAGGGGCCATATCAGCCTTGAGATTGCCTTCAAAGAGCCGAAATAATTTTAGGACTGTATAAATGTAACTATTCCTTAACAGTTAAGGAGTTGATATTACAACTCCAGCCCTTTGTAGGCAGCCTCAAGGCTGATGTGGCCCCCGGTGAAAATGAGTTTGACACCCCTGGTATAAAAGATCAATAATACACAACCCCTGCATATTCTGAGAAAGACAATGCCTAATTATCTAATCTTTTTGCTTTAGTCAACTTCCTTGAATGATTAAATATGTGTCACTAGATCTGGCTTGCTTTCACTCTCTCTGAAATCTGTTAAACAAGTTATTTAGTTGTGTTTTAGTTTCAATGAAAACATTTAAACAAATCAGTTTTTAAAATACATGTTCTCACTGTATTTTGATACTCCTGTTATCTTTGTTAGGTTGAACACTGGAGAGACATTCTAAGTTAATGTTCAAACTCATGGCAGCATGCCTTTCTTGTTCCTAAAACTTGTTCTGTTATGCCCTATGATCTGCTGGTGTGACATAATAAAAAGACTTTTGTCTTGTGTAAATTTGATTTTTGTATCCCTTCCCTGATATTCAGTAATTTTGAGATTCTCTTCAGTTCTAGAAATTAAATGGGAGTGGTTATTTGATTAAGCATGCTTTTAAAAATGGTTAATAACAAGGTGTCATTGCTTACACATTATTTTAATAATCAGGACATTCCAATAGGAATGAGTCTGAAGGCAGCAATCACCCCTCACTGCTACCTGTATCATAAGTGTTATTGATTTGGTGAGTGATGGGCTGCATATAGTACTGTGGTTTCATAAGATTATACGGGAGCTATCAATTCTTAATGGCTAGTGATGTCATATACATACTACTTGATAATGATAATAAGTGACTGTGTTACTAGCTTATGTACTTACTATACCATACTCTTTATCATTATTTTATAATGCATTCTTTCTACTTCTAAAAAAGTTTGCTGTAAAACAGTGTGTTGTGTTGTGTTGTGTTAGCATCACTGTTTACTGAGTCTCTTGCTGGCATCATCTTCTCTTGTGCTTGATTTAATATCATGTTGTTTTGTCCCATAATATACTGTATGGTCTTGTAGCCTAGGACAATAGCTTGGGCATGGAGTAGGCTATACTATTTAGGTTTGCGTAAATACACCCTAAGATGTTCACACAACACTGAAATCACCTAGCAATGCATTTCTCAGGATATATCCCTGTTAAATGGTGCCTGATTATTTATGTGTTTGAAACCTAGGCTAAATGTAAATAAATTCATTTAATAACTTTTTAAGGAATAATTCCTCCTCCTCCTCCATAAAAGGATACACTTATTTTATAAGAAGTAGTAAAATTACTATTTTGTAAGAAATACAATTTTCAATTTATTTTATGTCAAGAGGTTTTACACATTAACCATGCAATATAACATTTGTGTTTTCTGGACTTCTGGCCAAGATGGAGGCATAGGTAGACACACTGTGCCTCCTCGCACAGCCAAATTAAGGACAACAAAAATTTAGAAACAAAAAAACAAGCAGAACTGACAGAAAATTGAACTGTACGGAATTCTGACAACCAAGGAGTTAGACATTCATCTAGACTGGTAGGAGTGGCGGAATTGGGCTGCCGGGTGGAGTTGAGCCCCTGGCAGAGAGGGGTGGCAGTGAAAAAAAAAATGGTGGCTTTTGGACCCAGCACACAAGGCAGCAGCTGACAGACCCAGGTGCGCAGGTGGTGGCTGGCAGACCCCAGGCACGGGGTGGCAGTGGGCAGACCCAGTGAGGCGTGCAGAGTGACTGGCTGACTGGGCAGTCCCACATTCCTGTGCAGACAAACCGGGCAAAGCTGAGGAGCGAGACAGACCACGTGGCCCAGGGTCCCAGCTCCGGGAAATAAAGCCTCAAAACACCGATTGAAAACACCTGGGGGCGGGGTTGAGGCGCAGGGAGAGACTCCCAGCCTCATAGGAGAGTTCATTGGAGAGACCCACAGGGTCCTAGAATGTACACCAGCCCACCCACCCAGGAATCAGCACCTGACAGGCCCAATTTGCTTGTAAGAAGTGGTGGAAGGGAGTGAAATCTGAGAGAGAGCCGAGCAAGCACCCTTGTTCACTCTCAGACCCCTCCCTCACAGACAGCGTAAAACCCAGCAACTGGGTTGCCCTGCCCTGGTGAACACCTAAGGTTCCGCCCCTTATCCGTAACAGGTGTGACAAGACAAAAAAATGGTCCACATGGATGAACAGATCAAAGCCCCACAGTAAATATTTTTAAGCAATGAAGAGATAGTCAACCTATCAGATGCATAGTTCAAAGCACTGGTAATCACAATACTCACAGAATTGGTTGATTTTGGTAGCAAATTAGATGAAGAAATGAAGGCTATGCTAAGTGAAATAAAGGAAAATGTACAAGGAACCAACAATGAGGGGAAGGAAACCAGGACTCAAATCACAGTGTGGACCAAAAGGAAGAAAGAAATAATCAAACAAAAGAATGAAGAAATAAGAATTCAAAAAAGTGAGGAGAGGCTTAGGAACCTCCAGGACATCTTTAGACGTTCTGACATCCGAATTATAGGGGTACCAGAAGGAGAAGAGGAAGAGCAACAAGTGGAAAAGTTACTTGAACAAATAATAAAGGAGAACTTCCCCAATCTGGCAAGGGAAATAGACTTTCAGGAAGTCCAGGAAGCTCAGAGAGTCCCAAAGAAGTTGGACCCATGGAGGAACACACCAAAGCACATCATAATTATATTACCCGAGATTAAAATGGAGAGAATCCTAGAAGCAGCAAGAGATAAGGGAACAATCACCTGCAAAGGAGTTCACATGTGACTGTCAGCTGCTTTCTCAAAAGAGACCTTACAGGCAAGAAGGGGCTGGAAAGAAGTATTCCAGGTCATGAAAGGCAAGGACCTACATCCAAGATTGCTCTATCCAGCAAAGCTTTCATTTAGAATGGAAGGGCAGATAAAGTGCTTCTCAGATAAGGTCAAGTTAAAGGAGTTCATCATCACCAAGCCCTTATTTTGTGAAATGTTAAAGGGACTTATCTAGGAAAAGAAGATAAAGAAAAAAACATGTGTAGTAAAAAGACACCAAACTCACAATTATTAACAACCACACCTAAAACAAAAACAAAAACAAACTAAACAATCAACTAGAACAGGAACAGAACCACAGAAATGGATATCACATGGAGGGTTAGCACCAGGAGAGTGGGAGGAGGAGAGAGGGGGAAAAGGTACAGAGAATAAGTCACATAGATGGTAGGTAGAAAATAGACAGGGGGAGGGTAAGAATAGTATGGGAAATGTAGAAGCTAAAGAACTTATGACACATGGACATGAACTAAAGAGGGGGAATGTGGGTGGGAGGGGATGTGCAGGGTGGAGGGGAATGAAGGGGGGGAAATGGGACAACTATGATAGCATAATCAATAAAATAAAATAAAATAAAATTAAAAAAAATTTATGTTTTCTTTTTCTGTTGTCAAAGAGGAAGACAAATTCAGTAAAGAAAGCAAGAGAAAAGGTTTTAGGTCTCTGTCCTTACTATGCTGTATTATCTGTGCAGATTGCTGTAATTATACAGTTCATCTTTTCAGCAGCCTCAACTAATTCAGTTTAAAATTGGATTAAAACAAAACAAAACTTTCTTTTTCTTGTGTGTCCAAACCCATCATTTAGAGTGTTCTGAACTTTTAAGAGAATGCTTAGCTAGTTCTTTTTCCAACCACAGTTTGATTTAATTTCCTTAAAAAGCCAGAAAATTGTGCCACATTCAAAGATCCTAGATTTAGTTGTTTAGGAGCTGTTTGGGATGATGTGGGGAATTAAGGAGACCACCGTGCACTATTTTCCTTTATAAGCACAGCTGATCCTTGAGCAACATGGGAGTGAGGGACACTGACCTCCCGCACAGTCGAACATTCACATCTGACTTCTGACTCCCTAAAACCGTACTAGTGGCCTAGTGTCAAGCTTTATGGATAACACAGTTGATTAGCATATGTTTTGTATGTTATGTGTGTAATTTTACAGCAGAGAACACTAGTAGAAAGAAAACTTTATTAAGAAAATCATAAGAAAGAGAAAACATTTATTTAAAAAATCCACTTATAAATGGACCTGCATAGTTCAAACTCATATTATTCGAGGGTCAGATGTAGTGGAAGAGAATTAGGGCTGGAAAAGCAAGGGTGAGTCTTACTCAACTTACACAGTGTGACAGCTATAGTACGAGGAGGAGTTGGCAGGCAGGGATTCTCCATTTTTAACCTTAGCATTTCAGTGGTCTTTGTTTTGATGTGGACTTTTCCTCCTCCCCCCATTTCTTTTCATTTAAAAAAATTATAAGCATTTAAAAATGGTAATATTTGGATGACCTCTGAGCTTTGGGTTCAGTCCACTGGGTGCAGTTAGTTCTGTTGTGTTTTTATACTGTATTTATCAGGAAAACTTTAAGTGGAATGAAGCACATAGAGATAGGAAATGGCCTCAAGTTTCTTCTTGAGTCATTTCAGCTACAGAATTTCTCTTCTGCTGCTCGGAAAATGTGAGGGTTTGGAAGCAGGTACTCCCCACGCTAAAAAAAGCTTCACATCCTGCAAACCAGCTTTGTCCCACTTCCCCATATAAGTCCAGCATCTGATTTATGATTGGTCAGCACTGACAGGCAGGGCTCTGACTGAAGCAGTTGTGAGGGAAAGTGTTAGCTCTAGCTGTGTAGCATAGCAAAAGGAGACCATAACTATGTCAACTTGGAGATTCTTACTAAATAGAGAAATGAGGGAATGGTTTAGACATGTATATGATTTATAAAAGAGGACATTTCAAGTGGTGAGTAAGACTAGAACCACTGGGAAAAAAGACTAGCACCATTGGCATTAGATAAACCTGTTCAACATCTGACTCAGCCATTGACCAGGCAGGTGACCTTGATCTAACTGAGGGGTTTTCATCTGTAAAGATAATAATATACATAATATTTAGGGTATATTGTGGAACTAACCTACCTATTGTGATATCTAGCACAATAAGTCCTGTTAGTGGGTTATTTATTCATAAACATATTTACTCACAAATGTTTTGTCATGCATGTACCCAGAGAAATAGACATACAAATTTCTTTGTGGCTTGTCTAGTTGAAATAAGAATGATGGGTATTGTCTTCAGTATTAAGGTACTCATAGATAAGGTAAGTGGACATGACATTCACAACTGCTGATATAACTGCTTCTTGCCTGGTGAACTCCTGTTTGTCTTTTAAACCCAGCTCTTTTTCATCTTCCCTCATCCTCCAGAGGGCTCTTTCCTCTGTTTCCTTTGTACCAGAGCCTCTCTTCTGTTGTTACCTTTATCTCAGGGTTTTACAGACTCCCCTTTTGGACTGAGAGCATTTCAAATCAGTAATTGTTTTAGTCATACCTACTTCCCCCTCCTAGTCCCCAAACCCCTACTGTCTGGCATAGGACCTGGCAAAGATATTACTTGGATTGAAATAGATTGAGAGATTTTTGTATTATTTTCTCATACTAAGTCTTCAAAATCTGGTATGTAATTTTATACTTACAGAACATCTCAATTTAGGCTAGCCACCTCTCAAGTGCTCACTGGCCACATGTGGCTAGTGACTGTCACATTAGATAGTGAGGATATAACTAATGTGTGTGTACAGGGAAGAAAAATTGAGTGGAGGTCACTAGATCTCTGGAGAAGTGAGCCAGCTGAAGCAGAGGGCTGTGTTGAGGGGGGTGGGGAAGGTGGGTTAGGTGACACTCTGTAGTGGCATCAGGCTTTGATTTTACACATGTTCATGTCTCTGTATACTTGTTAGACCCTTCAACATCCCCTGAATTGCAATATTACAGGTGTTGAGTAGTTCAGAGCAATAGTGAACAATAGCTTAGTACAAGAGGAGAAATATGTCCTATCTGTTGAATTTACAGAGATGATTTTTGGAAACTCAGAGTTTAATTATTCTCCTGCAGATTTGACCAGAAGCCTGAAGTAGACATCTCTGACATACACATCCAAGTTCACTGTGTGTATTATTAGAAGCAGGCAGGTAGGAAGACGTTTTCATTTCTTTGGCTGCAGTGATATGAAAACTTGAAAATAAATGCAAGTAGGTTGTTACCTTGGTTTTTGTTTCAGTTAAAAGGTAGCACCATGTCCTTATGTGTTCATAAAACACAAAAGCTATGTTAGCAGGCTCTGAATCAAAACCTTATGAATTTGACCCAGATCACCTTAGACTTCTTGGGAAATACTATGTTTGGGTAAGATATGTGACTATAGTCATTTGGGCAACTGCTGCAAAAGCTTCGAAAGCAGTGAAACAAGGTGCTTGGAAGCTGTGTAGCCTATGCTATTTGAAAAGTAGTCATACAACTGAAAATGTGTTTTGGTCCTTAAAAAATAAAAAGAAACAGCCCTGCCTGGCGTAGCTCAGTGGATTGAGCGCAGGCTGGGAATCAAAGTGTCCCAGGTTCGATTCCCAGCCAGGGCACATTCCTGGGTTGCAGGCCAGAACCCCCAGCAACCGCACATTGATGTTTCTCTCTCTCTCTCTATCTCCTTCCATTCCCTCTCTAAAAATAAATAAATAAAAATCTTAAAAAAAAATAAAAATAAAAAGAAACAGATTGAATTTAATTAAATCAAATATCTGTACAGAGAACAGGGCCATGTAAAATATTTGGGGCTCACAAGACTGCTAGCTAAGTCCGTGAGCTGTCTCATTGCACATCCTCGTTTTTGATTCTGGGCCCCAGTCTTGATTTAGCACCAGGTTGCACATCACATCTGATGCCACTCAGGACTGCAGTTGTCCTTGTAGACAAACAGTGTGGTGTGAGTCAGTTGCCAACAGATGTCAGGTTTCCCGAGGCTTTACAAGTGGATTGGCTGTTCTTTGGGATGTGAACAGCCATGGGGTTCAGCCTACTGGAATTAAGGAAAGATTGCCAGTGTGACAATAGGGAATAAGGGCTGAGATACAAGCTTAGGAACTGGCTCAGCTGTCAAGGTGTTCCTGGTGATACTGTTTGAGATTTAACCTGTCAATAGGGGTATCTATCTCTTTATTTGTAGTGTCTACTGAGGCACAAGTTTACTTTTGTGTCTTTCAGTATTCTTTTTAAGAAAATGGGAATAAGTTATCCCACAAATGGTGGCAGTCAAAAATAACACAGTTACATTTTTAAATATAAAAATATCTATGTTTGAGCCATTTTTATGTACAGAATTTTTATGTAATTGCCACATCTGTTACATATATTGCAGTTTAATCTGATACTTTGGTATTCTTGAGAAGGTGGTATAGTTTAAATATATGTTCTTTTACCTGTTATAATGCTTTACTCTCCATTTAGTGAGTCTATATTTCTTATTCTATTCAAGAATTGACTTAAAACTTGTTTTTCCCTGGTCATGACCCATCACGGGTGGGACCTTAAGAGTGGCCTGCCACGGGTGAACCCAATGAGGGGTACCTTGTCTGAGTACAGTTATAAAACAAAGCCAATAAATGTTGGCCTGCCTCTAAATATCACCATGTGATGACAATTCTAAACAATTGTCAATGATAAAATACTGTTCCCTGAAAAAAGTCTTTTGTTGGCCTAATTTCTAAGTCCTGCTTGGTTACTGTTGAGTTTGTTCTTGTTTGGATCCTTACCAGAGGATATGTTTTAATTAGAAAATTGATTTGAAAGAGAAGAGAGAGACAGAGAGACAGAAACAGAAACAGAGAGATCAATGTGAGAAAGAAACATTGCTTGATTGCCTCCTGTAAGTGCCCTAACTGGGGATCAAACTCACAACCTAGTTTGTGCCCTGATCAGGAATTGAACCTGCTACCTATCGGATGTATGCTCCAACCAACTGAGCAACCTGGCCAGGCACTGTTGAGTTTTAAAAATTTCTTTGTGAGCTATAAATTAACACATTTGTATTACTTATTCTTTAGTAAACATTATTTCCATATGGAAGTTAATTTGGAGAAAAGCAGGGCACTGTTGAGTTTTATTTACTTTTATTTGTTTAATTATTTTTCTTTAAATATATTTTATTGATTATGCTATTACAGTTATCCCATTTTTTTCTCCCCTTTGTCCCTCTCTACTCTTCACTCCCCTCCTACCAGTATCCTTTCCCCCTTTAGTTCATGTCCATGGGTCATACATATAAGTTCTTTAGCTTCTACATATCCCCTACTATTCTTAACCTCCCCCTGTCTATTTTGTGCCTACCAATTATGCTTCTTATTCCCTGCACCTTTCCCCCACTCTCCCCCATCCCTGTCCCTGCTGATAACTCTCCATGTGATCTCCATTTCTGTGATTCTGTTCCTGTTCTAGTTGTTTGTTTAGTTTGTTTTTGTTTTTGTTTTTTAGGTTCAGTTGTTGATAGTTGTGTTTGTTGTCCTTTTACTGTTCATAGCTTGATCTTCTTCTTTTTCTTAGATAAGTCCCTCTAACATTTCATATAATAAGGGCTTGGTGATAATGAATTCCTTTAACTTAACCTTATCTGGGAAGCACTTTATCTGCCCTTCCATTCTAAATGAAAGCTTTGCTGGATAGAGTAATCTCGGATGTAGGTCCTTGCCTTTCATGACTTTGAATACTTCTTTCCAGCCTCTTCTTACCTGCAAAGTTTCTTTTCAGAAATAAGCTTATGGGAGTCTTATGGGACCTCCCCTGTAGGTAACTGCTTCCTTTTTTTAAATTTTTTTCTTCTCGCTGCTCTGATTGGTTGTTTTTTGCTTTCTTATGTGTCAAATCATTGATTTGAGTATCAGCTTCATCCACTCTACTGTTGTTTCCCCGTAAATTGTTCTTTATTTCAATTAGTATATCCTTCATTTCTGACTGGATCTTTTTTATGCTGTTGTGATCCTCATTAAGTTTTTTGAATATTCTTATAGCCAGTGTTTTGAAGTGTGCATTTGATAGATTGCTTATCTCTATTTTGTTTAGCTCTTTTTCTGGAGTTTTGTCTGTTCTTTCATTTGGGCCATATTTTTTTGTCTTCTCATTTTGGCAGCCTGCCTGTGTTTGTTTCTATGGTTAGGTAAAACTTATTCAGTTACTGTAATATTTATTATACATAGATAAATTAATATTCATTAGTCATAATATAGGCCAATATATAGATATGCTTTTTCCTCTTTATTTCAAAAATACATTAACATAATTAGAGTATTGGTCCATTAATTTTCTCCCTTTTTTGAATGGTAACCTTTCTTTTCTTTTATATTCTTTATCTTTTTTTGTTGACATGATTACATACATTAAGTAAAATAAAAGTGTCTCTACTTATGCTTCTCTTCTGACCCTTGTTATTATTTGTTTCCTTTTACAATTATAACTAAAAATAGTTTTGTCATAGAGAGAATGATTTACTCCGGGTGTTAGATGATTTACTCCAGGTACAATTGGCTAAGTATGTCATTGCTTCCGTAATAATTTCCCATGTAAACTTTATCATCTCCAATAACTTTCCTTATATTCCACACTTAGTCAAATAAGCATATATAGCTATCATATGACAACCTGTTCCTGAAAAACTTGTGTGTAATTAGAATCTTTGGAAAACAGGGATACTTAAAATATTTTTTTTTAGAACATACAAGTAATCTGTTTTTTTTTCAGCATGTTTACAACTGATTTGCCATTGCTCCTTCTTTTAAAAAAGATTTTATTTATTTCCAGAGAAGAGAAGGGAGGGAGAAAGAGAGGGAGAGAAACATCAATATGTGGTTGCCTTTCACACGCTCCCTACTGGGGACCTGGCCCACAATCCAGGCATGTGCCCTGACTGGGAATTGAACCAGCAACCCTTTGGTTCACAGGCCAGTGTTCAATCCACTGAGCCACACTAGCCAGGGCAATAAGAGAAAGTTTATTTACAAAGTCACAGAAGTAGAAGTGAGTCAAGAAATGGGGTCAGAAAACATGTTACAGAGGCAAAAGAAGGGCCCTAAAAGCTTATGAGAAAGGTAAAGGTAACATGCCTGGGTAGAAGATGGGGGACAGGAAAGGTGCCTGCATGCCCCTGAGAGGGACAGCTTTCGGACCCTCTGTCCTAAAGGCTTTTAAGGGCAGGGATTTTAAAGGAGGCTCCAGGGAAGGATTTTGATATCAAATATTTATCAGCTTTCCAGGTGTATCCTTTCAGGGTCGTGGTCTCCACTGACTGATCAGCACCAGGGCAGGGGGTCATTAGTCAGTGCAGCTTGTCCTGATGTCAGCTATGGCATTTCTGGTCTGGTTTTCCTGCTTTTCTGAGCCTGGAGCTGAAAGACAACTGAGGCTTAGATATTATCCCTAGGGGTTTATACTTAAGGGAGCAGTTGTGCAAGGGTCTGCATGGGGGTTGAATGAGGCCACTCTTAGACCCCTTGTTCCTCCTCCAAGGGGGCCTACCAAATGACTAGTGACATGCCAGGGGAAGAAAGGTCAGGGTCTGAACCTCATGACCACTGATATGAAAGATCAGGGGCTCCAAACTTCATGACCAGTGATATGCTAGGGGAGAAAAAGGTTACCCTGGAGGTGAAGCCCTTGTTTTTCCAGTTTTCCCCTTTGTTACATTCCTGGAGCTTTCCACCCTGGTCACCTTCTGCACCTGTCTTGTAGTCCTTGCTCTGCTCACGTCTAACTGCCTACCACAAATCAACCAGGAATTTCTGAATGCCCCTACTGTTCTTTAGGAGTGGCAGCAAGTTCTTTTAATGTTTTCATATCCACAGGCCTAGATATATTCATTTGTGAGGTTTCCCAAATGTATTTTCAGAAGAGTTCTTTTAATAAAACGGTTTGGGCTGAACTTCTCTGTAATTCATTTTATTAGTTCACAAAATGAAAAAGATACCAATGATGGGGTGACTTGCCATCTGGATATCACCATCACACTGTCAGAGCCCAGCCAGTGTACCCCTACCCTCCCCACCCTCCCCCTCCACCATCCTTTAATTTTCTTTGCTTTGTTTGGCACAGACAAAACCTCCCTGTCCTTTGGTCTCTTCTCACAGAGTCTACTTTCTGTTAGATGACAGTAATTGTTAATCAAATATGCTCATCAGAGTGAATGCATTAGCCAAAGAGTACGTCACTGCCTCAGATAAAACAAAGACACTTCCTGAAGACATTTAAAGAGAGCAAATAATGGTTTGAATTTCAGGCTGGGGGGGGAAGTTATGTGTGGTATTTTTGGAGAGGGAATTCTGGCTTCACATTAGACTCTCAGCATTCAGATATAAATCCTGGCTCTTTAGTCTATTAGCTGGGCAATCTTAAGCAAATAACTAACTTCTATGAAGGTTTGTTTTCTCATCTCGAAAATGGGGATGATACTTCCAGTTGGTGAGTTATTTGGATTCAGTGGAATAACAGATAGCAGTACAGCGTAGCACACCTTGAGCTCCATGAATTGACAGGTGTAATTGTGATGTTTAGGGCCATTTTCGGCTTCTCTGAAGCCTCATTCTTATGTGTCAGTTTCTGCCTCGATATCTGATGTGAAGCACTGGTTTTTCTTAGAGTTAATAGGAAAACTTTTTTTATTGGAAATGGTACCCAGACATTTGGAAATTATTAATGTGGATGGCAGTTTTATTATTTGCTTCATGTAGTTGTTTTATTATTCTTAAATCATCTCCCTTTGAATTTATTGGCGTCCCTTACAGTAGTTGTAATGCTGATCACTGAGTAATTTGAAGGTTAAAGGGATGATGAGCTCATATGTAGGCAAGAGCATCTCTCCGAAAGAGGGCCAAAGTTTGCCTACTGAATGTGGGGGTGACTTTGTGTATGGTTATAATAATGGTAAGAAAATATTTTGGATGAGTCCCTTCCAGTTATATATACGGGTCTAGTGACTACCCCAAGAGAGGCACAAAATTATAGCTTGAATATATGTTAAAATGATAAGTCTCAGGATTTTCAATTGGAGAGGAAGAAAAAAGCTATCACTTTCCCTTATTTGAAAAAACCCAGTTGAAATATTAAGGAGCTTTAGAGGCCTTTGATAAAAAGACCCTGGGACACTGGTCTGGGCTATTTATTAATCCAATATATTTAATTTCTTTGGTCCAAGGAGGAAAGTTATTTTTTCCTTAAGAAAGTAATTTCCACATTAAATGAAGCACTTAGATTCTGGTGTCTATTTTTAATGAATGAATATGAGAGCTGGGAAAAACATTTAATTTGCCTCTGTGTAAGCTTCTTTATGAAATGAGGGAGTTCAACCAAGCCCCAGACCTGCTCTGTCCCCACATGCCCTGATTTGTAATGCAAATCATAAGGCTTGAATGACTGCTAAACACCTGTTAGTCACTCCAGACCCTGTAAATGAAGGTTTACTGGCCTTTAGAAGATTGTCACTTAAACTTTTATAAATGGGAAGAAAAGGCAGCAAGAGAATTTTGATTCTGCACTCATTCCCACCCCCCTCTTACCAACCAGCAAGTCACTACTGCTTGTGTAAAGTTAAATAAATGCTTATTTCAGTTGAGTTTTTCTGGGTGGTTTCTCAGCATTGCGATTTGCTCTGATAAGCACAGAATGTGCTGTGTTAAAAACTTCTGGACTTCTGGCCAAGATGGAGGCGTAGGTAGACACACTGTGCCTCCTCGCACAACCAAAACTAAGGACAACAAAAATTTAGAAACAAAAAACAACCAGAACAGAAAGAAATGAACTGTACGGAAGTCTGACAACAATTCATCCAGACCGGTAAGAGGGGCGGAGTCGGAGGCTTATGGAGAGGGGTTCGAGGGGTTGAGGGGTCCAGGCAGGAAAAAGCGGTGGCTGGCAGATGTGGGCACGCAGGGCACAGGTGGCAGTTGGCGGACCCCAGATGTGCAGGGGCAGCTGATGGACCCCAGTGGCAGACCCTGGGTGTGGGAGACAAGGAGTGGGCCCAGTGAGGTGCGCAAGGCAGCTGGCTGTCCGTAGTCACACATTCGCATGCAGATAAACCAGGTGAAAATGGGCAGCGACACAGACTGTGCAACCCAGGGTAACAGTGCCAGGAGATAAAGCCTAAGAGCACGGGTTCAAAACACCTGTGAAGGTTGAGGTGCAGGGAGAATAGGCCTCACAGGAGAGTTCATTGGGGAGACCCACAGAGTCCTAGAATGTACACAAGCCCACCCACCTGGGAGCCAGCACCAGAAGGGCCCAATCTGCTTGTGGGAAGCGGCAGAGGGGACAGAAGTCATAGAGAGAGCGGAGCAAGCGCCATTGTTCCCTCTCTGACTCCGCCCCCACATACAGCGTCACAACCCAGTGACTGGGTTGCCCCGCCCTGGTGAACACCTAAGGCTCTGCCCCTCAATCCGTTAACAGGCATGACCCCTCCCCCCCACACACACAAAATGGCTCAAACAGAACAAATCAAAGCCCCACAGCCAATACTTTTATGTGACCGAGAGATAGCCAATCTATCAGATGCATAGTTCAAAGCACTGGTGATCAGGATGCTCACAGAATTGGTTGAGTATGCTCACAAATTAGATGAAAAAATGAAGGCTACAATAAGTGAAATGAAGAAAAATGCACACAGAACCAATAGTGATGGAAAGAAAACTGGGTTTCAAATCAATGGAGTGGACCAGAAGGAAGAAACAACCAAACAGAAAAGAATGAAGAAACAAGAATTCAAAACAATGAGGAGAGGCTTAGGAACCTCCAGGACATCTTTAAATGTTCTGACATCTGAATTATAGGGGTACCAGAAGGAGAAAAGGAAAAGCAACAAGTGGAAAAGTTATTTGAACAAATAATAAAGGAGAACTTCCCCAATCTGGCAGAGGAAATAGACTTTCAGGAAGTCCAGGAAGCTCAGAGAGTCCCAAAGAGGTTGGACCCATGGAGGAACACACCAAGGCACATCATGATTATATTACCCAAGGTAAAAATGAAGGAGAGAATTCTAGAAGCAGCAAGAGATAAGGGGACAGTCACCTGCAAAGGATTTCCCATCAGACGGTCAGCTGCTTTCTTAGAAGAGACTTTGCAGGCAAGAAGGGGCTGGAAAGAAGTATTCCAAGTCATGAAAGGCAAGGACCTACATCCAGGATTGCTCTATCCAGCAAAGCTTTCATTTAGAATGGAAGGGCAGATAAAGTCAAGTTAACTTGACCTTCTCAGATAAGGTCAAGTTAAAGGAGTTCATCATCACCAAGCCCTTACTATATGGAATGTTAAAGGGACTTATCTAAGATAAAGAAGATAAAAAATATGAACAGTAAAAAAAGACATCAAACTCACAGTTATGAACAACCACACCTAAAACAAAAGCAAACTAAGCAAACAGAACAGGAACAGAACCACAGAAATGGATATCACATGGAGGGATAGCAACAGGGGAGTGGGAGGAGGAGAGAGGGGGAAAAGGTATGGAGAATAAGTAGCATAGATGGTAGGTAGAAAATAGACAGGGGGAGGGCAAGAATAGTATGGGAAATGTAGAAGCTAAAGAACTTATGATACATGGACTTGAACTAAAGGGGGAGAATGTGGGTGGGAGGGGGTTGGCTGGGTGGAGGGAAATGAAGGGGGGAAATGGGACAACTATAATAGCATAATCAATACAATATATTTAGAAAAACACAAAAACAAAAAACATTTCCCTCTGGAAGTTCTTAAACTGTGCCTCCTGGCAGGCAAACCACATTATTTTCTGTTGGTTTGTTACAAATTTGCTTCAGAAAACTTAAAAATGAAAAGCTCAAGTAAATTGGCATTAATTTCTTAAGTGACCTTTTAAGTTTACACTTTCTATCAAATTTGACTTTCTCTTCTATTCTTTAAATTTCACTGGATTTTTACTAGATATTTTGGTAGTAATTTTGACAGAAACATTTATATTATTCCTTTCAAGGGTTTATGCTTAGTTAGCATATAATTACATTTGAACAGTTTACCAATGCGTCACTCATACTTAAACCAATGTAAGTCTCACAACATGTTTATAAAGTTAAGCATGTTGTAATTATCAACTTTTTATAGATTATGAAACTGAGGTGTATTAAGGTTAAATAACTTGCTGAGCGTGTTGACATGGAAACCTATAGTCTGAATTCAACTTCCATGGTCTTTCTACTTCACCAGCTCAGGTCAAATGACACCTGCTTTTTGCCATTTAAAACATTTTCAGTACAGGAGCCCCCAAAAATGAATTTATAAAGGCTGACTTATACTTACTGTGACAGTTTGACAAATGGATTTTCTTTCTTCCTTAAAATACTATATAGATCAATCTGCATTCTTTCCTAAAGAAGGCCTTGTGAAATAAATACAAAATATATTAAATTAAGAATTTCAAAATGTCAGTTTAGGAGGATTATCATAGGCCATGGTCAGATCATTCATTCAACAATTAAATGAGGGCGCACTCTTCTAGAGGCTGGAGAAATAGCAGGAAACTGAAGAGAAGAACATTCTGGCCCACATGTAGCTAACACAAGTAGACAGGTCACACAGCAAGTAAATAAGTAACAAGCTAGCATGTCATTAGATGGGGAAGGATGGCAGGTTTTTAGAGTGTGAGAAGGTGACATTTAAGCAGAGACCTGAAGGAGGCAGGTGAGGTGGGGGCCTCTAGATGAATGGGGGAGGAAGGCTCCCGGCAGGGGAAACAGCAAGTACAAAGGTCCTGAGGTGGACACACTCCTGGCACAGTCAAATGAAACCTTTATAAGTGGAGGGAAGAATTAATACAATGATTGTATTAGAAATTTTAGCATGTGTTAAACAGGCACCTGTAAGTGTGGGCCTTTGTGTGATAATACAATTTTATGATGCGTTTAGTGCTAAATAGTGGAAATGATACCCTCCCCAACTCTTTGCATAAAGGGTAATATTGTTGCTGATTTTGTCAAGTCATAGCAATTTTGTTTTCAAGAAGTTTTTTTTCCAGTATATATATATTTTTTTGAGTAGGGAATGCATTTATAAAGTTCAAGGGACACTTAAGGGTATATTAAGTTAAAACTGTCTCTTCTGTACCCCAGACACCTAATTTTCCTGGAAGGCAAGAATATTATCACTTTTTTCTATTCCTAGAGAAAATCTAGGCCCATAGATGCAAATATAGCATCGAGATTGGGGGCACCAGCTTTGGAGGCAGACTACCTGCTTTTCAGTCTTGGTTTTGCTACTTGCTACCAAAGTAGCAAGTGCTTTGGTACTTTAGCCAAGTAGCTAAATGTCTACATACCTTCATTTCTTCATCTGAAGAATGGAGAGAATAATCATAGGGTTGTTGTGGGGATTAAATGAGATTATATTTTTATGTAATACATAAGTATAAAATATTATATACATATAAAGAATTTAATACAATTTCTAGCAAATTATGATTATGCAATAAATGTTAGATATTATCACCATATTTAGTTTGCATAGGAAGCTTTTATGGTGATCCCATTATATACAGATGAGGAAAACGAATCTTGAAAGGTCAAGAAATTTCCTAGGTAACCACAGTTAGTATGTGAAGGCACAGTGATGCTCAGACAGAATTCTAATGCCATGTTCCATGGTTTTCTACATGAATGTCATTAAACTCTTTTATGTATGTTCCTTTCAATCAAGCTGTACAAGTGCCAGGTGAATGTAATATAGCAATGCTTGTGGTGTTTGCTTGAGAGCCTAGTCAAATACAATTCTTTTGCGTTTTATGGTTTTAGCCAAGGATATTTCATAAATGTGCAGGTTTGTTTTTAACCTTAGGCAACCTTCATTCTTCTAACCAATGTTTATTAAGTATTTGTTATGTTCTAGGCAGCATATTAGGCACAGTGGGTGAAAAACTAGACAAAGTCCCTGCCCTGGGAGGGTTACTGCTAAGTGAGAGACACAGACAAAGAGATCTGTCAAGTACCGAGTGCTGTTTGCTCTCATAGGGATATGGGGAAAGGTTGGTTTCCTTAATCCAATAATAGATGTTTTCAAAAGCATTTTTTTCAAGGTTTGTTGATTGTGGACGTACATCAAATAATTCTTAGAAACAATAGGCTTGTTTTTTATTTGGTATGCCTGAGAACATGCTAAACATTTAGTAGTGTTGCTGCTTGCTTTCGAGGTTCAGTGGGTTGCAAGCAGGTATTGCATTGTGTGCCATCAGGAAAGTCATTATCGGTCTAGCACATAAAGGAGATTATGGCTTTTTAATGTACAAAGAGAAAATAATAGGTATGGATTTTAAATGGAATGCATTAAAAGTGGGAAATGTGAGCGCAGTCTGCCTTGAAACAATGTTGAATTATAAATGCTCTCAGCTATTATTTCTTGGATGGAGGAAGTAAAAAACCTTGAACCATTAATTCTGGTTTGCTGATATATATGGTCTACTCAGCCTCACAGGCCCAGGGGGAATAAAACACATAGTTGAAGGTTTTGGAAATAGTAAACTCTTCATTCAGTTTTAGTCAGGCTCTTTTTTCTTTTTGCAATGCTTGCTTTGTCAAATTTGTTGATAAATCATTGTAGGAGCTCAATTAAAAAAGGGAAGTATAGAATGATTTAAAATATTTACTTGTTATTATTTATTGCCTTCCATGAAAATCATTGCATGCATTTCCTTGTGCTCACTGGCCCTTCTTTTAGTCTGCATTACACTTTGCCTCCTAATCTACTCTCCTCACCCCTGTAACCCTGCTCCTTTCACATACCTAACTCACTTGTCCTTGGTCTTGTATGGGATCTCTCACAGCTCCCAGCTTTCCCACTCCTGCTTCAGTAAGATTGGGATTCATTTGCATAATTTTGCCTGCATTTTCATTACAGTTGACGCCTTTGGGCGTAGAGCAGCCTGTAGCCCACATGGAAAGACCGAATAGCTCATATTCTAGGATCAGAGCTGTCAATCCTGAATGCTTGTGCTGTTGAGGCAGGTTCTTTGCCAGCAAACCCAGACCTCCCTTTCAACTTCTCTGAAACTGTCCGTGCATCCAAGCTCCTGGTTTCCTTTAGAGTCTTTCCTCAGCTGGTCAGTGTGGAGTTTCCATATTGTTAAGGCTTAATGCGCCCTGTGACCTAGCAAATAGCAATGGGCTTCTGGAATCCTGTAAGTGAGGCACATTTCCTTGTGGCTCTTCTCGGGAGCTTGGGACTGGCAGTGTGCTTAGTATCTCAAAACAGAGATGGGGGAAAGGTGGCACTTAGCAGCCACTCACCATTGTTTTCTCTAAACACGCAGGCAGGCTCTCCTGGCCACTTTCCAAATGCTTAAGGTACTTGCAGTGAGGAACATTGGATTTGCACCCCACTGCCCCCACCCCCATGATACCCCTCACTCCCACCACCACTGTTCAGGGAGAAGCCTAAGGCAGTACAAAAGGAATGGCTCTTCTGTTTCTCTGTGGAAGTGGGAGAGCTGGCTTGTCTTTAAAGGTAGTGTCACATCACGTACCCCTCAGAGTGGGTAGACCTCTGCCATTTGTCCTGACATGTTAAGATTTGCCCCGAGAAGCAGCCATGCCTGAGTGAAACTCCCGTTCCTTCCTGAGACCTCAGGAATCCCAGGCCTCTTTCTGAGTTGAAGATTCCAATGGTGCCCCCTCCTTCAAGAATGCTTCCACAGTCAGCCCCAGTCACTCTCCGCTCAGCCTCCTGTCTCCCCAGCACACATCCCCACAATGGGCTCTTCAGTATCCAGCCTGCCAGATCTACATGGAAAGTTTCTTTGGCTGATTTACTTTATTTTATTATTTTCCCCCAACGCTCTATAACTGTTAACTCTTTCCATCACTGAATAAGGCAGTATAGTGTGTCCATCAGAATTTGAATTATATTTGACTCTTGGATTAGATGAAATCATGTACATAAAGCCCTTAGCTTAGCACTTGGCACACATGGTAGGAATACAATAAAGGTTAGCTTCCTTGATCCTTTCTGGTATTTTCCTGGCAGCAAGCAATGTGTAGGCAGGTTCTTCTATGCTTGTTTGGTGAGAACCATTATAGTGGTATGGGTAAAAGAGTGGATCTTGGTCCCACTGTTAGGGTTCAAATTCACCATCTAGATGAATTTGGGTAACAGGCAATTTGCTTAATCTCTTTGCCTCAGTTTCCTCATTGATAGAGCTAGCATTATCAGTTTCTATTCATAACATTGTTGTGAAGATTAAGTTAGTATATTAGGTACTGGTGAGACCGTGTGCCTGGTACATAGTGCTTAGAAAGTAGGAGAAACATCCTCTTATATTAGTAATAGAAGTGGGGCTACAGAGGTTGTTGTGGTACACAGCAGTGGGCTTGCATTGCCATACAGCCTAAAAAGTAAGGCGAGTTCCCTCTCTCTCCCTTTGAGAAAACCCAGGTCAGATTGGAGCTGAATGCCTGGAATGGGGTTCCAACACAGGGGTCAAAATGCCCATTGAAGTAGCTTTGCTGGGGATAGGAGTTTCTGACTCAGTTAAGTAAGACAGACACCTTCCTTAAACTCCATTGTAAGAATCACCTGGGCAGTTGTTACAGATGCAAACTCGAAGGCCTTGCCTTGGGTAGACCTACTGAATCAGAATCAGGGAGGGGCTTAGAATCTGATGGCTAGCAACCCAGGCAAATAGTACCACCTGGCAACACTGAACACTCCATCACCCAGGAAGCTTGAAAAAATACTGATGCCTGGGTCTCATGCATTGGATGTTCTGATTGGATTGTTTTTAGGTTTTTGTGTACAGGCATGAGGATTCTTTTTCTTTTTTTATAGATTTTATTTTTTATTTTTAGAGAGGGAAAAGGAGGGAGAAAGAGAGGGAGAAAAACATTAGTGTGAAGGAGAAACACTGATTGGTTCTCTCTTGCACTCCCACAACTGGGGACCTGGCCTGCAACCCAGGCATGTGCCCTGACAGGGAATCGAACTGGAGAACTTTCAGTTTGCAGGATGCTGCACAACTCACTGAGCCACACCAGTCAGGGCTGTGTTTTTTTTTGTTTTTTTTTTGTTTTAATGTTTCTCACAGAAATGTAATGTGAGTCAAAGTTAAAATCCACTAAAATGGAATCAGAATTGTTAGTATTTCTAAGAATCAGTTGGGGTCTGTGTTAAAATGCAGATTAATAAACACCAGCCCCAGCCTGCTGAATCCCACTCAGGTAGTAGGGGTTGGGATATGGGTTGGGGGAGTGAAACCCTGGAATCTGCATTCTAAACAGACTTTCCAGATGATTCTTCTGCATGCTAGACTTTAAGAACAACTTGCTGAACGGTGTTTTCCCTTAGTAGGCATGTGTGAAAGGGGCTGAATGAATGAAACAAAATCATGATTTCCTTTCCTGCTAAACCAGTCTGTTAGAAACATGCTTATTCATGTACCGTATGCAAATTCATTACTCTCCTTTGATAGGTATAGGGTTTCTAGATGGTGGTGTAATTTTTAATATGGTTTGATTTGACCTGGAAGAATTTTCTGGGAGTTATTTTGGGTTTTTGCATGGCCACGTGGGAACTAAGTTAACTGGTTGAGCAGGTTGATGTTCAGCCCAGGGTGCCTGTATTCTCAAACTGTTTAACTGAGAGTCTGAAAAAGGTGCAAGTGACCAAATGGAGAAAATTAACGTTTATAAGAGTAAAATGTGTACGTAGCCGTTCTTAAGACAGAAAGCATGCTGCTTTTCTCAAATGGCCAGTTTGTGTCAGGGCTGGCATCTCACCTGCTTTTGATCACCACTGTATCCCCAGTGCCTGACGTGTGTCTGGGGCTCTGCTGGGGCTCCACAGAGAGCTGAGGAATGCAAATCCTCTCTACTGTGGCAACAGTGTAAGTGCAGTGTTTCCTCCTTTCCGTGAATGCTAAGAGAAAATAACAATGTGTACAGAGGGCTAATCTAGGATGTTTGTACGTACTAGGTAGTGCAGAGATTTATCAGGTCCTCTTGGAGGGAATGACTTCTTGGGCTGCAAAACCAGCTCATAAACTAATTGAAAACTTTTTTTGTGTGTATATAAAGAATCTGCACTCCTGCTGGAGGTGGGAGAAGATAAGCATGGAAACATGATAAGAAGGGCCCCTGGAGCTGCATGTTGGCAGTACCCATGGGAGCCCGTCCAGGGGAAGGGGTGAACTGCCAAGGATAATGCAACCACTGAGTGGTAGTGTGCGATGGATGCTTCAGGTGATCAAAGCCTGGTGGCATTCAACAGGTGGTCAACCTCTCTTATGATTTCACTCATATTCAGCTCAAGTAGCTTGTCTAGACCCTTGCTCTGTAAAGTGTGGTCCATGGACCAGCAGGATTGGCATCACCTGAGTGCTTGTTAAAATGCAGATTCTCAGGCCTCATCCCACCAAGCCCAGTGCATTGGGTTTGCCTGACAATGTGACATTCTGTTTCTCTGTATCATACTTACTGATGCTTAGTATGAGTCAGCATCCATGATTTTGATTAACTTCAAGATACTGATTAAAAGGTTCCTGAAACTGTAAGGCTGAGAGCTGACCCCAAGCAGAGGTGAATTCACTAAGGGAATGTCACTGAATGGGTGGCCAGTTGGCCTTCTTCAGATGGTCTTTTTTGTTGTGTACTGCCTTTAAACTCCAGCACTGATGTCTGCTACAGGTTGCCTCAGATAACTGTATGGGGTTCATTTCCATCCCAGCACATGCACTACAATGAACGCCTCTCCTTTTCAGCTGTGTGAACATGCTTCCTTCAGCTGCTTAGCACCAGCTAGGACTGTAGCAGTTTTTGAGAGTCTCTGCAATGTTTAAGAGAAGGAGCCTTGCTCAATGAAATTATTTAGGGTACATTTGTTTAGATGTATGATTTCTATAATGCAAATTATATAGATTATTATAATAATTTTTAAGTGAGCCAAAGCCCATACTTGGTTCAGATTTCCTTAGTTTTTACTTAATGTCCTTTTTATTTCCTAGGATTCCATCTACAATACCACATTGTGTTCAGTTGTCATCCCTCCTTAGGCTCCTCTTGGCTAAGTTGCTCAGGCTTTTCTTGTTTTTGATGACCTGACAGTTTTGAGAAATACAGGTCAGGTATTTTGAGACTGACCTTCAACTGGAATTGGTCTGCTGTTTTTCTCATGATTAGGCTGGGGTGATAGGTTTTCAGGAGGACAAGCATGGAAGTAAAGCATCATATCAGGGGACCATACTGTCAGTGTGACTTGACACTGTTGACGTTAGCCTTGATTATGTGGCTGAGGAGTGTTTGTCAGGTTTCTCCACTGTAAAGTTACCCTGTTCTCCCCCTTTCCCTAAAGTACTCTTTAGAAGGAAGTCACTATGTATTAGACACAATTGAGAATTGGAGGGTTATGCTTGAGGCTGGAGTATCTATATAAGCTATTTGGAACTCTGTATGTGAGATTGGTAAATTCTCCATCATTTATTTATATCAGTATGAACTATGGATGCCTATTTTATGCTTTGTTCATAATCCAACACTACTTGCTTTTGCCACTCAAATTATAGATTTTTAAATAATATGCACTAGAAATATACAACTTTCCTCACCCTGTGGATCAGTAGTTACCAGTCCTTGATTCCACAGTAGAGTCATCTAGGGACATTTTAAAGTGTCAGTGACCCAGTTAAACAGTGCCGGGATGGGCTGTGAATCAGAATCACCTGCAGGGCTCATTGAACCCACAGGGTGACACTGATGCCACTGGTGTGGGGACCACACTTGTAAATCATTGCTCTGGATTAGACTAAGTTTGGGCTCCAGCTAAGTGTTTTCATAGCACCTGTGTACCTCTTAGCACACAATTATTGGTGCTTAAAAAAACTGTCTTCCCTGCTAGAAAGGAAAGATAATTTTTGTGATGTCAGGCACCCTAACTTTCTTGTTCACCTTTGTATCCCTGGGGTCTAGCACCGTGCCTGGCACGTAATAAAGATTTATCTAATATTTTTGTTCAATGAATAAACAAAAAGCTGTGTTTGAGTAGGAAGGTGACATTCCAATTTCCTATGAATGAATTATGGTAGTAATCATATAGAGGTAAGACTAGAGTTAGCCCTGTATCTATCTTTAACTTGTTTCAGTTTTGTGTCTTTGTTAACTATTTTTTCAAAATTTTATTGAGGGCATTCCTTGTATGTGCCTCAAAGTGTTTCTGTACTCTAATCCTTCTTCTTATCACTACTCTTAACATATATAATGAAGCAACAAATGAATATATTTTGGCTAATTATGGTATAAGACAATTCCATGAAAATCTGACACTTATTTTTAATGTATACGTGTGTGCTCACATGTTTGCGTGTATGGTGGAATATATTTTAGAAATGTGTTCGAGTAGAAGAGAATCCAAGAAGACCGAAGTTGTGCATTGTCTAGAGATCCACTGCTGAACATTTTAATTCTTTGGGATTCACTGAGCAGAGACTTCCTTCAGCCCTGATAAGGTTGTTACAGAAATTTTATTTGGGGATGTTCTGAAATGGCTTAAAATCCTTTTATTGCCTGCATACTATCTTGAATTTTCTATTTCCTGAGTGGAAGACAAGCATAAATCATAATTTGTATTTATAAAATATTGCATGCTTATTTGTTTATCATTTATTGAATATTTACCATATGTAACATAATCCTAGAAATAAAAGACACACATTCTGTCTCGTTTATATTTTAGTATAGGAGATATGCAAGCCCCCCTCCTGGACAAGTGCATACCTACTGTACTGCATTTCAGTAAGAATATTAGCCTGGGGCTGGGAAGCTTCATGCAGGTTGTCTCTTGTCTGTGAATCTTACCTAGGGGTACGTTCTGACACATAGACTTATTTGAAGAACTTCCAAATAAAGAAGGTTATTGGACTGTCCAATTCTTGGGGATTCATGAATGAGATTCAGCTGCATCACACATACAGGAAAATGTGCAAAATTTTGTATTTATGTATATATGTGAATCTTATGATGTGAGAGCTCATACTTTTATCATATTCCCAAAAGGGTCTGTGATTTCAACAAGGATTAGAACCATTGTCCTAATGTGTAAACTGGTGGAGAAGGAAACAATCCTCTGGTTAGAGTTGCTACTGGGGTTTCTCCAGGACTTTAATGTAAGCTGTGGCAGATGCTACATTAGAAAGTATTTTAAAATCAATCCATATTTTGCATATACTAGAGTATCTCAGTAAAGAAACTTGGGTTGAATTATTTTGTAAGGTATGGAATTTAAGACAAGTATTCTGTATTCATAAGTTCTGTCTTTTGTATACAACACTCCTGTTGTGGTGTCCATGGTGATATCACTGCAGCCACCACGATGAGGGCTGCAATGAGCTCTCCTAGAACTTGTCACTGAATGTGTGATGACTATGTACCAGAGGCTCTTTCTATATTTTTCTGATTTTCAGAACAATTATACATAGCAGTTATTGTCTGCATTTTATAAGGTAGGGGACCAAGGCTCGGAGAGACTGGGACACTTAGCTCTGTGCATGAGACTTCTATTCAGTGGAGCCAAGACTGGGGCCCAGCGTTGGGAGATTCAAAAGTCTATGGTCTGTTTGTAGTATGGTGCTGGCTTACTTTACACTAATATGCTTCAATCAAGATGTTTCTGATTTCAAATAACTGACAGTGATTTTGTTACAGAACAAACAAGGGGGGCCTGGGATGATATACTATTATTGAAAGAAGGCCCCGGGTCCGTTATGTCCGCCGCCAGGGGAAAGACGTCTCTCAATGCCAGAGATTCATGAAAAGGAAAGGAAATGTTTATTTAATGTTATACTAACTTAAAGTAGTGACTTAATGTCTTTACCAAAATCCCAAAGTCCCTTAAAACACCCACAAACAGACACAGTCCTTCCTTCCTTCCCCCTTTGCCCAGTCCAGAGTACCGTATCTCAGGAAAGGAAATAGAAGTCCATGGCTCAGGCAGTCCTCTGGTTCTTCCCAGTTAGAACTCCATCTTGACTGGGGTTCCCGGCACCCTCCGCTTAGTCACCGGGATCTCTGCTAAAACCAGGTGGTGGTTCCCCCTTCTAAAGCTGTGGGGGTCCCCACTCTGCCAGGCTTGTGGTCCTCTCTCTCTCAGGGCTGCAGGAGTCTCCACTCCGTCAAGGCCGCGTGGTTTCTCTCCTCAGGGCTGCGCGTGGCTCTCCTTCCTAAAGCAGCACGGTTCTCCTTCTCTCAGGGCTGTGCGTAGCTCTCCTCCTCTGGGCTGCACATGGCTCTTCTTCTTAAAGCAGCCTGGTTCTCCTCCTCAATGGCTGTACATGGCTCTCTACTCCATCGAGTCTGCGTGGTTCTTTCCTCAATGGCCGCCAAATCTGGGTTTTAAATCCTCGCGGCCAATCTTCCTCTGCAGCCCCATTTCCGACTCCTCCCACACTCGGCTTCACATGCCAGAACTCTTGTTCTTCTAGCTTTACTGGGCTGCCATCATGAGTCTGGGCAGGCGTGGCCCCATGTCCTGGAGCCAATCTTCTCTGAGCTCCCACGCAGGCGCTATAACTCAGGGGACCTGCCCTCCCCAGTCTGGGTGGAGAAGTTACTTCTGTTCCCCTGGCTTAGAGCTGATCACGGCTACTTAACATATCCATGCAACCAGCCAAAGGCCATAGATATGCTAAATGACCAACCCAGAGGTTAGCTGCAAGGCTGTTGCTATGCAAAACAGCTCTCAATGGCCCTGCTCCATTTGTCCCTTCCCCCAACCCACACCCTGGGGTGGGGGATGGAGACATCTTAAAATCTCCTGGACACCTTAAGTTCTGGACCCCATTTCAAATGCCTATTTGGGGCCCCCCTCTTGGCTGCACCCTGTAACAATTTGAACTACTTTTAACAAAAATTTGTTATAAGGAGAAGTATCTTTAGGAGCTCAAAGATAGGAATGTATGTGTCTTCCAGAAGGAACTATAATTCAGAACTGTTAAACCATTCTCTTTCTCTGACTCTTATTTCACTGTTTCTCTTGCACACTGCTCTGTTGTTCTCTCTGACTTTTTCCTTCTGCTCACATAGATGGTTGAATATGGCTGCTGCACAGCTTCAACCAAGCACAGATATTAGCTGTCCCTAAATCCCAATTCCAGGTTCCTGGTAGAAAATCTGACTGGCTCTGTTTCAGACAAACATCCATTCTGAGTCCAACCAATTTTAGCTAAGGAGGCAGAATTACATTGTCTGGGATTTGGAGGCACTGTGCTTTTCTGACAGGATGTCTGACTCTTGTCTTTTCTTACTCACCTGGTTTGACTACTGCCCATTCTGGGTATTCTAATTGTTACATGGAGATGTTACATGGGGATTTTCCTTCCAGGTTTGATCCATGCTTATAGCTCTTTGAAGAGAAAACAAGACTAACACAGGCTTGGCCAGTATGTTGTCATGGCTCCTAAGGAAGAAGGTCCTATCTCAGCCCCAGGTTACGTATGTGTACACTTTCTATTTTCCTCTGGGGCTGTAAAGAAAAGGAAACTTCAGGACAAATGTTGTTACATTTTTTTTGTAGTTGGCCCAAATTTACAGGATTAAGTGATCCAAAAGTTTGTTTGCAGGTAAGTTGTTTAGAATTTGGAACTCATTTTACTTTGGAAACAATATTATATTTACTAGTTTAGGTTTCTAGACAAACTGCAAATGAGCATTTGGTCTGCAACATAGCTGACATGGCAATTACAATCGTGAAGTTTTCTTGCTCTTACCACTGGGGTCTGGACTCTTTTGTGTCTAAAGCCCTAATTCATTAGCTTCTTGAATACTAATCCCACTGAACTTCTCTAAAGTTTGATACTCTGAAAGCTCCATATTCTTTCACTCTGAAGGAGGTAGGGAGAATAGTGTGCTGGCGAAGGATGGGTGTGGGCTCTAGGGATTGAAAGATGCAGAGGTACTAGATGGCACAAAAGGAAGGGCAGGGTAGAGTGGAGAGAGCAAAGAGTTTGGACATCCTTAGTGAATCCCATAGGGAAGGTAGGGGAGTCTGGGGAGGAGGAGTTGGGAGGTTCACTGGCTGCAACGTTTAGTAAATGCCTATTGTCATTAGTCAATGCCTTCGTTTAAAACATTAACTGCTTTTCTCTTGCATGCAAATTATTTGACTTGTTCTTTCCTCTAGACCAGCTTGCTGTAAATGAATAAGGAACTTTACAGGAATTTCCACTTGTTTAGCTGAATCCCTGAACTCACCTCCCAGGGGTGAGGTATCGTGACTGCACAGCAGCCCTGCCAGGGGCCAGGTAAATGGGAAGGTGTTTACTGGCCTCTAATTGAGTGGCTATGTAATATAATCACAGTCCCTGCGTATGTCGCTTCAGTGGATGATTTCGTCCCCTTTTCTGACTTGTACCCAGAATTCTTTGCATTCTCAGCAAACAGATGGACAAAAAGGTTGAAAGAAGATCTTGTGCTAAAATAGTCTTTGAGTCATTCTTTTTGACTGTTTACTCTTCAGGAAACTTACTCCTTCCTTCTTGGAGAAGGCCAGTGCTGAGAACTAATGTACTCAGGCTGGTTGGACTCTCTTCCCCATGTATATTTTATATTTTTCTTCTTGGTCAAGATTGGGCTTTTGCTAAGATAAGAATAGTGTCTAATATGTTTTGCCATAACAGCTGGCCTTTTGCCCCAAGTAGATGTTTAAAAATAGAATTAAAACTTTTGCATCAACCTTCTATTTTTGCCCTCCTTCCAAGAAAAAGTTCTGATATGAAAACAAGGAGAGCCTGATTTCACCTATAACTTTATTTTGGGAGGCATGGGTGCTCTAGCAGAAAGTCACTTGACTTGGTTATTAGGTTCTAGCCCAAGCTGTGGGAGTAACTGCCTACTTGACCTCAAGAAAGATGTGTCATTCCTTAGTGCTCAGGTTTTTCATCTGTAAAAACAGAATGATAAAACTTCAACTGAAAAGTTGTTATGGGTTGTGAAGGAACAAGTATAAAGGACACATGAACCAAGCCAAAGGGGACAGGATTGAGGGTGGGAGGTGGGGAGGCGTGGGGTGGGGGTAAATTACAGAGACAACTGTACTTGAACAACAATAAAAAAATTAAAAAAAGAAAAAGAAAAAAAGTCGTTATGAGTATTCAGTGAGATGATGTTTGTGAAAGCACCCAGATGAGGAGGCATTGCTATAGTAATATAGGTTTTGATTAGTTTTTAGAGGTTAGAAGTATCCTTCCTCTATAACAAAACAACTTATAATGAGTAAAGAGTAATTCACTTACAGATTTATTTATTGTAAACCTAGAGTGTTGGGCTCAATACCTTTTATTCAGTTCTTACAGAATAGTGGCAGGAATATTCACGCCTTTCTCATTTCATCTTCTGTTTGGTATTTGAATAAGGGATAAAATGAAACATAGCATAATTCAGGGCACTCTGTGACTCACAATGTCTCCGACTTGCTCACTGGGGACATTGACTGTGAAGTCATTATGCCTTCTGGTAAGAGGCATAAACTGGTATGCTATCAAAGATACAGCTTGAACAATCTGACCGTTGAACGAAAAGAGTCAGCAGAGCTGGGCAGCCGGCCCTCGGAGGTGACAGCATTTTTTTGAGGAGAATGGTATCCGCCTCTCATCTCCAGTTTTTGTAGTTGTAGGCAGGGACTGCAACATCTATGGTGTGCAGTGTCCCGTGGGGTTATGTGTAAAAATCGCTGGCTTAAAAGATTGGAATTATTTTCCCAGAATTTAAGTAATGTCATGTAAACAATAACATTGGTCACTCTGAACAGTTTTGTCAGTGTTGGTCAAAGAGGATACAATCTGGATTTGCGATTTTCCGCGTACCTGCTGAGGAAGAGAGCTTCAGGCTGTGTGTGTGTATTCGGTCATAGGAAAGGAAGATGGGGGCTTGAAAGGGCCCCCTAGTCCCCACAGAGTGGCCTAGAAGCCTTGCACCCCAGCTTTTATTTTTTGTCTTGATTTGTTCTCACCGTTACCTGGGGAGATAAGGGAGTCTTTCCTCCTCACCCCATTTCTCAGGTCTCACAGGACTGAGCTATTTATCTTTATTCACTAATGCTTGTCAGAGCACTTATAAAATGTCTAAATCTAAAGATAAAATCTGAAAGTATTGATGTATCAGTAATGATCCTCAATGGGTTTAAGAAAGCACTGGATATTACTGACAATTGAGAGTAAGTTAGGATTAACGTTCTATGATTATCTTTTGCTTTTATTGTAACTTGAACAAGTTTGTAAATGAGTACTTTTAAATTCTTTGTTTCTGAAATAATAGAATGCCTTGGGTATAAAATTTTTTCTGCCATGAACAAAACTTACCTGTTATCCTTTGCTCACATACTTCCTTCTGCCCAGCCTCTGTCCCGATGGCCTCATACACTTCTACCCGTCACACCCTCCCCATCCTGCAGGGCTGGGCACAGGAAGCTACCATACTGGATCGGGGTCAGCACTGCTCTGACTATTTACATGTTTGTCTTTTTCGGTACCACTTGGAGTCTTATGTTTTATTTATCTTTGTATTCCCAGCATTGAATAAAGAACTTGGTAGGTAACATGAGCTTAATAAATGTTCATCAAATGAAGGAATGAGTGCTGTAATAGGGTAAGAGCATTGTACTAAGGGAGGAAGACCAGAGGGGGCTATTTAAACATGCAGCAGAGGAAGAAAGTAGGGAGGGTGTCCCAGAAAAGATATATTTTGAGTGACAGTTTGGAGAATGAGCCAGTTATCTGTTAGGTGAAAAGAGTGGGGAAGAATGGCCCCAGGCATATAGAGGGCAAGAATAATTTGTGAATGAGAAATTTGGGTGCCTGAAATAGTTTAGTGGACTGGGGAGTTAGATATAAAGTGAAAAGGGGAGAAGATGAATCTAAAAAAGGTTGGCAAGTTATATGTTACTTTGAATTTTTGTGCCAATTAAAAAAAGCCAATTAGGTTAGTAGCCAGAATAACCTCTGTGATGCCCTGATCAATTGTATAATGCCAGGTAGGATTAGATCTTATGAGATCAGGTCATTTGATTAGGTGAGTTATCATTTCATTAATTTTTTATTAACAGTTCCTTCAAAGTAAATGGATGGGCATATTGGTCTGTGTTTAAAATATAAAGTTTGCTGCAATCACAAACTGAAATCTTAGAAGTTTTAGTGGCTTATTCCTGACTTAGAGGTAAAAATCTTAGTCTTAATTTATTATTTTGAGACAACTTTATACCTGAATCTATGTTTTAATGAGCCTTTTGTGGTATATTAGTTGCTAGCCATTTAAAAATGTGATACTAATAAAAAGTTTTTAATTAGATAAACTTGAATTCTTTTCTGTAATGTCTGTTTGTAAAGATTAAAAGAGAAAATGTATGCAAAATGCTTAGTACTAAGTACTATGCCTGGCACACAGTAGGTGCTCAAGAATATAATCTGATTCTTCCTCAAACTCACCAGAACCAAGGAAGCTTCTGCTCTCTCTGAACTTTCAGTCAAAACCTTAAGATAACAACACCCTGTTTCCACATGTATCTTTAAAAAATATGTGTTTTCTGGCTGGCGTAGCTCAGTGGATTGAGCTCGGGCTGCGAACCAAAGCATCGCAGGTTCGATTCCCAGTCAGGGTACATGCCTGGGTTGCAGGCCACGGCCCCCAGCAACCGCACATTGATGTTTCTCTCTCTCTCTCTATCTCCCTCCCTTCCCTCTCTAAAAATAAATAAATAAAATCTGAAAAAAATGGGATCTCTTGATTCCCTCACCAAAGTTTTAAAAAATATATGTGTTTATTGATTTTAGAAAGAGAGGAAAGGAGACAGAAACATCGATGTGAGAGAAACATTGATTGGTTGCTTCCCATATGCATCCCGAAAAGGGGGAACCTACAACAGAGGTATGTGCCCTGACCGGAAATCGATCTCCCAACCATTTAGTGTATGGGACTATGCTCCAACCGACTGATCCACATCTGCTAGGGCTCCTCATGTATCCTAATTAAATATCTGCTAATTATTTTATAAGAGTTTGGCGTTTCCTTTGTGATTTTTTGAAAGATTTCCTCTCATTGTATGAGTCTTAGGGTACAAAGCTGATTTGATTTGAGTACAGAATCTTCAAAGCCTTGGCGGGACCAAATATTTTAGCAGTTATTTGCATTTAAAATAGTTCTAGCCCCTTTCAACTCACAGATTCAGTTATTATACTGAGGTACTCTAGACACGCAAAGCAAGTGCTTTTCTCCTGGATTGGTAGGTGGTAGTAGGTTTGCCTGATACCTACTAATGCCAAACAGGAACTGAGATGCCAGATTGGAAAATGAAAACTTAAACTGGGTGTTTGTTGGGGAACATTTAGGAGTATTGCATGCCTTTGGATTGTTTTGATTAAATTCCACTATGTATGATACAGTCACCTGGATGTTAATAATAATTGATTGCCTTATTTTGTACTTAGAGGTATCACGGTTCCAGATTCACAGGTCAGAATGCATTTTGCAGTGGGAACACTGAAACTCGAACAATTGGTACTGACTTAGCCTTTAGGTGAGCACCGCAGGTTACCTGGTCACATCACCAAGACATCTTTCAGGGAACATTTCATTGGAGATGTGCAATTTTCCAAACCCCAGTTACTAGAAATAATATAATTACTGACCTAGTTGGCCAAAACCAAAACAGAACTATAACAAATATAAAAAGTAGCCCTGGCCAGGTGGCTCAGTTGACTGGAGCATTGTCCCCTACATCAAGAGGTTGTAGGTTCAATCCCTGGTCAGGGCGCATACCTACATTGTGAGTTAGATGTTTGGTTGGGGTGTGTATGGAAGTCAGTGATCAATATTTCTCTCTCATATCAATGTTTCTCTCTTTTTCTCTTTCTTTCTTTCTGTGTGCCTTCCTCTCTCTCTAAAATCAATTAAAAATATATCCTTGGGTGAGAATTAAAAAAAATTGAGGTTGGTGGAGGTGGAAAAGAATGTAGGAGGAATAAATGATAATGGGAAAAATACAATAAAATAAATTAAAAACTTAAAAACTAGATCTTCTTTAGATTATACTCCCTAATCATAATCCAATTAAATTAGAAGTCAGTATTAAAGACATGAACAAAAAACAACTACTTGGAAATTAAGAGAAATACTGTCCAAGAAAAACTAGTGACCAAAGAGCAAATCAAAGAGCAATGATTGGTTCTTCAGAAAGCAATAAGGTTTGCTTTATACCCAAATCTTTAGGGTATAGCATATACCCAACCCTTTACTCAGAGAAAAATTTATAACAGTGATCATTTTTTTTATTTATGAAGAAAAGACCAGCAAAACCCCTGGCCCCTCAAAAAAAAAGCATATGATAAAATTAAAAGTTGGAATTAGTGGAATAGAAAAACAAGTGGAAAGACTAAATACTAAACTGAAAAAAGTAAAAATATACAAGATTAGGAATGAGAAAACAGACACAACCACAAAAATGGGAGAGTTGGAAAGAATTATAAGAATTATACATGGAGATGAAGGCCAAAACTCTATAGAAACAAATTTGGAAATATGGAAGAAGGGGACAGTTTTATGTGAATAGTCAATATTCACTCATGTAAAAAATGCAAACAGATCAGTTACTGTGGAAGTCTTTGTTTGTGCCTGTTTGACATTGGTTCTGGACTTTTTTTTTGTATTTTTAAACTCACTAAAATAAGAAAGAATAATAGTCCTCCATCTTGTAATTTCAGATTTTACTATGGTTTTCTCTAATAGCATGCTCTGAAAAGCATGCACCATTAACACATTCTTTAAGATGAAAGATGACAAGTATGACCTTGTATTTTTTCCCCAGTTCTCTTCAAATGCAAGTTTACGTACAACTCTCTTTAAAGAACAGCATGCAAAGCACTTGCTGGTAAAATGACATAAGTTCCTCCATTTGTGGCCAAGGCTAACTAACTCATTCCAGTCTTGGTGGTGGAAGTACTTGCTGCTGCTAATTCTGTTTCTACTGGGGTCATGGCCCCTCTGTGGCCTGTGACAAGCATGAGACCACCAGGCTGACTGTTGGCAAGGTCAGTTACTAGTGTGGAAAGTCTGAATGCTCTTGGTGTAGTGGCTTTGTCATTTTTGTATAGTGTAATCTATAGCTCTTTATTTTATTGTTTATTAACTTTAACATTTATTTTGGAATAATCTCCTTTGGCAGAAAATGAGGTAAAGAAGTACAAAATTTAATGAAAAATCAAGCACAGAATTTCTGTTTAAGAAAGATGGTGATGAATATGTAACTCATATATCTACTGAAGCAGCAGCAGTATCTTCTTAAACAGTTTTTAATTATTTTAAGAATACTTAAAATAATTTTAATTATTTAAAGAATAGCCTTTTGCACAAAGGCTACAGTTTAACACATGCAGCTGCAGAAGTCATTACATTTCATTCTGTGAAGCATGACTTTTCATTTAGATCAAATGACTCCTTAAAACTACTTCACCCATTTTCAATTTTCTTATATATATAAGGAAAGTGAAATAATTATTGTCAATCTGTTGGCTCCATTAGCAGAAGAGAAATTTTCACAGAGTATGCTGATTTTATAAAAATATTACCATATTATTTAAATAGCAATATAACTGAATATTTTTCCTGAATGGTTTAATTTTTTTTTATAATTTATAGAACCAAAGTATATCTTTTATAACAGTCCTTCTACTGAAATGTAATTATTTTAAATTGTGAATTTTATTTTAAATTTATTTTAAAGTGTATCATAAAAAAATTTAAATGTCTTTGTGAGGTAAATGTTATATACCAGATATTTCACACATTTTAAGTGTTAAGTTGAACAACTTTTAGTAAATTTATCCTGTGTACAACCATCATTACCATTCAGTTTCAGAAGACTTCTATCACACCCAAAAGTTATCTGTTGCCACTTTGCAGTCAATCCCCATTTTCACACCCAGTCCCAGGCAACCATTAAAAATGATTGATTTCTTTCAAACAAACTGATAGAAATAGAAATAACTGTCAGATTTTATATTCTACATACACTAAGAACCTGAACTACAACATTTTTGTGATGAAGCCAGTATTGAATAAAGAAAAGTTTTCAGCATACAGTATGTATTTTCTCTTTTCGTACTCCATTATCAGTCAGATTTTGGAAATGTTTTGAGTTTTTTTAAATATATTTTATTAATCGAGCCAGTATAGTTGGTCCAATTTTTCCTCCTTGTTCCTCTCCTCCTAGTACCCTCCTATACCTCTGGCAATCTTTCCTTCTTAGTTTATGTCTGTGGGTCATGCATATAAGTTCTTTGGCTACTTTATTTCCTATACTGTTGGTAACATGCCCTGTCTGTTCCGTACCTACCAATTTGTACTTCTTAATCCCTCACCTTCCCCCCCATTTTCTCCTTTTCCCCTCCCAGCTGGTAACCCTCCAAATGATCTCATATCTATGCTTCTGTTCCTGTTCTGGTTGTTTGCTTAGGTTTTTTTTTTCTTTAATTTCGGTTGTTGATAGTTTATTCCCGTTTTACTGTTCATAGTTTTGATCTTCTTCTTTTTCTTAGATAAGCCTCTCTTTAACATTTCATGTAATAATGTCTTGGTGATGATGAACTCCTGTAGCTTTACCTTACCTGGGAAGCCCTTTATCTTCCCTTCCATTCTAAATGATAGCTTTGCTGGGCAGAGTCATCTAGGTTTCAGGTGCTTTTCATCACTTTGAATACTTCTCGTCTGCAAAGTTTTTTCTGAGAATCAGTTGAGAGTCTTATGGGAACTCCTTTGCAGGTAACTGTCTCCTTTTCTCTTGCTGCTTTTAAGATTCTCTCTTTATCTTTAACCTTTGGCGTTTTAATTCTGATGTGTCTTGGTGTGGTCCTCTTTGGGTCAATCTTGTTTGGGACTCTCTTTGCTTTCTGATCTTATATCTCTATTTCCTTTACCAAATTAGGGAAGTTTTTTTTCAACATTTTTAAAAAATAAGTTTTCCATTTCCTGCTCTTTCTCTTCTCCTTCTGGTCCCCCTATGATTCAAACGTTGGAATGTTTGAGGGTGTCCCAGAGACTCCTTAGCCTAGCCTCATTTTTTTGAAATTTTATTCTTCTTGCTATTCTGATTGAATGTTTTTTTCTTCCTTATGTTCCAAGTCATTGATTCAATTTTTGGCCTCATACACTCCACTGTTGATACCCTGTAAATTTTTCTTTACTTCATTTAGTATGACCCTTATTTCTGCCTGGGTCTTTTTTATGCTGTTGAAGTATCCAGCGAGTTACTTGAGCATCCTAATAACCAGTATTTTGACCTCTGCATCTGATAGATTGCTTATCTCCATTTTGTTCAGTTCTTTTCTGGAGTTTTGTTCTGTTCTTTCATTTGGCCCATGTTTCTTTGTTTCCTTGTTTGGGCAGCCTCCTTGTGTTTGTTTCTATGTATGAGGTAGGGCTGCTCTGACTCCCTGTCTTAGTAGTATGGCTATTGTAGGAAAGCACACTGGTAAGTTGGATTTAGTGCAAAACAATGAACATCTCACAAGAATATCTAGGAAAGCACACACATACAATCTGAAGCTTTGGAAATCTTCTTAAAACTGGAAACTCCAGAGGGTAATATATGGAAAGGAAGAAATATCATAACATGTAATCAAAAACTATTTTATGGAAATAGTAACATAAAATAGATCAGTAGACATCAGCTATGTGTGGAAAAGTGTTGGTAAAATGTATTACAGCCAAATGTTCGTATCTGTAAAGAGTTATTATAAATAGGAAAAATATCAGCAACACTAAAGCGCAATAGACAAAGAACATGGCAATTCACAGAACTAAGATCAATGGTGTGTGTGTGTGAGCATACCCCATTACGATGCAGTGAACACAGAGAAAGATGCTTAGAAGATACCACAGGCTGTTAACTTTGGTATATGGGTGAATGATGGGCTGATGTGAGCAAAAGGTGAAAAAAAGTATTATGATGCTCTTCTCACAGGCCACTGAGGGAGATATACATACAAAACGAGTGCCGAAGTTGAGGAAGGAAGAGCTGAATTAGAAGAGGAAGGAAAACCTATGTATCTGAAAAGAGATGACTGTGGGTAGAAACATTTGCTTCAGTGCTGGCCTTATGACATCCTTTATTACTTGCAGCTAGTGACACAGTGACTTCCATGAGATAAATATATTTATGTGGGCCAGGCATAGTATGAGTTTAAAAGTTACTGTGAGTCCCTTGGAAAAAGATATTTTACTTTGCAAAGACATGTCACATGACTGCAATTATGGCTTATCAAAACTGATCTTCATATATTTAATATAAACTGATCTTCATATAGTTAATCAATTATGATTCCTCTCCAGGGGCCAAGGGGAATGAGAAGGGTCCACCTAAGGAGCACTGATTTTTGAGAAAGATCTCTCTACCATTTTCTTGGCAATGCAAGCATTGTTGAGCAGAGTCTATGGTTTTTGCTACAACTGTTAATACCTGGTAGAGTCTCTGTGTTGCCCCTTGTGAGGGCTATGCTGTGGCATGGGCTCTAGGGAGCTATACTGAACCAACCCTTTTAAGACATTCTTAGGAGAATATGGAGGATTTCAGATGAAAAATGGTAGATATGAAAGGGAAACAGACTTTCCCAGTGTAGGTTTCTTTCTTTTTTTTTTCCTGTTGTGGAATATGGAATAGGATCCCTCCCTTTCTAGGCACCTGCTTTCTCCATCCAGCATTCATTTAGCCCTGGGTTTGATGCCTGTAATTTTGGTTTCTTTGATCTGTTGCAGATGATAGTATTTGCTGATTCTATCTGGCTTCTGATTTCTGGGGATTTTATGATTCACTGTTTTGCAGGAAGAAGGACAAGAAAGGTGAAAGGGGGAAAGCAGGAAAAGAAGGGATTCAGACACCTATGTTACAGAGAAAAGTTTTTAAGGTCCCTTTAAAAGAAAGTCTTGTTGGAAAATTAACATCTATGAAATTCCCATCTTTGAGTAATTTGGTCCCTGTAGAGTAGAATCTTAATTTGAAGAATGAAGTTCCTCATGATTTAAGCCAAGAAAATTTTGACTTTTAAGTCAAGCCCTTTTTATCATGTAGGATATATATGCACAAACTGAGCTCTTATGTTCTGTACACCAGGAGTCCCCAACCTTTCTGGCACCAAGGACTACTTTTGCCCAGAATGGGGGTGGGGGGTGGGAAGGGGGATGGGATAGGAAGTGGAATTCAGGTGAGTTTCCCTCAAGTATCCTTGGTGACTTGGGCAGGGGTCGGGGGAGGTTGAGAACCCCTGCTGTATACCAAGTGCATTGTCTTGGATGACAATTTATGGGAACATTGGGGATTTTTTTTCTCATTGATTATCTTATATACAGGAATTTGGAGGAGATGGTAATATTAGTAGAAATTAATGCACACTTTGCAAATGTAAGATTCTCAAGACTATTTCATCTGAATTTCTAGTGGAGAATCTTATTTCAAGGCTAATGAGTCATTTTTTTCTAGAGTTAGTTGGTGAACGAGAGTGCTGAAACACGTTTTCTCATTGGGCTCATGACCTCAGCTTGCTAGTGGTATTACATGTGGGATGTTAAGAGTCTTGAACAATTGAACCCTTTGGACTCTTGCTTTCTTGTTCAGTTCTCCATCTTGGGTCGTGGTGGGTTCTCATGTAGTGTAAAGGCAGTGGCAGTTTGAGGTTACAGTCATGCGCGCCTTAATGGTGGCATCCATTCTGAGAAATGCCTCTTCAGGTGATTTTGCCATTGTGCCGGCATCATAGAATGCACTTAAACGTAGATGGTATAGACTACTATACACCTATTGTTTTAGGCTACAAGCCTGTATTGTGTGTTACTATAAAAAACAGCATAAGATTAAATCAAGCACAAGAGAAAATGTTGCAATCAAGAGATGGGGCAAATGCGAAACGTTTGTGGCTGCTGCCAGCATAACATGGCATAGTTTTGCAGCAAACATTTTTTTATAAGTGGAAAGAGTGCATTCTAAAATAATAAAGTGTAGTTTAGTAAATATAGTAACACAGTTGTGTATTATTATCAAGAAGGATGTTCTGTACATGATTGCATGCACTGTGCTTTTATACAACTGGCAGCACAGTAGGTTTGTTTACACTGGCATCACCACAAACAAATGAGAACTGCATGCGCTGTGATGTTGTGATGGCTGTGATGTTACAAGGCATAGGAATTTTCAGCTCCATTATTTTTTAAAAGAACATGTACTATAGATTATTGATTATTTAAATTTTCTTTTATACTTATTTTTCACTGGTTAAAATAAAAGTCATTTAAAATACATATTACTTACATTTTAGTTTTTCCTAATATACCATTTAACAGATGTGTCTTTTTAAATTAAATTTATTGGGGTGACATTAGTTAATAAAATTAAATGTTTCAAGTGTATGATACTATAATACATCATCTGTGTATTGTGTTGTGTCTTTACCACCCAAAGTTAGTTCTTCTTGTCATCATATATTTGACCTCCTTTACCCTTTACTTAGTAATTTCAACTCCTTAACAGTTAAGGAGTAGTTACATTTATACAATCCTAAAATTATTTCGGCCCCTTGAAGGCAACCGAGAGGCTGATGTGGCCCCTGGTGAAAATGAGTTTGACACCCCTGCTTTACTGCCTCCCTCACCCCCCCGCCCCCGCCATTCCTTGCTAACCACCCTGCTGTTGTCTGTGTCTATGCATTTTTATTTATTTATTTTTTTGTCTTGTTTGTTCATTTGTTGCTTTCAGTTCAGCTCCATTATAACCTATGACGCCACTAATCACATATGTGCTCCATGTTGACTGAGAAGTCTTCTGCAGCCCATGGCTATACTCTGGTCAGGTTTTTGTCGCTGGGGCCCAGTTGGTTTTGACTTGCTCTGTGAGAGGTTGCTATGCTCTGCTATGTATGAAATAGAACCGAGTGACGTGTCCCCAGCATTTTGAAAACTTTTGTTTTTAAGTCTGAGGTAACTAGATGATCATTTCTGAGTTAAATTTTGACTTTCCATGTAGTTTGACTTCCATCCCCACATGAGTATATCTCTGGCATAGTTTATATCACATTGTTTTGTAATATTCTTAATTTCATCTTGTATTGGGTCTTACTCTTAGTTTTATACTCAATATTCTTGATAAAGGTTGACTTGAATATATAAGTTGAGCACCATTGGATGCAACAGAAAAATGCAAATGAAATTGTAGCTGTTTGGAAATGAGAGGTGACCACATAGACAGTGGCAGAATACCATGACCTTTGCCTTAAATTTTTTCCTGTGGAGAAAGAACTGTACCTATTGCAGAAGCCGGTTTCCCAACATTTGTGTTCTGTCATCTGATTTCTTGAAACTGAAAAAATCATTAAAACAACTTGATGTTTTAACACAGAATATAACTAAGATGTCACATCTAAGTTACATAACTTACATATTAAGGTAGATTAGAAGGTTAATTTCAACAGCAGAAGAATGAATCTTGAATTTTCTTCATATTAAAGAGAACACTTTTCCAAAGAAGAAATTCCACATGTTGATTCTCCCCTTTTGTAGGACTACAGTGCATTTTACAGTATGTATCTATTATCTATTGATATTATCTATTATATACTATGGCATATATTACTATATAAGAGTCTTACACATAAATATCTAGTAATCTAGTATATATGTTTGTATATAGTTTTGCCTCATATACAGGGAAAATGTTAACTCTGCTTTGGATTTATTTATTTTTTAAATATAACTATAGATGTCTTACACATTAATACAATACTATGGTTTGGACTACTTACCATTCATGTCAACATGTGGTTTTCCTTTTCTTAAGGTAAGTCTGTAATTCTGATTAGGAAATAATTCTTTATTATGATGGTCAACATGGGCTATAATCTCTGTAATTTGTAATATTATGCCCATTATTGCTGAGAAAGATAAAAACCACTTTTGTAGATTATAGTGGCTAGATTCTACTTCTCAGTCTGAGATATCAAAATTTACAAGCACTTTTCCAGTCTAAAAGAAGCAGTTCTTTCTTAGACTTATTCTAGGGCTTCTCTTTAATTTGCCCTTTAAATACTGGTGTTCCTTTGGTCCTCTTTGATGATCCCTTTTTTTCCACGTCCCCTTTTCCTCCCTTCTTAGATGACACACATTGACTCAGTTCTTATTGTGTAGCAGGACTGGCCCGTGCTGGGCAGCCAAGCAGGTTGTGTACTGCACAGCTCCAGCCACCCCACGGATCAGATAGTGTCATCTCCTTTAACCTCACGGCAACCTATGAGAGGCATATCATCACTTTTATCTTATAGATGAGAAAACTGAGTTTTGAGTATGTTAAAAACTTGTTTGAACTTACGTAATAATGAATGGGTGATAGAGTTTGTGTGGGTTCAAAGCTTTTGATTCTCTCAACAGCATGCCAACTTTTGTGGATGATTTCAGCTCTTGGTTATCTCATCCTCGGCCACAACCTAAATGATGGTAATTCCTAGAAGACTCTCTACCCCAGATCTCTCTGTGTTGCTGGCCTACTAGACAAGTCTTCCAGTATGTCCTGGAGGCACCTCAGATTCTGCAGAACTAAAATGAATTAATCATGATTTTCCTTACAACTGCCCCTCCTTTATTCCCAGTCTCAGTGGTACAGCTTGGGCTCTCCTCTGTCCCTTATCCCCCACATACAATCAGATCTTTCCGGTCTTAATAATATCTGTTTTTGAAATCTCTCTCCATTTGTTTCCTTCTATTTCATGTCACTTGTCACTACTGTTAGTTCAGGCTCTCATTCTTTTATTCTGAATGCATACACTCTGTCTGAATTATAAAAAGTATCGCCTGAAATCTCACATCTCTAGGCCTTTGCATTGGCTGCTGCCTCTTTCCACCTTCCCCAATTGGCCACTTGAGGACTCAGGTTTAAGTCACTTTTCCAGGGATGCGTTCCTGGATTCCTTGATCAGCCCCTTCCCTTAAATTAAATTATGTTGCCCTTTGCTCCCATGACATGTCACATGTAAGTCTATCATGTTACTCCTCAGAATACCCTGATAATAGGTTTGCTTGTCTGACTCCTTCCCTGGACTGAGAGCTCTCAGAGGACAGGGACCACATCCAGCTTTGTCTTCCAAGTATCCAGTGCTTTTCTGGGAGGAGATCAATAATCGCCTGTGGGAATGAATGAATGGACTCAGTGGACTCATTAGGCAGATCGGAAACAATTGTTCATGTAATCCTGAAGTGTTCTACATGTTTATTCAGTTCAACTAAAATTTGAATGCAATTTTTATAAACTTGCATGGTTGAAAATAATGCTGATATTTTAAAATTATACAATATATTTTCCTTCCTCTCTGCCAGTTATAACAACAGGCAGACTGATAATCGCCTAACCCATGTTTTCATTCCTATTGGCAGTCGTATCTCCCCTTACCCCATTGATAAGAGATTATTACTCAATTGCATGATAATTTAAAAAGTGGATTCAGTCGAACTTTGGTTTAAGGTGCCAAACTTTGCATCAGCATTAATGAATACATTCACCTCCCACAAGGTGCTTCATGCATCTTGATTCCTATCCAGCAACGGCAGTTACTACACCAGAAAATACCTTGAGGTTGATTATCTTAGAACCTAAGCTACTGCTAAATTTGAAGTTAGACATCCATGGGGTGGTTTCATTGATATGTACTTTTTGCATCTGAGACAGGTTAAGGTTTGATTCCAGCTCTGCTCCTTATCTGATTGAAGCCAAACACTTAAAACCCCCTGGATGTCAGCTTCCTCACTTTAAAAATTAAGTGCTTAGAGTTAACCTAGCTAGGAGACCTTCTCAAATTCAAATATCCTCTGATTCTATTACTTTGAGTCCCCACGGTGAATTTTCTGAGTGTCTTGTTTCCCTTGTCCTTTTCCTTCCTCCCTGACTAGTGGGCTGGTCCTCCTGCCTGTCCCACCACCACACACATAGATACACTATACTCTTCAGCACCCAACTTTGATCTGAAGGTTTTCTTCAACATGGAGAGCCGAGAAGCACTTTGCTGTGTGCTCTTCCTTCCCTGGCACACTCAGATCCTTTTCACTAAGGGTTTGCTAGTCTCTCCCTTTTAGGAAGCACATTCCTGTGTGCAGTTGCAAAAGTACAGTAAGGTTGCAGAGTGAGCACAGAAAGATTCTTGTATCAGAGTAAAGACATTTGTAAATTGCAACAGATTTGGGACTGTGATTTTTTGACACTGGGGGAGCAAGTAGGTATATATTCTTTTTAGACATTACACAAATTGTCTAAGGTTTTGGAGAGAGGAAGGCATGCCATAGTCTCCCACAGTTTCTGGATTACTTTGTTACATTTTCTTTAATTGAGAGTACAACCTATTAGGTTACTAATTGTTCCCCACACAATTTGTTGACAAAGCATTTAAAGCAAAATCATTGTTTCATAAAGGCATGCCTGTATTTTATGAGGTAAACTAAGATGGTCTTGATTTGCCTGAATTTTCATTTTATCATTGGACACAAAAGGACAAATCAGGTACAAGGTGTTTTTTTTTAATTTAAATAATTTTTTATTTTTCAGTTACAGTTGACATACAATATCATATTGCAATAGGTCCAGGTGTGCACCACCATGATTAAACATTATATAACTTACTAAGTGATCATATTGATAAATCTCATACCTATCTGACATCATACATAGTTCATCACCACCAAACCAGTATTACATGAAATGTTAGAGGGTTTTCTTGAAGGAGGAGGAGGAAATATAAAAAGAAAAATAAAATGGCAATAAATACATATCGACTAACAATTTAATCTATAGATGCAGAGAATACAGTTGCCATATGGGCAGGGGTTTGGGGAGATGGGTTAAAAAGGTGAAGGGATTAAGTACAGATTGGTAGTTACAGAATAGTCATGCGGATGTAAAGTACAGCACAGCGAATATAGTCAATAATATTCTAATAACTAGATAGATGGTGTTTTGATGAGATATGCATGGGACGTGTTTCTAAAAACAGTTGTCTAGCAAGGTGGGAAGGTAGGTCGGGGTTGTTGGAGGTAGAAGAAAAAAAATTTAAAGAGCCGGGAAGGAGGGAGACAGAGGTCCTCTGGCAGGACACAGTGCAGAGAAGCAGCAAGCTCTGAAAGCCAAGAGGCGGCATGCCCCTGCCCCGGCAGGACAGAGGGCGCACGGGGCTGCCGCTAGACACCCCGCTCTGCATTTCTGCAGCAGCTGTCCCAGAAGGACGAGAGAGGGGTACTGCGTAGTGGAGCCAGCGCTGGAAGATTGGATTACCCCGGGGCTCTGGAGGCCGGTTCGGACAGGGTTAAAAGACCATCACCTGCGGTTGAAGTGCGACTCACATGGGAAGTAGGAAGTGCCGCGCCTGCGCTTCCTGTGTAAATAAACGCGCCGCTGCCGGCGCTGCTGCTGGCGAGACGCGCCGCACGCGCTGCGAGGTTCCCGGGCACCACGGAGGCTCCCGAGGCAGGAGGTGGTTGGTTGTAGGTCCTCCTCCTCCGGGCCAATAGGTCTAAGAGCCCGAGTCCTGGTACAGACCTGCAGAGTGCAGAGCTGTCAGCTGCAGAGCTCGGAGGACGGTGGAAGAGAATGAAACAGCTCCTCCTCCCCGGTGAGCGTGCTGAAGGTTGCTGAGAAGCCCAGCAGCCGGAGTAACATAGCTCTCCAGGCAGGTAGGTTTAGTAAGCTTTTAAAAAACTGCAGGCAATAAAAATAAAGTTAAAAAAATAAATAAAAGCTGCAGGCATTGCTAGACGGGAATGGTTTTGGACTAAGAAAAACAGACAGGAAACTGTGATACCATGGTTTTTAGCTCTATGTTCTGTGTCTAGTGAGTGCTTCAACCATACAGAATTGAAATCATTCCGAATGCCTTAAACACCTGTTAACTTTTAAAAATAGATGTCTTCATAAAGGTAAAAGAAACTAGTTTAATTTCTGCTAAAACAGTCTCTACAGAATGTGTTGAAAAATTCAAGGTTAGATCAAACCTCCCAATGTCTTAAGGGGAGACCAAAAGTTGGCATAACCTCAGGTGTTTACCTGCTGTTACTTGGAAATGCATAGCAGTATGTTGACACATGTACATATGAACAAGATGTTATATTATCCATGGGATCTTGGCCATATGTTATGCTGATTATTTTGTCAAGTAATTGCTGATAAAACAGTGAAACTGTGATCTTATACTGCTCTAATCAAATTTAAGTTAAAATGAAACTGATTTCTGCTATTTCAGCAGAGAAAAGGTATTTTTGCTTGCCCCTTCCAGGGTACCTTTTGCTTTTCTTGTAGTTTCAGTGACTCTGCTATAAGTCTACTCCTGATGCATATACTTCTCTTATTCAGATTTCTCAGATATAAATCCCCCTTTCTGGGAAAATGTTCTCTGTATTCAAGGTTCCACTACAGTCTCTCATGTTCTTCTTTCTGCCACACACATATCTTATCAAAACATTAGCTGGGGCTCCTAATGGGACTATCTGTCTTCTTCTATTGACTACCTTGAGATTTCTGGATGTTTGTTTGAACATAGATTTCTGGATGTTTGTATGAATTAAAAAATGTATCTAACATTTCTGATGCAGCAGTTTGGGGGTGTCTAAGCAGAAGCAAAAAATGAACTTTGCAATGACTCAGTTTTCAGGGTGTGGGTAAGAGGCAGAAGGAACCCAGCCAGTCTTCACTGAGTTGTTGGCTAATTAAAGTATCAGCTGCAGCTTTCACTGAGATGAGCCTCTTGAGCCCTGGTCCTTTTCATTTGATTCCTATGCTGGTTCCCCCTTTCTTTTCTTTTCTTTTCTTTTTTTTTTTTTTTTTACTCCGTCCACCCTTCCCAACCCTAGTCATTTTCATGGGTAATAGTCCTTGAAGTACTTCTGGAACTATTTGAGGAGAAGAGGCGGGGAGGAATAGAACAATAGCCACAGCAAATCTACAAAGCCACTTGGAGAGAATGGTATTAGGAAATCCAAGGCTTCATTTTCTCCCAATTCATGCCTTACTCTTACATACCTGTGTGTGGCATTTTTATCCTTTGTAGTGGGCGTAACTGGGAAAAATAGGAAGGGAAATAAAAACCTGTTTCAAAAGTAGCCTCTGACTAATTGAAACTGTAAACGTGTAAAACGTGTAGAGAATGTTAAAAAGATGTTTAGTTGCAGAACTGGGTTGCTTGGCTTTTTATTTAAAACAAACAAACAAAAAACTCAAACCAACCAATCTCTCCCCACCCCCAAACCAATGACCCTAGATAACTTGCTTCTACACTACTGTGCTGGAAGTGAGGTTTGAATGTGGTCACACACTGTCTAAACCCAGAATTTTACAAATATTTACAGTCATCAATGCCAAATATCTTTGTGCTGAGCCCCAAGAACGTTCTCAGCATTCAAAAACCCCATTCTCATGAATGGTTTCAGTTCATTGGCAATTTAAAGGCATTCAGGCTTCCAAACTAGGTCAGTTTAAGACATGTCTTTTTTTTTTTTTAAATAATAATTAGTTTTTGGGTCTCCCAGATTATGAACCAAGTTTTCTCAGCCAAACTGTACAACAGAGAGAAGTTATGCTCTATTTAGAAAGAAAAAAGTTTATTTTATCTATTTAGCTTCCTAGAAACTATCTTTCTCTTCAATAATATGAATACATTTTATCTGAGAAAGTATATTTCAGTTTTTCTTTTTGAAAAGTACTTTCAATATTTTAGATATTTAGAAACATTTATAAGGACATGAGAATCATTTCTCTGTGGTGTTTTAAAACTAACTCTGGCTTGTGTTTTGCCCCTGGTTTGGAAAAGTGTTTGAAATTGCCAGTTTGAGGTAGAGGTCAGGAATCATGCTGAACCTAGATGTTGATAGAGGAACAAAGTCCAAACAGTTTTTGGGACTAAACTTACTTTGTGCAACTAATTATTTTGAATATGGCAAAGGGCCAAGCTACCCCACAAGTCACCTTTTCCACTTGGGGCTGTGTGGAGTAGGTGTCTGCAGCCACTGCCCCCAAGTGCTGTGACTTTTTTTCGGCGATGCCCACCTTAATTTATAGAAGTTCCTTAGCTGCAGTAAATTACCAGGGTTTGAATTGCTGAAAGTAAATACAGATGAGAACCAGGCCTTTAATATTTTCTTTTTCCCATGCACGTTCGGAAAACTTATCTACTGTAATATTGAATGCCTACTGTTTGCCAGGTGTATGAACGCTAGGTGCTTAGCATATGAAGTATAAGCTGTGACCTCTGTCTTCATGGAATTCACTAGCTTGGAAGTGACTTTGAACTTCCAAGCTAATGGTAGAGTGGTAGTTCTCAATTCGTGTTGTTTTACCTGAGCATGAAAAATACTTTGATGTTTGTCATCTCAACCATGGCTTCTCAGATGTCTATCACCTGAAGAGTCATAACATCTAAGCCCATTTATTAATTATTTTAATTTTAATTTGTTTTTTCACTTTAGGCATAGTGGGAGGTCTTGTACTAATATTTTATTTTTATTAACTTTGGCATTTTTATTTACTTGGTCAATGAGTAATTGCAACCCCAATGCTTCATACTGTAGTAGTTATTTTAAAATGGAGAACAATACATTAAAGAGAATAAAAGTGATCGATGCTTTTGCAACATGGAATGAGGAAATTCTCATCTATGATTAGATCCCTTCCTTGAATTGAAAACACAACAACCTAAGTGAAATGCACATCTCATATTCATAGCTCGAGATACTTCTGATCACATGGCTGGTAGTAGCTACGGAAGAGCATGCTTGGAAAGCCTTGTCTCTTTGGTTTCTAATTCCTCTGCAGTCATAAATTTGAGTCCTACACCTTTAGTCAACTGGTTCTTTGTCTGTTTGGAAGGATAGCACAGGACATCTCATTTCTCTCTTGTGATCATACACACTGGACTTGTGGCTGAAGCTGTAAACCCACAAATTGTCCTGTGTGTGATTACATGAAACTACTTGTTGACAGTCTTCTCAGCTAGCTTACTCTTTATAAGTAGGTGCTGGATTTAATCACCTCTACACCCCCAGCACCTAACATCTATGCAATACAGTTCTTTGTGTGTTGACTTTGTTTTCTGCATATTGGTTTTTTAAGAAAGTGATTTGGCAAAAACATACAAAAATGAATACTCTGCACTTTGCTTAGTGTGTGATGGAGGAGATTCCTCTCCCAAACTGGTTTTAAATTTGTTTCTAATTAAAATTGCTATACAAAACTTTTACCTTTCATAAGAGAGGGCAGTATTTACATGTGCTTTTACTCATTTGGAGAAAAAACATTGATTTAGCTATTTGTACTTTAGTGACTGCAGTTTGCTGGTAAGTCATGACCCAAGAAATCAGCCCTTCTCTTCCTGTGAGCTTTTCTGAAATAACACTTCTCCTTGATTTGTTAATTACATCATTGTCTGACATGCCTTTGAGTGGCATTCCTTCCTGCTTCTGCGCTTTGTTGTTATGCCAGGCAGGGGAAAGAAGATTATTCAGCAGGGCTGTATGAATAATTGTGGGATACAAGGGAGCTGCTGATTGAAAAGGGGTGGGCAGGGCACATGTTGATGTCAAGGAGGGAACTACTATGATGAATGTAAAATTACAATGCCAAAAATATCATTGACCTGTTATTATTCTCACTCCTGCCTTCTTTGATGTTTTTTTTTTTATTGTTAGGAAAGGTCAGAATGGATTTCCTTCTCTTGGGCTTTACCCTGTGGTAGTAATGAGAATATGAAAAGAAGGCAAGAAGTAAAGAAATGTGCTTTTTAGAAAAAGGATCAGCGTTTTGCCAGTGTTAAAATTTGATATCCCAGGTGCTCTGTGCCTTACAGGGTTGAGAATTAGTTTGCCACAATGTCATGATCTTTGTGGACCATGATCTTGTATCTCTTTCCATATATTTCACCTGCATATTTTGAAGGAAAAATATAAAAATTGGATCTTTTTATTCTCACCATAAAAAATTGTAACTATGTGTGGTGATGAATTATTAACTAACTTTATTATGGTAATTGTTTCACAAAATATTTATAGTAAGTCATTATGTTGCACACCTTCAACTTACACAATGTTCTGTATCAGTTATATCTCAATATAGCTGGAAAAAAATCAGATCTTATTAAAATGGTCATAACAGATTTTATTCATATCCTAATTTCAAATAGTAAAGAGACTGTCTGGGACACAGCGCCTGCTAATATTTAAGATGCCTATCCTAATGGAGTGCTTGTCCTTTTCACCCACAGACAAGTTAATAGAGATATATTAGCATATCAGTTTAAAAGATAGTGGTCTTCAGATTACAAAGTTATAATATTATTGCCATCCTGGAAACTGATGAGACAAAGATGTTAAAACTAAGGAATTAAAGATTTTTTTTTTCATTTCTTGATTTCCTTTAAATGACGATTTGAAATAGTGGGGAAGAGAATGGAATTTCCCTTTTAGACCCGAGGCTTAGTGGTCCACAGTTTTCCAACAACGTTGCAGCGTCACACAGGTGAAGGTTTATTTCTATCATGTCTAAAAATCAAGCAGTTATTGGGTTTATTTATTCTAAAGAATAGTTTCCAATCTATTTTATTTTTTTTTCAAATAATGACCAAGTGCCCTACGTGTGATGCCATATATTTACTCATTGGCCTTGAGCATTGTTCTTTTTAAAAATAATTAAATAGATATAAAATATAATCGAGTAATTGCATTTCTATAATTACTATAGAGAGGGTATGTCCTGATTTGTTCTTGCTCTCTCAGGGCAGAACTGTTTTTCTGATATTATTGGATGTACACTGGATCATCCAGTCCCTGAGTGACCAGAGAGTGGGTCAAAGGTGTAAGCCAGGAATAGAACCACAACACTGGCCAACATGGAGGTCTGCCATAAGTCCTTGCCACACTTATCACCTGTACTACCCATGGCCCTTGCTACTCTACCAGCCAGCTGGTCTGCCTCCATTCCAGACTAAATTTAGGGTAGAACTTCAGCAAATGGCTAAAGAATGTCCATACTCTACTAGACTCAGTCGGTATTAGAGCCATTAATAGCTTCTATGAAGAACATAAACCAGCAGCTAAATAAATCATTGCGTTAGGCAGAGTGCCAATATCAATACAAGCTAATTTCAGATTGTGTTGAGTGGAAGCTGGTTGCCTGGCATGTCATTCTTTGTTGGTATTGGAGAGCTTTCCTAACAAGGTCTCAGAATCACTGTTTCTTTCTGCTCTACTAGAATATTGGCTTCATGAGAATCTCTCATTATGCAAGACTGTACCTTCCCACCACCTACCCTTCCTGAAAAGGTCATTCCCCCTTGTAGTCATCCTGTATTCAAATCTTTTTTTCAGTTACCTCACAGGGATGACTTAGTGTCTTGCATGGGCATGCAAACATTTTGAGAGTATTTGTATACCTGCTCTTCTGTTGTGTCCCTTGTTCTTGAGTAATTCTCTTAGAATTTCATGGTGTAGCTTGGAACTGAGACCTCACTACAGACCAACTGGATTTTTACATACATTAATATTCTGTTACATCAGTAATATCTGGTTGGTTCATTTTTGGTAGCTTTCTATTTCTCTTAGTCTCTTTAATGGTGCTTTATCAATTTACTAAGTTTTAACATTTTTGCAGAAGGGTATAAAAATTCCTAAATAACTACATAAGTATCCTAATAAAATATTATCCTTTGCAACCACATTATCTTTTTGTGGAATGGAATAACTACTGTGATTTTAGGTAGTGAAATGGGGATAAATACATTAGTTAAAAGTACTTTGAATGTTGGCTCTCCCACCCTCTGTTTTTGGAGCAGATTGCTTTTTCAGGAAAATTCCTTATATATCCTGTGCTTCCGACACCACTTCTGAAGTATTCCTTTCTTTGAAAATTCTAATGAAAATACGTGAGGGGGAAAAGTGGCTTTCCTGTTTTTTTCCATCATATAATACTTGCATCTCATATGCAAGTATTGATGTAAAAGTGTGTAATGAACACTTTAGAGCAAGAGATGCTCAGAATAGGTGGAACTGCTGATTTCCCTTTTCTGGTAATTGAAAATCAGATACTTTAGAGTGTTTTTTCTTCCTTGCACGGCCCAGCCATTCTGTCCTATTAGGTGATTAGTTATAGTTAAGCAGGTGACGCTTTTACAATTTGGGTGAAGTCTGCCCCTCACCAACCCACCCCAGTCCTACCACCTACTTTAGAAAGTTTAAATCTGAAGGCAGCTGTCTTTCTTTCTTTCCTTCCTTCCTCCCTTCCTCTCTCCCTTCCTTGCTTTCTTCCTTATTCCTCCCTCCCTCCCTTCCTTCCTGTCATTCTCTTGCAAAAATTATTTTCTCATTGGGTTCCTCACACCCAGTAAGAAGTATCACATTTGTAATAATGGTAAAGTAATTATAATTGTCACTGGTTTAAATCAAGCAGTAGAGTAGAACATTGCAGTGACTTTCTTATTGTGGGTAAAATGTGAAGTATGAAGCAAAACAAGTTGAGTGAGAATGAGTTATGGGCTTTGTGGGAGGAAGACTTTTCTTGCAAACTGGAGGGGAGGAGTGACTCGTCAGTGTACCTCTGAACATGTGGTCTCGTGAAAGGGTCAGGAGGAGCTGTGAGTGAGTTGCCAGTCTTCTGTGCACACCCCCTCTGAATTGCGCCATTTACTAGTAGTTTGGGTTGGGGGTGAGTTTCTACTCTTGGTAGTTGCTGGTTGTGGAGACTGGGAATTTTAACAAGACATAAATGAAGAAAACGAGGACACCATGGAGCCAGCCATTCTGATATCTCCAGTGCAGGGGAATTCATTAGTGAACATCAGGATTCTCTTGATTATTGCTTGAAGAGCTTAATTTCTAATGTATCAATGGTGAAAGGATTTCTTTTAAAAAAATTTTTTTTTAAATTTTAATCATTGTTCAAGTACAGTTTTCTTCCTTTTACTCCCATTCCAGCCCACCCACCCAACCTTCCCCACTTCCCTCCCATTACCACCCTCCCCCTAGTTTTTGTCCATGTGTCCATTAAATTTGTTCCAGGATTTCTTATTTTATATTCTTTTTTCATGAAATGCCCACCATGTGTCATTCATTTTTAAAATGCTCACTGTTGATTTTACACAGAGTGAGAACCAAAGCGCTGGTCTTCAAACTGGGCCTGGTGAAGCCTTCAGCTTCTGTGACGGGGCCTGGGAGGCTGCTGAGGGGAAGGTCAGCAGCACCTGGCCTGGGCCTCCCAGAGTTGCTTCAACTCTGGGCACTCCTCTACTTCATCTTTTAGAAAGCAGTGGTTTACTGGAGAGTTTGTTTTCATAAAATTCCATTGCTTTAAAAACATTTGAAAGCCATCCCTTTAGGGAATTGGTGTTATTGTACACAGAAAAATAAATCATTCCTTTTTGAAGCATTATTTTGGATTGTTACATATCTCAAAGAGATGAAATATGTGCCTTCTTTCCCCTCTCTCACTGAGTCATAAGTAATTGCCCTGATTGGAATGCTTGGCATTTTTTTTAAGCAAAACAGATCTCTGCTTTATAAAAAGTTTTGTCATGAAATATTTTTATATAAATAAATTTTCAAAATTTATATATATTTAAAACCATTTTATTGAGGTGTCATTGGCAGACAAAAAGCTACATGTATTTAATGCACACAACTTGAGTTTAGAGATAAGTATACACCTGTGGAACAACGTAATGCCTATAGTTAAGAATACTGTATCGTAACCCTGGCTCTGTGGCTCTGTGGGTTGAGTGTCGGACTATAAGCTGGGGGTGGGGTGGGGGGGGGTGTTGTTGATTTGATTCCCAGTCCTGGCTCCCCTGACTGGGTTGTGGACTGGGTCCCTGGTTTGGGGTGTTCAACAAGCAACCAGTCTGTGTTCCTCTTGCACATTGATGTTTCTCTCCTTTTCTTTCTCCCTCCCTTCCTGTCTCTAAAATTAAATAAATAAAATCTTAAAAAAAAGAATGCTATATTATATACTTAAAAGTTTTCTAAGAGGGTAGATCTTACATTCAGTGTTCTAATAATGTACATAAAATGATAAAGAGGGCAGAAGGAAACTTGGAGATGATGGATATATTAAAATTTTTTAACTTTGATTTCATACTGTAGGCTATATGTCACAAACTAAGGAGTAAAATTTTAAGTATATGCTAAGGGACAAGATTATGTTTCAGATGGCCTTGATTAAAACAATTTCTAGTTCTGCCTTCCAAAGAAGACTATTTCTAAGGTATACTTTCTAAAAGGTATTAAATTATGTCTATGGTTTTTGAGAGCATTAAAAATTTGGCTTGTTTAATGTCTCCTAAAAAATACTGTAGGTTGAGACTGAGAAATAATTGACTTTCTTGAAGAGCACCTAGGTCTCTTATTAGGTTGAAACAGCATGGCTTATCTATTCGCTGCAGCTTTCCTCAGATGGGCTCAGAAGTGTAATTGGCATTTGTGGGGAGGCCTGGTTCTGGCCTGTGTCATTTCCCATCTTCACCACTCAGGAAGCATTTACAGGCTACATTGCTTCATGTTGTTTGACTTGGGATTTATCTTTTTTAGGGGGGAAGATAACTCAGAATATGTTGTGTGAGCAGTGTAAGGAAAACAGAGATGAGAAGACAGCGGTTGGGGAAGATTGATGAGCCTCGGTGTGCTTTGGGGAGTCTTGAGAAACAAATGGGTGATAGTTTTCTAAGCATAAACTGGGAAGAGGGGAGAGGTAAAATAATTCATTTTTATCCCTAACTTACTCTGAAGAGATTTTTTTTTTAACGTCAAAATCCTGAATTTGATATACAGTTTGATTTGAATTTAATTTGCTCTTGACTGATAACCTATTCATAGTTAATAAAATAAGAACACTGTGTCTTGAACCTTATTGGCTCTTTCCCAAGAGGTATCATATTGCAAATCAATCATTGGTTAGCATCCTATTTTTAATCAAATCTTCTACTACCACTCATGGAGTAGGTGAAAAACCCTGAATAACTGTACATTACTAGAGTTACTAACTATTGACTATTTCTGGTATGACATTAAGAAAGTCAGTGCAGTTACATATCATAGATTTTTTCTTTCCAACTCATTTAATTTGGTTTTTCCCTCCATTGCTTTAATACTTTTTTTTTTTTTACCTATTATTGAGACTTAAGCAACTGGGGACCATGTAGCAGATGCTGAACATGCCATTTCTTTTGCCCCAAAATTGGGAAGAAAAAGTCTGGTTCTTATAGGGAGAAAGGGTATTTACAATTATTCTATGGAAAAAATTATTAGAATTTGCCATACTCTTTTTAAAATAGTAAGAACTTCAGGATTTTGCTTTTATTTAATCAGAACATGAATTTTCTTGGTGTAATATACTAGTAAACAGTGAATGTGCAGGAAGCTTATTTTTACAGGTATTAATGTCTTTTAAAAGATCAATGTCTCTTTTAAAGATATTCTGGATAAAAACAATCTAGTGGAGGACTTTAGTTATAATTTTTACTTTTCAGTGTAAAAATATTTTTTCCTATAGTTATGCTATGTGTGGAGACACATTTTATTTTTGCAAAGTTTCAGTGAACTTACGATAGCTGTGGTCATGGACTTCACGGTTCTCTCTCTCTCTCTCTCTCTCTCTCTCTCTCTCTCTCTCTCTCTCCCTGCCCCCCCCCCCTTCCTACTTCTCTCTCTCCCTGCTCCATCCCACCACATAATATTCACGTGTGAGCCAGCTCTGGTGTAATGGGCCAGGTACTTGGCTTGGCCCCACAAGATGGAGGTTTGAGTTTTGCTCTGCCTTGTACAAACTCGGAGAACTGTGGCAGGTTGCTTAACATCATAGGACCTCAACTCCTCTATAAAATGAAGAAGATAATTCTTATGGTTGCAAAATAATAAAGGAAATATTGTACATGAAGGAACACAATACTAACACCCTATTGAAATTTTTTTATTGGAGTAAGATATGTGTAAGTTATTTCAAACATTTGAAGTGTTTAATTGTATTTACAATGTCCTACAACCATCACACTGTCTATTTCCAGAACTTTTTAGCATCCTAAACAGAAACTCTGTACTCGTTAAATAATAACTTTGTTTTCTTTTCCTCCAGCTCTTGGTAACCACCTTCCTAATTTCTGTCTCCGTGGATTTGACTGCTCTAGATACTTCATATAAATGGAATCATATACCATTTGCCCTTTTGTCTCTGGCTTATTTCACTTAGCATGTCTTCAAGGTTCATCCATGTTGTAGCATATATCAGAATTTCAGTCCTTTTTAAGACTGAATAATATTCCATTTTATATTTATAGCATATTTGGTTTATCCATTCATCTATTGATGAATATTTGGATTGTTAACACCTTCTAAGTAGTGTGAAAAATGCCACTGTGAACATTGGTGTGCAAATATCTGTTTGAGTCCCCTTTTCAGTATTTTTTGGGGGGTACACATCTAGAAGTAGAATTGCTGAATCATATGTTAGTTCTTTGTTTAGCATTTTGGGTGACATCCTATTTTTAATTATTTTTGAATCTATTGAATTGATTGTAGTGGCATGACTCCTAAATGGAGTGTTTACTCATAGTGATTACTCTATTCCCATAGTTTATGTGACTTGAGTCAGGGCAGTGAGGTCACCTTCAGTTTTAGGAACACCTTGCCCATGGTTTTCAGAAATGTATTCGCTGTACACTTAGAGATCATAGAGGGTGAGGTTTTCTCTGTTGGTATCCAACTGTGTTGGTTAAACAATCGTTGTATCAATGACTATAGTATTTTCTGCTTTGCACCTTTCTGCAGGGGTTAAGGAGACTAAAGCGGCTGAGCAGGCTGATGGGCTCAGTTGGTAGGCTGCATTATCTCACCATGACTGCTGAAAACCCAACGCCTGGAGACCTGGCTCTGGCTCCTCTTGTTACTTGCAAACTCTGCCTGTGTGAACAGTCTTTGGACAAGATGACCACACTCCAGGAATGCCGGTGCATCTTTTGCACAGCTGTAAGTTTTCCCTGATGTTTTCATCATGAGAAAATACAAAGGGAAGAGCTGTGAAGGCATAGGATCCATTTCTGATCCATTACTGAGAAGCTGAATTTGCTACAATGTGATCCTACTTTGGAGAGTAGTGTGTACAGTTGTATACACTACTGTGGAGAGGAATTCCACATTTGGGTCTGTTTCTGAATAGTATCTTAAATGGTAAATTCTCTATATACTGGTTTTTAGGAAGAGTGAAATTCGTGTGTGAGATTTAATTATTTGATGGGTAAGCACAGTTTTTCTGTTGTTAAAGTTCTAGCTAAGAAACTAAATAGAGACATTTTTAACATGTATTAGTTAACTCTCATCAGTAAGAAGTTCATGGAGTATTTTGAATGATGGAGAAATCAGGTAGTAATTTACTGAGTTTTCTTTTATATACTTGTTCAGCTCCTACAAGGCACATGGTATACCACTGTTTAACGTTATTGTATCTCCTTTTCTTTTTTCCAATTTTCACAATTTGCTGAAGGCCGCTTACTCCTCTTAATAGAGAAATGCTGTAACTCTCCAGATGTGGGCTTGTCTCTTTCAGTTTGACACTTGATATCAATGCTGGTGACCTTCATTGCACATTTCCCTGAAGATTGGTTGGTTAGGGTATAAAGGTAGTAAACAGACCGACAAGTTCAAAGTAACTACAGAAGTTTGAGCCCAGGTGATCTTACTCAATTTTTCATTTATTCAAACATTTTTTGAGCTTCTACTGTGTGCCAGGCACAGTGCTGAATGTTGGGAATATAAAAATGGATCAGGTACTTTCCACAGGGAAGATGGACACATTGAAGGAGCACCACTAGAGTGTGGTGAAGTCAGGGGTGGCTGCTATGGCTTCCCCCAGGAGCATCCACCCACTTGGGGCTGGGGAGGTGGGAGGGGCCTCTGGGTGGCAGTGATCTCCGAGCTGAGGCTTTAACAAGAGATCGCAAACTGATGCCCATAGACCACATTTGGCCTCAACAGGTTTCTTACTTTCTTTCTTTTTTGACTGAGAAATTTAAAATAACAAATTTTACAAAATTTTCATGAAAAATGAAAAAACTAGTAAGATACAGCTACTCTGGGCCTGTGTTCATGGGCCCAGAAACAGATGATCCTTCCTTCATTTATGTCCCTGTCTCTCTCCTGTAAACGAGTCTATTTGAATCAACAGCACTTTAAAACTAAGGGTAGGTTGGCGAAGAGTCGGACAGGAAGAGTGCTGGCATCTCAGAATGGTAGAGGGGAGGGTCTGATGCCTAGATTCAGTATTTACCATTTATCTTTGCTTTGGTAGGCCTTGTATGGGCAGACTGTTAATATTTATTATACAGACAGTACAGTAATCACTGGACAAATGACAGTTTAATGCCCTGACTGTGTGAAGGAAATTGAACAGTTTAGTTACAGTGATCGGTGGTTAAATCATGGGGACTAATGAGAAAGGAATCATTTAGGAAGTATAATCATTTATAAAGAGGCATGTTTATTACCAAGCTTTACTAAGCATTCTTTTTTTAACAGACAAATTAAGGTAAAATAAAATTTCCTTGTTTATTTAATCAATGTAGTACCTTTTTAAGCTAATTCATACCAATTTTCTTTAAAAATGTTTTTGTGAGGGAGAATTTGGGTAGGGAGAAGCCTCAGCATGACTTTTAGGTAAAAAGGAAAGGGACTGAAATCCTTTTCATGTGTTTTGAACTCTAGGATCCAAAGATGTCAGAGAATAGCATTGTCTGTTCATTCACTCGGCAGCACTCTAGTGAGCAGCATCTGTATGCCAGGAACTGTTCTAGGCCCCAGGATCTATCAGTTAAAGAAACAAAATCCAGTAGATATCCTTGCTGTTACCAAAGCAAGTTATACAATAAACAGTAGACATAATGAATAGGAAATTATAATATTAGGTGATAAGGGCTTAGAAAAAAGGTCTAGTAGGAGGTGAGGAGTGTGGGGCAAGGGGACATGACAGTTCAAGCAGGGTGAAGGACTCTTGCTACGTGAGGTTCCTGCTGGTTCTGCTCATCTTGTCAGTGTGTGTTGCTTTATAGGAAGTGAGGCTATAGCTTTGTCATCTCAGGGCAGCTTTAGTTTTCTTTGGTCTTGCTTTGTTTCTGAATGCTGTGCTTAGAGAGTGAGTATTTCTCTGACTTTTTCACACATGTTTCAGACCCTTGCTGGTCCTTGAAACAAATGAATCAGAAGCAACATTTGGTTAAAAGCAGGATGGAAATTTTTGTCCTAGTGTTACTGGACAAAAAGCAGGGTATGGAATTCAGTTTTCATTGTGAGATGTAATAGCACAGAATTCAAGCTGGTATGTCAGTGTTGAGTAGAGCACAAAAGCTTGGGTTGTATTTCATATTCCCAAGGAGCTGACACTGACATATTGTTTCAGTAGATTCAGTTCCCAATTAAAGACAGAACAACTGCTTCTCATATCTCCTTCAGCAGTGTAGAGGTAGGAGTTAGTACAATTAGATCATTCTGTCATCTAGGTTCATACTTCCTTATTGTTGGGGAGTGCTCAAAAGCAGAAAGTCAAATGGCACGGTATTTTTGGTAACCCTCCAACTTTGGGACTTTTTGTACCTATAAACATTGGAACTTTTTGTACCTATAAACATTAACCTTGCTTGGCTTCCTGATACCCCATTTCCTATGACTGGCCAAAATAGTAAATTGCATGTGTCTGATTACATCAGTGTCTGTAAATCTGCAATTGATACCAAACTCACCTGAAATGTTACTCTTTTTATTGTCAGAGCTTTTATTTCTTCTTTAAAAAACTGATTGAAAAATGTATCTAATCTTCACAGATATTAATTTGCACTCATATTAAAGAGATCTAATATGTTTTCAAGGCTGAAAAGAAATCTGTGACCTTTTAACTTATGTCATATACTACTAATTTCAACATTAAATGTAATTGGATGATCTCTCTCAATTATTGGCTAGGAAAGACCAAATATTTTAAATGGTTTTGCCACTTAAGTCCCTTTCTCCCCTTCATTAGGCAAATGTCCAAATGTAATGGTCTTCCTGCTAGATATGGTGCTATACGTACATATTTTCATAGATCTAATCAAGCTTTGTATACATTCTGTCCTAATCCTGTTTTCCCTAAGATATATCCCTGAACGTTTGTTGTGAGGTTAAAGCCTTTTTGTTTCCAAGATCAGTGTACTCTGGGAGTGCCGAGTAGACAGATGTGGAGTGTTTGACTTGAACACTGGATATCAGCCAGCTCATTCCCTATCTTTAGGGAGACCTGGCCTTTCAGTAGACATCCCCTGACCTGTGTGGTCCATGGACCTGCCGCTCTGAGAAACAGATACTCCTTGAACAGAGTGTTCCACATGCAAATTATCTTGGAAAGTGGTGTGTTCCCTTTCTCTCTTAGGGGGACCCAATGCATATTTGCATGTTAGAGGCTCTGTGAAATATTGTGGCTAAGAGGAAAGCAAGGGGACCCTGTTTAATTTCTTCCAAAGCATTTACATTTGATCATACAACCTTCTTTTTTTAGTGGAATACCTGTTAACTTGCCTACAACTAGAGCTCTGAAGAATGCTGCTTTAAATTATTCCATGTAGTTAATTCTTGACTTAAGTGACATCTAGAGAAAAGAATGTGATGAACATCACTTTAAATAATCCATCAATATATTGAGTTTATTTTTAAAGGAAACTTACCACATTCTAATTATGAAGATGATTTTTGTTAAACTGCTTGGCTTTAATATGCAGAAGAAAGTGTAGTATAAAGAAAGGCGAGCTGAATTTACATGGCAAAAATGGGTGTCGCTCTCACTAGCATGACTGAAGTTATAAGTCATTAGGTGTATTATGGAGCCAGAGAAGTTAATATTTGGGAGTTATGGAAAGAGGTGTTGCAAAATTACTTGTTTTTGTAATTGATGGTTTTTGTAATTTCTCAGGAATGTTGGTCTACTAACTAATGATATGCAAACAGTCTCTCTCTCTCCTATTTAAATAATCCAGATATGCAAACTCAAATTTTCCTCTTCTGGTTTCTGCAGCACACTTTTTTTGAGATAATACCACACAAGTATAATTAAGTGAAAGAAGAAAAATTCACAAAAGCCAGTTATCAGAGGAGGGTCAATTTGTGGGTTTGCTCCCTTGTGAGCAATATTTGCCTCTTTGATTTATTTTGGAAGCTATTTCTGTCAGCCGTGAACTAAAGAATAAAGAAAACACAGTTGTTGCTTGTTTTTATAACCTAGATAATTTCACCTGAAAAGAGTCGGTATGTTGGGCATGGCCTGTTTACCTTTCAGATTAAGACGGGATGTGTTGAGCAAAAAGAAAATAAAGTCCAGCCATATTCTTGCCTTTTTCCATTACGTTTTGTTGGCTCAAAGTAGTTAGAACTCCTTTTGCTATTCATTTCTCTGAGCCAAATGGATTTTCCAATGTTTAAAAAAGTGAGAGGAAATATAAAACATTTCAGACCAAGCCCTTCTTTTCCTTGGGGCCTGTTGGGTGACCTTTAAGAAAAGCCCACGTATGGCCTGGGAGACATTTCAGTTTGGGAAGATTAGCTCTGTGTGTGTGTGTGTGTGTGCATGTATGTATATATTGGTGTGTCTCAATGTACACACTTGTGCACCCACGTGGTTGGTAACTTTCAAATGAAACAAAGAGTCTGCAGTGGTTCATTTCTGGATTCTGATATCTGTATTACGAGGAGGAAATGCCAGTTTTCTACTGCCACCTCCATCTTCTTTCCCAGTGTAGCATGATGATTGAGAGTGCAGATACAAAGCTAGGAAGACCCAGGTTCAAGTTCAGGCTTGGTCATTTAATGGTGTGCTACTTTAGGTAAAATCTTTGGCTTTTCTGAACCTTTGTTTTTTCACCTGTAGGATGAAGGGAGATAAGGGATGATGATACCTGTCTCAAAGTGTTATATGAGGCATCAAAGAAGACTTCCAGAAAAGCAACTAGCTCAGTGCCAAGGCCCTAGTAAATGGCTTTGCTCTTCTTTTCTTCCCTAAGTTCTGTCAGGATACTGAACTGTTCTGTTTTTCAAAAACATTTTAGAAAGAGAAAATCCTATAAAAATCTTGTCTGGCTTCCTCATTAACCTTTTATAAAAAGGAAGTTATATAGGTGATTTCAAACTCACTACTCTTGAAATAGTCTGTCTAAGTGGTTAGGATAGAAAGAAATTTCTGTTAGATTTGTCTAAAGAGAGACTAATGGTTAGGTGTTCCAAATGAAGATCTTGAAGCAGGACTTAAAGAAAGCACAAGTACAACTTTGAAAGTGAATAGATCAGCACATTTCTGATTGGATCTAAAAGATTTGGATGGAAGAGTGTCTCAAGCTACCATTTATTTAAGAGTTTTTTAGTCTCAGTAAGTATATCATAATATAATTGCTTGTTGGCTTGATATGTTTGGTCTGGTTATCACTGTGTTTTTTTAAATTGATAACTCTCTGTAACTGCAAGAAATAATGAGGCATTTTATTACAGCAATGTCACAGAACAAGTTTTTGTCTCTTCTGCTGTCCCAAAGCTTTAAAATTTTCTCTTCATTCCCATGTCTTCTAGTCCTGTTAAATGGACATAAGTAAATCCTGCCTTTCTTACTCTGTTGGCGTCTGGCACTAAAATATACTTGCTTTCCTTGGGTTATCAACATTGAGTCAGTGAATTTGTCTTTCTCTTGGTTTATTTGTAAATGACTTCATTATACTCATGGATCACACTTGCTAAAAGAGTTTTAATAGAATGCTATGATGGCTTTGTATTTATTAGTCAAGTCACTTGTTTAAAATACAGATTTTGACACTATATTTTTCCATTGGTGATTGAGCTGCTGCAGGTCAGATAGCATCTGAGAAACAGGAGCAAATTATAACAGCATGAGAAATGGGTTAGAGATGACTCAAGGAGGAGCTGGCTTCCTGGACCTATGATCTCATTCATGCCTAATGCTCACCACTTATTCAAGGAAAATGGTAAAATGTGGTAAGAGGAAAAGAGCAGCAAAAGAAAACCATACTCTTCAGGCCAAATGATTTTGTCATAGCATCATAGTCCTAGAATTGGAAGGAACCTTAGCTCTTCTAGTCCCCCACCCCCCGCCACCCTTCTAATGAAAGGAGGCCTTTTCCTGGATGCCAGTATGGTTTGGCATTTAAGAGAATGGGTCTCAAATCTGGTTGCCTGGGCTGCATTTATTCAACATATATTTATCATGCCATGTGTAGCTCTGATGGTTAAGATACAGTGGTGAATAACTGGATCAAGTCCTGGTTTTCAAATAGCTAAAATTTTATTGCAAGGCACAGAGATTAACAAGTAAATACAGAAGTCAGATGATATGTGCTTTGAGGAAAAACAAAGCCAGACTGGGGGAGATAGGGAGTGCTATAGGAGAGGGGATTTCCACTATATGTTGGATGATTAGGGAAGCCTCACTGATCAGATATTTTTTTAGCAGCTACCTGAAAGACATGGGGAATAGCTGTATGGATATCTGGAGAAGAGAGTTTTAGGCAGAGGCGAGCAGTGTCTTGGTCCTATGCTGGGGATGTGCTTAGTGTGTTCAGAGCAAGGAAGCTAGTGTGAGTGAGTGTGTATGTGGGGGTGTGTGTGTGACCTGGGGGAGCAGTAGCAGATGGAGTCAGAGAGGCAGTGGCGTTGGCATGTAGGGCCTTGCAGGCTATGGTAAGGATTCGGGCTTTAGTTTGATGTGAGAACAGAAGCCGTTGGAGAGTTTTGAACCACAGAGTGACATGACCTAACATTGTTTTAAGCAGATCACCATATAGTAAGGGTTCTCCAGAGAAAGAAATCCAATAGGATGTGTATTGCCAATATGAGATACATGCATACATATGTAAAGGAATTGGCTTACAGAACTGCAGAGGTGAAGTCTCACAATCTGTTGTCTGCAAGAGGGAGACTCAGGAGAACCAGTGGGGTAGTTCTAGTCTGAGTCCTAAGGCCTGAGGATGAGGAGAACCACTGATGTAAGTTCCCATCTAAAGGTAGGAGAAGACTGGTGTCCCAGCTCTTATACTCAGGCAGAGAGTGGAATCTCCTTTCCTTGCCATTTTGTTCTATTCATATCCTCAACTGGTTGGATGAGGCCCACCCACATGGGGTAGATGAAGTGTGTCTTACTTGCTAATCTCATCTGGAAACACCCTTATAGACACAACTAGAAATAACATGAAACCAAGTATCTGGGCACCCCATGCCCTGCTCAAGTTGACATCTAAAATTAACTATCACAATCAGCCTGGCTGTTGCATAGGGAGTAAACCAAGAGGAACATGGTGAATGCAGGCCAGAGATGGTAGTGGATTGAACCAGCAGGTGGTAGCTGTTTATGTCCTTGGGTAGTCTCAGTCTTCATTTTCTTTTATGTAATATAAGGATAATAATAAATCAATGCACATACAGAGAAGATAGCAGTAGGTAATCTAGATAAAGCACTTAGTGCCTGGAATACAGCTAGCATGTGTCACGCTGCTGGTTGTAACCATCTAGGTTTCGCTTGAAAACTTCAAGAACTGGGACATAACATAACACTGGCTGTTCGACTACTGGAAACTCTAATTCTAAACTATCTTTTCTTCTACATTCATTTGAAACATTTCCATGTCAGTCCTACCTATTAATACTAGTTCTGTTCTCTAGAACAAAATTGGTTGAAATCTAATTTTTTTCTACCTATTAGCTCTGTATTGTTTGAATTAAGATCATCTTTCTGTTAGAGGGTGAGGAAAAGATGACTATTGAAAATTCTCTAACAATGCTCCATCCAATGTGGGAATATTAATAAGTGGAACTTTATTCCTCCACTCTTTGCCCCTCTGTTGACACAATTCTTTTGGAACAAGCTTTATTTGCACAACATTCTTGACTTTGATCAGAGGTTGAACAAGTATTTCAAGCTTTTTCGTATTCTCTTAGAAAAGCATTTGCTATCAGGCTAAGGGGTGTGGTACTATTATAAGGAACAAGATTTAATTTAAATATTTTTCTCAAAGAAGGTTATAAAAAGATGGTATGTTGGTAATCTGTGTTTGTGTACTGTGAAAACTTTTTTTTTGAAGCATACCTTGCTTTCAATTCATTTCTTGAAATCATTTATTAGAATGTGATGGACTGGCCAAACATGCAAACCATAACTGGAAAGCAGGCAAAAGGTGGCACACAATGAGAGAACCTTCCCTTATATCCCCTGAATCACCAGGGTTTAGCTGTTTATTCTTTTGAAGTTGCACTTTCATTTCAATTTCCTCTAAGTCTATTTCTGTGTTGGTCCTGATTCAGCTCTTCCATTTGTAACTGTGATGTACCAGCCACTGTGCTGACTGTGTGTATAACGCATAGCCAGGCCGGCTCTCATGTGGAAAGAAGACCCTCTGATGGAGGAAGCGCTGGGTGCTAGGGGAACATATGGGAATCCACCTAGACTAGACTTGCTGAGGTCAGGGAAGATTTTCCGAGGGACTGAGACCAAATGATGAATAGGAGATTGCTTGATGGTGGCACTGGTGGGACTGTGGATAGTAAGAGTGCGACAGGGAGGAAGGGCAGTCACACGTGAAGGCACAGAACCAAGGAAGGGTGGCCTACCGAGGAACTGAACTAAAGGGCATCCCTGGAACATGTTGGAAGTATGGGTGTGCATGGGCGTGAGGCTGGAGAGGCAAGCAGAAACTAGATGGAGGGTCTGTATGCCATGTTAAATGGCATTACAGAGCCACTGGAAGGCTTTATTTGGGAGTGGGTAGAAGAATGGCTCTGGCATAGGGTGGAGAATGGTCTGAAAGTGGGCAAAGCTGGAGTAGGATGAAGGAACGGGGGTGGTGAGAGTGCCGAGAACAGCACCCTCATCGACATGAGCTGTACTTGTTATGGTAGACTGCAATTTTGAGGTCTGGAATATTTAAATTATTTTCATGTCTACAATTTCTCCTCCTTTCCATTTAGATGCTGATGTCAGATTTCTTAAAATATTTCTGTCAAAATGCCACTACTATTATTAAGGATTCATGTGTTCCTGTTTGAATCATATTCCTTAGTGCTGACATTCAAGTTCCTCTACGAACTGTCTGTCACGCAATGTCTATCCAGATCATCTCCTGCTACCTCACGCATGATGTATCTAATACCTCCATGTCTTTCCTTTCTATAATGCTCTTCTTTTCTTTCCTTTTTATTCTACCTGCTCAATTCCTAATGATGCCTCATTTCCGGGTCAAGGCAGACCAGCAATCATTCACCAAATATTTATTTGGACAGGCAGAATACTAATGGGGGGAGGATTTATTGGTGAACAACTCAAACATTGTTCTTTCCCTGGTGGCATTGGCTAACGTTGTGTAAAATTATCATCTCTTTCTGAAAGCATCTAGCATATAAAATCTAATTAAATGTATTTTATACAGATACCTGTATCGCCATATATTCTAGCTGTTGACCTAAATTGCCTTTATTTTTTTCCCACGTAGAGGGCAAAACCGAGGAAAGCAGTTAGGCATCACTAATCATAATTGTTGTCATAATAATAGCAGCAAGCACTTATTCAGTGGGAGGTATTGTTCTAAGTGCATTTACTCCTTTTATTCATATGATGACCCAAATCAGTCTTTAAAGAATATCCTATTTTAAGGATCACTTAGTAGATATACAGTAAGTACTCATTGACTTAATGTAACAATTTTTTGGATTTGTGCATTCATGTTTTGAGGCCTATTCAGCCATCCTAAGAAAATCATTTACTTAATTGCCAGTTTCCAAGAGTGCTTGGGACAATCAGGGATAGCCGTACTGGAACCGTATAGCTGCCTACTCTAGTTAACCTCAGCTACTTCTGCAAAGTTTGTGGTAATTTAAGGGTGGGATGCAGAGGGTTTTAGTTCCTCTGTTTATCTTTTTGCAGAAAAAAAGGAAGCCAATAGGTAAATGAAGGTCCCCAGTAGGAGAGTCAGAAAGAAAGGCTATGTGGCTTAATCCTCTCTTCCCTTTAACTGCAAACCCAGAATGGCTTCAGTCCTAGATTGACACTTTAGCTCAGAGCAAAGTTCTTGATGACCAGTTTCATGTATGCTAATAGGGGTAGAGAATTTAATGAGAAATATAGGGAAACCTCACTTGTTTTCTTCTCTCCTATCCCTTTTTTTCCTTGCTCTCTTCTTTTTAAAGACTAATTATTAATTATAAATGTAATACATGATGGTTTTAAAACAACATAAAACAAAACAAAAATCTCCAAAGTATTGATGATATAAATGGGTCATCCAAACCCTCTTCCAGACTCTGTCTGTGTATAAACATATAAATGTGTGGGTGGACATGTTATCACATACAACATGTAATAGAGAAGTGAGATCTTTATGTATAGATACTATTTTTTAACTCTAATTCTACAGACTTAGTGTATTGTGGACATGTTGCTATGTGAGCATATACAGACCTACCTCCCCTGCCTTCCTTTTTTAAGGGTTGTGTAGTGTTCTATGGTAAGGCTGTATTAACAGTTATTTAACTACTCCTAATAAGTGGACTTTAAGGTTGTTTCTAGTTTTTACTATTATAAATGAAAATGTTTGTACTTGCATAAATGTGAAAATACACCTCTGTAGGATAAATTTCTACAAGTAGAATTGCCTAATCAGAAGGCATGTGCATTTTAAATCAGCGTGTGTTGCCAGATCGCCTTCCCACACTGTTGTGCCATTTAGCATTCTCACCGATGGTTTGGGAAAGCTCCGTTCTTTGACACTTTGGGTATTTGCAATTTTTTCATCTTCTCCAATCTGATATATGAATAGGACATATCTCATTGTTTAATCCATGCTTCCTCTTTTAAGGAGGAAACAAATTGCAGCAAAACAAACTGATCTTATGACTCTTTAACTCAATATATGCTGTGTCCAGTGTCACTACAGTTTAAGCTGATTTTACATGTTGGTGTTCATAGTACTATAAGTTAGAAAAGTGGGCCCCATCTAGAAAAGTGTATTACACATAGGAGAGTGAATGAATGAAAGCATAGTGCTCAGACTGGTGGTCTTAAGGCTATGTGAGATGTGTTGTCACAAAGTTTATGTTCAATGACAAGTAGTAGGAAAAGGAACTTCTAGAAAACTTAGGTAAATGGAAGCCAAAAATGTTGTGAGCTAACTAGAAAATTCTAAAATTCTGTTGTTTGAATAAGTAATTTCATCAAGGATTGGTTATGTTGTGGATTCCACTGTGCACAGCCCCTCTTGGAAACAGGTTAAACACAGTCAGTGCCTAATTTCCATGGAAATAAACAGCTCTGTGTTAACTAAAAGCCTCAATGGTTTTGAATCATTTCCCATCCCCAATAAGGAGGCCCTTTCAGTTGTACTCTACTGAAAAGTGTTTGTGAATTATTAGCCACATGAATGTAGAGTTGAATTTCTTTGACCCTTAGTTCATTTATTTTAAAAAATTAAGGAAGGGCAAGTAAGAGAATTTGAAAACCTATCATGTAATATATATTATGCAAGAATACTGCTTTTTTTCCTTTTACTCTTACCCTCTAGCTTACAGATAAAGAAACCAATGCAAAATTAAGTTACTTGCGCAAGACCCTCTTAATTCCTGCATTATAGGATTGTTTGGATGAAATAAGAACAACCTCTGTGAAAATACATAATGTATTTCCTAATATATAGTATGTGTTCCTTACATTTTATATGTTAGCATGAACAATGGCTGAGCCTCATCCTAGGTTTTTATGATCCTACCTATAGTTTCTCAAACTTGACAATAGCTTGTACAATGCAAACTAACAACTGGTTTTTAGTTACATACAAGTTTAGTCAATTCAAAGAAGATGTAAAGAAGAACTGGTTAAAAATTCCAAGGTGTTTTTCAAAGACCCGAGAATATATCATCTGAATACACTGGTGGCCATACCTCAGACTGAAGAGATTGAGCAGTGTGCTATGAACTTTCAACTATGTGACTTCTGGCAAGTTACCGATAAAACCAGGGGCTGAGAGATTAAGAGATATGCTTTCCACACGTGGAAGCTCCCAGTGCACTGTATATTCAAGTGTAGGAACTGAAGTCTAGGTTCAAAGACTGGTGTTCTCCTACCCCTACACGCATGATGCTAGTGGAAGTTACTGGTGTTCACAAGAGGCCCTCAGTCTGGCAGTTGTTTTCAAGGGTTCTTGTGTGCAGAGGGCAATTACTGAATGGGTGTCTCTAAACCACACAGGTCTTTACTGTGACTGGAAAACAACATTTTATAGCCGTAATATCTACTTTCCCTAGGTAATGGGGTAAATACAGATTGTTTTAATGTGGAATGGTGTCTGATCTTTGAAAAACTTTACAGTTTATGGTGTTGACAACCTTTAGAAGGAAAAATGTAACATTTTCAAGCTGTAAAGGTTCCAGTATTTTGTCATGCTTTAGTTCTGATATCATGGAAATAGTGAAGTAGTGAGAAAGCAAGCAAAGGCCATGTCTCAATTAGACCTTGGTTTAATCCATCTATTCTTCTGTCCTTTGAATGGTATAGTTTTAATACTCACTGTGAATTCTCTAGTAAAATGTTAAGTGCTGTGGGGACAATGAAACAAGGAAGGGTGTCACATAGAAGAAGCAATAGGAGAGCCCAGCTTGGGTAGCCTTAGCTCATTGGAAGTCAGAGAGGAGGGGACTTCGGGGACAGGTTCAAGGGATTAGCCTGGAACAAGCTTCATCTGCCCATTGACTTAGTGTTTGGAAGACCCATGCCTGTGGGGAAAGAAGGAGAAGGGAATGGGATGGGCTGCTCCCCAGAGGGAGAGTGCATGCTGGGTCCTTTGTCTTGAGGCTTTTATCTCTTTCTTGCAGGTGGGAGTCTTAGGGGAGGTCTCAGGGGAGAGTTTCAGTAGAATATTCAGTTTTTACAGGGATGCTCTTTTAGGGTCATGGTCGCTCTTGATTGGTCGCTGACAGGGCATGTTACTGAACAGAAATGGAGTTCTGCTGCCTGCTGCCAATAGGCAAACCCTGGAGGCAGAGGTTTGGTGAAAAAGAAGAGTTCATTTATTCAAAAAGCTACATGATTTTGTAAGAAAGTCAGGCATTTTCCTCAGAGCCCATCCCCTCCAGAACAACCAGAGGGAAAACACCACCACCCTCTCCCAGACAAATCCAAGACTGATCCCAGAGTTCCTTCTCCCATTTAAAACTACCATCCTTTGGGAAACTGCAGCTGACCACTACATAATCATCCAAGCAGTTTAGCTTATTCCTACTTCAGGGTTCTTCTGGTGATATGAGTGCACAGCCCATGCCGCAATGCCACCATTGCTGCCACTTCCTGTGCCAAGGGCCTGGGGCCTGCAGCTGGGCCACTAAGGCTTGCTGGTCTGCAAGCAGTCTGGTTCCTAACAGGCAAGCAAGGGGAAGAAGAAGAAGCCATGCTTCTCCCTTTAAATCTCCTGGCTTAGGCTTCTGTGCACTTCAGAAGGGTTCAGCCCCCCAGCCAATTCCATCCTTTTCTGAGGTTAGACTGGCAGGTCTTTCCCCCCCCCCCCCCCCCCCACTGCCATGTTAACCTTTATGTACACATGCCTCTGTGTCCTATGGTTTCCCTTTAAATCAGGAACTGGAAGCGGGTAGGAGGGCTTTTCCCTTATCCAGACATTTTGCTAGCCTTGTGCATGCTCCACTCAATGACTTCCTCCTGCTGCATCTCTGCTTAGGAGTAGGGAATCTGTCCTCATGTACAGCACTAGGTTGTCACCTGGGCAATGCAGTGCTGCTGCGCTGCCTCAGGGCCTGTCTCTTCTGCTCCCCGCACCACCCAGTATCAGGCAGGGTGTCTTTAGTCATTGCAGTTGGTTCTGGCATTGCCCACATGGTTTTGCAGCTTTTCTGGGCCTGGAGCTGAAGTGTTGAGTTGACTAAAACATTTTTTTTCCCCACCTTAAAATGGCTTTAGTAGTGCTTAGTTGTCTTTAACTTCATTTGAAACAATTTTGTTGTATTGCATTGTGATAGTTGTCATATCAGCATGCATTTAAAAAAATCAAATTTGGTGAATTTTTGTGTGGCCATTTTAATATTGAAGATGGAAGAAAATATACACTTTTGGTATATTATGTTTAATTATTTTGAGAAAGTTATAAATGCAACTGAAACACAAAAGATTTGGGCAGTGTGTGGAGAAGGTACTGTGACTAACTGAATGTGTTAAAAATGGTTTGTGAAGTTTCTTGGTACTATTGACATTTTGTCCAAATAATTCTTTGTTGTGGGATTGTCTTATGCACTGGAAGATGTTTAGCAGCACCCCTGGCCTCTACCCACTAGAATCCAATAGTGGGAGATAGCCAGCATACTCAAAATATCCAAATCAATAAAGTTATTAGTGAAAATAAAAAAGTATCTTTTATTTAATGGAAAAGCACTAAATGGATTTTTTTTACCAACCCAATATAACTGAGGCCTAGATGTTATCTCCAGGGAGGAGAGGTTACCCTGGGGGTGAGGTCCTTGTTCTGCCCCCCTGCCAGGCACTTGGGGCCTTGCTGGGCTTTCCACCCTCTTCCACCCTGGTGGCCATCTGCACCTGGTTGTAAATTGTTTGGCCAGTCGTTTGGCTACCTGTCTCAGTCTGTCTGTTCCACTTGCCAAGGAATTTTTCTAGCTTCTCACTATTCTGTCTCAATACCACCAAACAATTCTTGGACACCAGTAAGGTATCCAAGAATTCAACTCAATCCTGACAGTATCTACCTGGAGGTAGCATTAGATCCCACAAGTTAAAGGTTCAGTCTTACAAGATCTGCTCCCTGCCCCCTATCAATGTCAGCCACAAGCCCAGGTTGTTACCTGTGCTTCTGACCAACTGGCTCAGAATGATGATGGGATCATTCTAATGACAAGGTGCTGATTAAAGCAATTTAAAGGCTGAAATTTCTGGTGACATTGACTGGGGGAATGATCAGACGGTGAGATTTTGGGGAGCACATAATTATATACACCCCATTTTTGAATCCTAACTATAGTAAGCACTACAAAGGAGAAATAAGGAGTGCTTACAATCATGGAAGAGTTTTACACAGGTGAAAGAAGTCATTCAGCGTAGATTGTTAAAAATTTTGTTTTGCGTGCAGTATGGAGAATTAATTAGAAATAGGCAAAAATAGATACAGGAAGACTAGTGAATGGGCTAAGGCAGAAGCCCAGGTTAGAGGTAAAGGCAGGTGGCCTAGGATCATGGCAGAAGAGATGGAGATGAACAGTTCTAATCTGTGTTTAGGAAATGGATTGATAGGACTTAGAGGTTTATTAAGCCATGCAGTAACACGTTTTGTAGAACCCACATGGTTGTCTGGGATCAATCAAAGAACAAGGCAAGGGCCCTGTCCTTCTGCTGAAGTTCTAGTGGGGCAACAGGCAATACACAAGTAATATTAGATAGTCATAAGTGCTATGAAGAAAAATAAAACCAGGTAAGGAGGCTGATAGGGCAAGGAGGGCTGCCCTGTTTAGTCAGGGAAGGCCTATCTCAGTTTGACCTGTTGAAGAAATAGTGAGAAAGCTCACATTCCCAGAGTAAGGGAGAACATAGTGGAAATGAACTCACAGCAGTAGCTACTAGTTAGAAAGTTTAGGGCGTCGTGAGCCATGGTAAGGAGTTGGAGAGGCAATCTAAATAAGATGTACATTCATTGGAAGTTTTGAGCAGGGGAATAAGGTATGATTTATATTTTTAAAAGATGTATATATTGCCCTGGCTGGGTAGCTCAGTTGGTTAGAGTGTTGTCTAGTACACCAAACTTGCAGGTTTAATCCCTGGTCAGGGCACATAAAAGAATCAACCAATGAATGCTCAGATAAGTGGAATAACAAACCAATATTTCTCTCCCTCTCTCTCCCTCTGTCTTTTTCTCTTTCCCTCCCTTCTGTCTATTTCCTCCTCTCTCTCTAAAATCAATAAATAAAAGATGCATATAAACAGTACCCTAGCTACTGTGTGGAATAGAAGCTAAGATCAGTGAGGAAGCTATTGCAGAGGTCTTTGAAATAGGTGGTGATGATTTGATTTGCATTGGGAGTGGTGAGAAGTGACTAGATTTGGGAACATGTTTTGGTTGTGGAGTTTGAGGAAAAGAATCCTCAAGGATGATGGATTTATTATTTATTTGCTAAACAACTGGGTAATTGGTTCTATTTATGCCTCCCACTGAAATCTGGGAAATACATTCTCTGCATTACAGAGCAGAGTAGGGAAGTGATTATGTCTAGTTAATGAGGTGACCAAAAAGTGCAAAAACAGAAGAGAGTTTGGATTCTATCCTGCAACTTCAGCATTCACTGGGTAGAGGAAGATGAAAGAGGTTGAGAAGGAATGGCCAGAGGGGAAGAATAGAATGAAAACCAGAGAAGTGTAGAATTCTGAAGGCAAGAGAAGGGAAGTTTTTAAGAAAGTGGGTATGGTTAAGTGTGGGTGAGAGGTCAGGAAGGAAGAAAATGTGTGTTTGATTCAGTGACATGGAGGTCACTGGCAGCTTTGGAGAGCCACTACAGTTCAGTTGTAGGGGCAGAGCCGTGACAATGTTGGTGATGCAGTGAGGGCAGACAACTCTTAAATCTTTGACGATGAAGAGGAGAGGAATGAAAAGTCAGTATCTAGCCAGGAAGGAGTGTAAGGGAGGACTGTTTTTCTTGGCTGTTTTTATTACTGTTCTTTAATTAGAATTGTTTTGGACATGTTATAACTTCCAAAGAAGGACTCAGTAGACAGGGAAAATGTCAAGACATAAGAAAGAAAATAGATAATTAAGTGAATATCTTGGAAAGCAGGAGAAAATGGGAACTGGATAATGGTGGAGTTGGCCCTGAAAGGCAGAGCTGGCTCCTATGTGTCAAAGGAGGGGACAGAGGAAGGCTGCAGGTGGAGTGGGTTTACATGTTTCAGCGATTGGAGCTGAAGGACTTTTTCTGCAAAGCTGGTAAGTGGTAGGTTCGTGCTTCCAGGGCCCACAGAAGTCAGGATCCACCGTGTGTCCTGTGATAGGAAGATGAATAAGATAATATCCAGACCCTGTAGGAACTCCTGAGCTACTGGGGAGACAGCCTAGTTCACAGTCCCCTGCAGTGCAGGGTGATAAGCACTGCACTGATGACAGGTATGAATACTTAATTGTTAACATCTGGTGTCACCTTGGTTGTTCATGGAAATGTTAGAAAGTAGGGAGGAAGAGCCAAGTCTTCTGGAGAACTGGAGAAGGTGTATATGGTTGTATCGTTTATAAAATTCTTTTTGGATAGTCTGATATTCTGATCAGTCTCCAAGGGAAAATGTCACACAACCAGTTGCACTGCCACTGAAAATCACAAGGTTCTCCTTTTGGTGGGTTTATTGAGTTTCCTTTTGAGTGGGAAAACAATCGGAACCCCAGCACTGAACTGTTTTAAAACTACTTTTATTGTAGCCTCATTTAAACATGATACAAGGTACAAGCACATTTAGACTTCTGTCTCTTAAACGAGAGCATCAGAATAAATGTATAAGCTGCATGGTAACTAACATAGACCAACAACCTGTAAGTTAACACTAATGTGATGGATGAGGTGTAGTTTCCACTAAATCACTTTTCACAGTTAGGTTCAGAGTTTGGTGTGTTCTAGTGAACAAGTGCTAATTTAATGATCTGGCCACTTTTCTGAGTTGGAATCACTGAAAATCTTGACTTGTACAGCATTCTTTGGGTCCACATACTTGCCTAGCTTTTCATCTGCCTGTGACAGTGACCACTTTCTTTTCTGGTAGAGCTGGACTGCACCATAAACACAAGTGCGAGTATTGACATTGAGGAGAAATGGGGTTTTCCTTGAAATGGTTCAGAATATACTTATCAAATATTAAATAAAATGGATAAAAACCTTGCCTTGGGGAACTCCTGGGCTCCCAAGAATATGTGTTTGCACCTAGTTTGAAAAATACTGTCTAGCTGGCCACCGAAATGCTATGAGGACAGATGAGCTGGGCATTGTGCTGGGTGTGGGACAAGACAAGGAAGGCTTTCTGAATAAGAGATGCTTAAGGATGAGGACTGTAAAACTAAGGTCTCTTTTGAACTGGCCTTATGGCTTGTTTGACTGGGGGCTTCCTTTTCATCATCTGGTGCCAGGTTTTCCTGTCAGTCCTCCAATGTCCTGTGTGGTCGGCAAAAGTGTATGAAGGTGATGCCCATCACTAGTAATACCATATTTGTGAAAAGCCAAGGTTTTGGAAAGGGGTTTTATAATAAAAAGTTCAGTACCATACTATACCAGGAAACAATTTACTGCCTAGCTACAGATTACCGATTTATTTGAATTTTTAAAACCATTGTATATTTACAAACCAGGATGCTTTAGGTGTGTTAAAAGGCTTTTGAATTGTGAGAGATGTTCCATCATGAGTTTATTAATAATTTAACTCAACAGCATTCAGCGAAGAAGGCTTTATTCTTGGATCATGTATGGAGGTCATAGTCTGAACTGGAATAAACAGAATATTGGCCTAAATATAAGATGTTATTTAGAACACTCTTGAGACATTATGATGTAATTGTGTACTGAGGCAGAGAAGTGTTAGTCTACATTTTATTAAATATCCATTTTAGTGTATAGCACTGTGCCAGGAAAATAAAAAGCAAACTTTTAAACTCAAGGTACTTCCCCGCTTGTCACCTTCCTTTCCATCTATGACTGTGTTAGGAATGAGAAACCCAAGGTCAGTAGTTCACCAACTCATCTTCAGTCCGGGTGGTCTGCCAGTATTTCTTAGACCTCAGAACCCCAGCATCTGCATCCAGAAGCATCCAAGAGCCTGAGCATCCATTTAAACTTTCAGCTAATGGCACACATTACCTCCTTCCTCCCAACAACACATAGTCTCCTCTTCCCTTCCCCCCCTCTCCCCCACTCCCCGCCATCATGAGACTATTTCTGGGGGGTCATATCTGTCAGGGGACTTTCATTTCTGCATGCCTACCTATACTTCAGAAACCTATTTTAGTCTATAATTACACTTTACATTTGCATACTTCTTTTCACTTTTCATTGTATTTTCATGTATTCACCCTCATGAGGGACTCTCTGTTTCCGAGAAAATAGGCTTGGCAGGTGGTGTTGTTTCATTTTATTATTAAGAGTGCTATTGCTGGAGATATTAATGACTTGCCCAAGATGCCAAGGAAAACTTCAGAGCTTGTACTTCAGTCTTCATTATTAGAATGAAGTTCCCTTGGCTATTCATTGTAATGCTTTTAGAGAAAAATTTTAAGAGAGGTATAATATAGTGATGCAACTTGAATGCAACTTTATTATAAATATATATGTATACACATGTACATTATTCTTGGGTGTATCTATTAGGAGCTTTGTCTAAATGATGCAGCTCTTTTTGCCCTGTCCAATGAATAGATGAGAACACCTATGAAGAATGCCCTTTGGTACACTGGAAAATTAACATGCCTCAAAGGGGTCTAGGAGAAACCTCTTTCAGGGAAGGTTCAATAGTACATAATTCATAGAATCTCAGGACTGGAAAAGACCATACAAGTCATCTGGTTCAGCAGGTGTTTGATGATTGAATCCTTGGCTAGATCCCATGTGAATCCTTGAGGGCTCACAGAATGGTTTTGAGGAACAATCCTTATTATACGTGATGCTTCATGGCCTAAAAAACATTATGTTCTACCAAACTAATTGAGATGTTGACTATCCAAAAGAAAAGTTGTTTCTTTCTTTGGTCGTCAGGATATTTGAAATGTTGTATTTGAAACATTCCCCTTAGAATTTGTTAGTGGTTATGAAAATTGCATATTTAGACATTTGTTTAATGCCGTTGCTTATTGGAATGTAACTGTTTCAGTGTGACTAAATGATGATTGTTTTTCTTTTTCTGTGTTCCTCTGTCTTTATTTACAAGCTCAACACCAGTTTCTTCCAGAACTGTTAACCATTTGTTTATGTTCAGTTCGTATAACATGCACAGGGCTTCATGTGAATGTTTTCAGGTTTTCTTGTGCTTTAGCCAGAGGTTTTGAAGAAGAGAGGGAGAGCTAGAGATTAAATTTTCAGTGCAAGCTAATAGAAGACATATAATGAACCTAAGGTACTTGAAAATTTAATAAGAAGCAATAACCAGAGTCAGTTGTTTTCCTTCTTTGCCTTTGAATGGAAATGCAGGCCCCTGGGGAGGGAGTGTCGATGCCTGTGCTAGAGCATTACTTAGCAACTTGCACTACAAATCTCTTTCTTGAACCAGTGTTTCTTGGAATTTAAGACAAAAGGGTATAGAAGATGTATATAATTACACCCTGTTGTTGGTGCTTGCAGCTCTAACTTCTGTCCTAGAGTCATGGGTCATGCAGTGCTGTGGCTAGGAGAGTACTTGTGGGAAGCTTAACATTGCATTGGGTTTATGTATTGTGGTTGCAGTGTACTTAAGAACATGACATTAGCAAATAGAACATTCATTATAATCCCTTGGGAAAGCTTAGATTCAGCTTTACAAATTTGCACCATAAGTGGAAATGAATTTTTGTTTTTCACCTATAAAGGTTCACACAGACTTTTTAGTTCCTATTTAATGCTAAGCTTTATGTACAGACCCAAACAGTTCTAAGGATAGGCGTGACAGTAGGTGTGTGGGATGTTGTTCTCTTACAGTTGTCTGTTCTGTCTGTGGAGCTTCTCAGTGGCTTCACTGGTCCCCTGCAGGGAGTAGAGAAAGGATAACCTGAGAAGGTCAAAGGGTAACATTTCCCCTCTACATTTTTCATAGAAAGTCTAAGACAGGTAAAGTAGAGTAGAAATATGACCAAATATTCTATAATTTGCAAATTTTTAAAAGGCTTCCATATATATAATTTTAGGCTTGTGCTTGTGTGTGGGTGTTTTAAACCCTGTGAAATAACCATAACAGGTATTACCGTCCCCATTTTAAAGACCAGGGGAAGCACGTCTTAGTCATAGGTTAAGTAATTTTCCCTTTGTCACCTGACACAGTGGTGCTGGGGCTAGAGCCCAGCTATTAGGATTTGACGTTCACGTCTTCAGATACTTTCCCCTTGAGCCTAGAGGCCATACATTTTCAGCCTTTCTACTTAACTTTCAGGTGGCAGCTGGAGAGGTCAAGGCAGTGACACTGGCATCTGTGTGGCAGGTGGAAGGCCAAGATGTCCTTAGGGGCAGAGGGGGTGGACAGGCCTTCACATAATTTATTCGTTTGTCCCTTGCCACGGCACTTCCTTTGTGAGCCACCTCTGCTGTTTTTCCCAAGGTTCGAGGCCCATTGAAATTCTCCCTCATATTTCCTTGCTGCTGCTCTCTTCCACCCACCACTCTTCCTGGTACTGGAGACTGTCTCTGGCACAGGGACTCCTAGCAAGAATGACTGTTCACACTTCTCTGGAAAAAGAAAGTAAAAGTTAAAATATAGTGTCTAAATTGTAGTCAGTTGTAAGGGAAGAGTGACTTAAGAAGTCCCCTGCTCCAGTTTCTTTTATTCTTCAGTTCATACTAAATCATCTTTTGTTCTCCAATTCACACCAAGTCATGAGCACTTTTCCATGTCTTTAAACATCATTTGAAAATATTTTTCATGATTCTTTAGCTTTCCGTTGCATAAATTTAGCATAATTTACTTATGTGTTCTTTTATTTTGGATATTTAGGTTATTTTCTAGTTTCCTCTTCTATGAGCATCATAGAAAAAACTTGACTCCTTGGAGAATGGAATTGTTCAGTAGTTGAAGATATGCAAATCTGGTTTAAATGGTTTCTTTGCCTAGTCATTGATTCATTAGTACATTGTGACAGTAATTTCAATTGGATAAATACAGGATTATTTTTTCTGAAATACAATTTTGATATCAGTTTTATTTTCAGATAGAGAAAATAAATAAAGATGGTCAATAAAAGGAATAGATTTTACAGTTACATCATCAGTATTCTCACCATAAAGTTTATTTGGTGGTTCAGCTTTTATAAAAGGTTGGGGTAGCAGCAATGTTTTTCATGTAGCAGGTTGATACCTAACTGTGTAAATTTGAATGGTTCAAACCCTGTTATAAATAATGATCACTCTGTAAGAGTCATTAATTCATTGACTAGCTTATGTATTTTTGGGGTGTCTTCCTGAAACATTAAGCTTGATTTTTTTCCATCATGTATATAGAAAAGAACTGACCAATTATGAGCAAATCAGGAGAAATTGAGAAGCCAACTTACAGATTTCTTAAGAGCTTTATCTTCTGAAACTATGGCCTTCAATTTCCTGTGGGCATGTGCAAGGGGTTGGGAGGGAGGAGGTAGGAATTAGAGATTTCTGTAATGGTACCAGTTCCTCTTCTACCTTCTAAGTCTGACTCACATCTCCACTCACTGCCCAAGATTCAGGTGCAGCAGGCAATGAGTAGATCAAGTTTGTCCTTTAAAAAAATTGTTTATTTTTTTATAGAAAGGGGAAGGGAGGGAGAAAAAGAAAGGAGAGAAACTTTGATGTGAGAGGAAAATCGATCAGTTATCTCTTGTACACACCCTGACTAAGGACCAAACCCCAGGCGTGTGCCCTCGCTGGGGATCAAACTGGCATCCTTTCGCTTTGCAGAATGATGCCCAACCAACTGAGCCACACTGGTCAGGGCTATCCTGGGTATTCTTTCTCTTATCTTATCTTATCTTCTCTTTCTCTCTATGAGTTTCTACTTTACTCAGGTTCTATTCAAACCTCCTTATCATAGCATTCACCAAGGCCCATGGTTTTGGAAAAGTCTCATTCTCCCTGATTGTTTTTGACATTGTCTCTGCCAGGTGTATTTGCTTTTAAGGGTGTTCCTGGATAAGTCTGTGCCTCACTTCCATGTTGTTTCTGTTTGGCTGGCTCAGCACTAGGGTCTGAGTTCTACTTCTGGGCAAACTTTGAGAGAGAGGACCACTACATAAAAATTAAACTTGCAATTCACACAAGTTTTTTAAAAAAAGTAGAAAGAAGGCTTTGGCCATTCATACAAAAGAATGTTTCTTCTTTTCCAAACCTATGGTGGATAAAATGTGAGAGTACAGAAATTTGACTTGTTGCCTTGAATAAACTCAATATTCCTAGGATACAGTCATACAAAATTGCCTGTCTCTGCATTCTTCCCAAAGTGATGGCTCTTAGTATTCACACTCATGATAACTTAAGTTTCCTGAGTACAGGAGCCCCAGGACTGCCAAGTAAGGAAGAAGAGGCAGTGCTGGTTTTGTAACCTTTGTGCTACTGTAATGCAGTGGGTAATTGTCTTTTTTTTTTCTTAACTTCTAGTGCCTGAAACAGTACATGCAGCTGGCAATCCGAGACGGATGTGGGTCTCCCATCACTTGCCCTGACATGGTGTGCCGAAACCACGGGACCCTCCAGGAAGCTGAGGTACGGATGAATGCTGTGATCTTCCCCTTTTCTCTCGATACATTGCTTAGGATCTTCACTGTGTACTTCCCGAACAGGGAGTCTAGAAACAAAAGACAGATGTTAACATTTTTTAAGATTTTATTTATTTATTTTTAGAGAGAAGGGAAGTGAGAGAGACAGAGAGGGAGAGAAACATCAATGTGTGGTTGCCTCTCACGTGGCTCCCACTGGGGACCTGGCATATAACCCAGGTGTGTGCCCTGACTGGGAATCGAACCAGTGACCCTTTGGTTTGCAGTCCACACTCAATCCACTGAGCTATGCCAGCTAGGGCAGATGTTAACTTTTTAAAGGACTACTTCATTGCTACAACACCTTTGGATTCTTTACATAAACAAAGCTGCTTTTTACCTCAGTTCTATTTATAAATACTATCTGAGAGCTGAAGAAGCTCTAGAATGGATAGGCAAAGGTGTGGGAATCAAATTTACAAAATGTGAGGTTTGTAGCCTGAATTGTGAGTGGTCTTGTGATCTTTCTTACTTTAGAGATTAATAGACAACAGATTAGCCACAGCTATATATATACAGACCACAAACTAGCATTTGGGTCTACAAAGTAGTCTGAGTCAAACCATTTCCAAAGAGCAGAGAAAGGCCTTTCATTTGATCTTTATTGGGCATCAGAAATGTCTCTTTTAGCCCTGGCTGGCGTAGCTCAGTGGATTGAGCGCGGGCTGGGAACCAAAGTGTCCCAGGTTCGATTCCCAGCCAGGGTACATTCCTGGGTTGCAGGCCATAACCCCCAGCAACCGCACATTGATGTTTCTCTCTCTTTCTCTCTATCTCCCTCCCTAAAAATAAAATAAATAAAATCTTTAAAAAAAAAAAAAAAGAAATGTCTCTTTTCAGTAAGTTCTTCCACCATCTTCTTAAGACTGTGATATATCTCTTTCCTTTGTTTCTTCAATCTCTGAACAGTAGCTTACCCTCCTATCTGCTTCTGATCTTCAGAGCCTTCTCACTATAAGTCTTGTCCATTGATATGGAGTTGGTGTCTCAAAGAGGTCCTAAGAAACAGCTGAAATAATTTATTTATTCAGCAAACACAGCATACCTGCTGTACATCAGATGCTCTCCTGGTGCTTTCATAGCCGGTATATTATTTAATCCTTTCAACAAATGTGTAAAACTGAGGCCCAGAGGAGTTAAGTAATTTGCCCCAAAGGGCATATTTTAAAAAGTAGTAAGAGCTAGAAATCTAATGCAGTTTTTCTGACTATCATAGTTATATGGCTCTAAGAGTGAAACTAGGTACTTGGATAGAATGCGTGATAAAGGACTTGATCATTAGAAGCTGAATAGTGAACATGTGTGTGTAGATATATATGTATATATGTGTGGATTGTGTATGAGTGTATATATGTACATGTGTGGGTATATACATGCTTTGTTTACAAATATATATACTCTTACATATAATTTTTTGCTTTAAGCAAAGCAGGCAAAAAGATGTTAATAGACCACTTCTAATCAATGTGCCTCTGGATGTCCTGTGTTCAGCTTATGGAATATCAGCTAAGTGGTACAAGTGAGCTTCCAGGTTTTTTAGGGAAGAATCAAAGGAATACATAATAATTTAGAAGTGACTCATATCAGGAAAAACATGAAATAATTGATTTTTAAATAAAATCATAATATTCAATATGTAAAGTGAGAGATATTGCTTGCTTTTGTGTGGGTAATGGGCAGGAGGAAATTAAAGTGGGGAAAGGTCAGGTGAGTCACCAAGAATGCTATTGAGCTGTGCAGCCCAGAAATAGTTTTTAAAAGGAGATTCAGGTATTGAGGAGCATGTTTCTCTGCAAAATCCTTCCAAGAAAGATGCTTCCTTTTTGACTTCTGATGCTTGATTAGGGAACAAGTGTTGATTAAGCATGCACACCGTGCCGGGCTCTGGTTCACACCAGGGCACAGAGGCGAATGAGGCAGGCCTGGTGCTGTCTGTCCCCATGGTGGCTTCTGATCCAGCAGAGACATTGAACTGATTAGAAAAGTGAAGAGCATTACATGGAGTCTGCGGCAAGAGCTGTGTCTCCTATGAAATCTTACTTAATTCATGGATGCAAAATCTATTAAACATAAATGTATGGTTTGGTGAAGCTTTAAAAACAAGCCTTTGAAATTAATCACAACTCTGTGTTCTACACCTGTGCTACCTGATCCAGTAGCCACTAGGTTCACATGGCTATTTACAATTAAATTAATTAAAATTAAATAGAATAAAAAATCCATTCCTTTGGTTGCACTAGTCACATTCCAAAAGCTCAGTAGCCACACGTGACTTGTGACTCCCAGCCTGGACAGCGCAGAATAGAGCATTTCCATCACAGCAAAAAGTTCGGTTGCATAGTGTTGTCCTGGACTGTTTTATATGAGCAGTCACCGTTAGCCTTTGACACTCTGGATGTCGAATGTTAGGGCTGATGTGTTCAGACAGGTGAGTGAAGGCCATCGTTGGTCTCACTGTTCTCTAGAACAGAGCTTGTTAACTTTCCTGTTTTCCTTAGTATAGACATTTTCTTTTCATGTTCCCTGTGGTTGTCCTCTGCTTTGTAGTCCTTCCCCTTCCCCCACTGTACCCATTCTCATTCATGCTTTCCTAGTTCTGATTCCATTTATGCAGTTTTACTCTAAAAACAAGTTTACTTGTAGGCTGTGTTACAACCAAACAAACCCATGGTGACTCTTAAAAATTACAAAAGGATATTTGAAAAAAAAGGAACAAAAACATGGTATTTATTAAATTCTCCAAAGTCTGTTTCCCATTAGATGAGTAAGAAGTACTCCAGGGTGTTATTTCTGTTCTTATTGGTCTTGCTGAGCGCCTGACTGAAGATGGGCAGGAATGTACAATAATCGTGTTCTTGACCAACTTGCCGCAATATTTTTTCAGAGTAAAAAACTATGTGATTGTGGTGGTGGTGATTGTGTCTCATTTTGAATTGAGAAGTGGATAGAAGATTATGATGGAGATATCAATAGCTTCTTTAGTTCACATAGGACTATTCCTTTCAAAGCAAATACCACACACACACGTGAACTTGGGATATATCACCTTCTTTTCTGACTTGCTCTACATCAAGCTTTCCTCCTATACAGTTGTTATTGTAATATGGAGCTCTTGATCGAAGTATTATTGAATATATCACAGTGGGGCTTATCCACATTATACTTGACTGGATTCTATCTCCATGACTACTTTTATGCCTTTAAAAAGTGTTGAATTATACAGGTAATACTTAACTGTACTTTGCTTATTAAAAATATTTTTGGTTAAGAATTAAGTTCCCTTTGTCCTGCTGCTGTTTCCTTATAATATATGGTTCTTTATCATTTATTGTCTTATAAAATGCTTGTACGTATAACCTTTCTTCATCTTCAAAGGACACAAGGAGTTTAAACTCTTTCCTGTGAATGCTTCCTTGTGTGGGTCTAGTTTACACCATTGATTGTGCTCTGCCTTCTGCAGGCTTTAAGTCTTGCCTGCCTTCTTAATGTTTCCAGATTGGCTCAGCTGTGGCTCTGCCTCCTTGACCAGGAATAGCTTCCTCAGCAAAGCATATGCTACCCAGTTGCAGTACTATTTGCTCATGTAGGAAACAGTAGAAAAGGCAGCTTCCCCTTCAGTATCATGGAAGCTGCAGGAAGTGCCTCTGGAGGACTTGTGCCTCTGGAGGTGCTCCGCTGGAGCCAGGGAAACGTAACGCTTTCCTCCCTTGTGTCATCTGGTACTTTCCGCTGTGGCTCTGTGGGGTTTTTCTGATATACTTGATCCAGGGATCTTGCCCAACATGCAATTATGAAAGGCAGGACACAGATGGTTTGTTCTGATAGCATTACTTCAGTCAAGGCCTTTGCTTGGAGTTAGTAGCCTTGTTAAAAAGGCGATGACTGCTTTAAGCAGTTCCCTTACAGTGTTAGGAAAGGAGCGTATCATCACTTGCTGGGAGAGCCTGAACCATTGGCCTGGATCACGTAAACTTGAGTGCTGAGCATTTGACTCATTTGAGTAGTACCAACCATGATATGGCCTCAGAAACTGAACCGTGGAACGTAAGGATCAGCGTCTCACCCACTAATCGACCTTTCAAGCCCTGGGGCACGGAAGTGACCAGCTTGCCTTTTACTGCTAGTGCCACAGCATGCACCAGAGGAAGGATGGGTGCAGCTGGTCTTGCTGAGAATGGGGCTCCAGAATTCTATAGGAAGGGATTTAGGATGGGGCACTGTGGAAGACTAGGAGAGGGGATACTAGGGGATGGGGGTGTAGGACTAGGGAATTTGAAGCTGCATTTGCAAAATACACCAAGTTTTTACTCATCTTGCGTGTACACTGAGGGTGGCTTTGGTAAATAAAGGCTGCTGGAATTACAGATATCCAAGTGGTTCCCCCTAAGTCACCCATTAGCACTGCCTCCACTTGCCATATCTTACCACTCTTTCTTCCCATTATCACAGTGCAAAGCTGGGGCAGAGGAAAGAGGAGGATGTACAGGGAAGTGGTCATATTCCTGTTACTATGGTTTCAGGATCTAAATGGGAAGGGGTTGAGTCTGTCTATAGTGATAACCTTTGGCTGCAACATATGCTGGCTGGGGAAGAGTGAAACTTTGAAGTGGAAAGAATAAATGACTCTTCTATTCCAGAGTTAATAGATATTTTCAAAGTTCTTAGCTGAATTTTGTTCTAGAACATTTTTAAAAAATCTGTTTAAAAACTGCATATAAGTGGAGAATAATGTTTCTAAGCTGCTTTAACTAAAGGCAAATGTAAGAAGACTAAGCAGCAGTGGGCTGGACGTGTCACATGGGTGTGCACACAGGCATGTCCCCTTTGTCCTGGCTGAGCTGAGGGAGGAAAGGCAGGCAGGCGAAGGTGTGGGAAGCCGCACTGACGCCCCTGCAGAAGGGGTGGAAAAAGAACAGCAAATGCAGCCTTCTGCAGGGAACTGTGAAAAGATTGCTGGCTCTGGAATCCACGTCTCCGCCACCCTTCACTTTTCCAGTGGCCCAGCCATCTGGCTCTCAGACAATGAAGTTCTCTTGTTTATTCAGCCTGGATTTGAGGTGTAGTATGTAGGTAAGGACATGAGTTTGGTTTATTATACTCAGGTGAATGGATAAATGTGCCATTTTCCTTTTTCAGTTGGGAAATACAGTTCTTATTTTCTATGCTGAGATGGGAAACATTCTTAGTTTCTGTAGTATTGTGATAAGGCACTTATCCATAAGACTAGTACTGTTTCTCTTGCCAGCATTTTTGCAAGTCATAGCACCTCTCAAGATCTGCCAAAACCTTGACATGCTGTAACCATCTACTAGAGGCCATTCCATCTCCACATATAGTGATCTGTTGTATTTCATTACCAGCCTGGTTTTTTATTAATTTTTAAAAGCAACTGTAACAGAGGTATGATTTAAAGGGGCAGACCTAAGTAAAGTCTGGGCTCCCCCTCTCCCTTCTGTCTTGGCTTTCCAGACCTGAGGGGCAGTACTTACATGAGGTCAGTCCCTAGCTTCTGTTTTAATCATTTCATTTTCCTAATAAAAAGGAAATATATGTTGTATTTATCAGTATTTCTTATGGGAACATATACCTCTTTCAGCATCAATGCTTCCATAGCAAGAAGGCTCCACTGTCTGCCTCCTTTATTTCTTTGGGTTTTGCAGGGCTAGGTTTTGTTTTTCTCTTCACCTGAGGACAGTTTTCATTGCTTTTAGAGAGAGAGGAAGGAAGAGAGAGAAACATTGATGTGAGAGAGTACCATCAATTAGTTGCCTCCCATACACACCCAGACTGGGGATCAACCTACAGCCTAGGTATGTGCCCTGACTAGGAATCAAACCTGGAACCTTTTAGTTATGGGACAATGCTCCAGCCAACTGAGCCATGCTAGCCAGGGCTGAGCTACGTTCATTGTAGGTGGTGAGGCTTACTCATATATTACCACCATAGTTAACAATGGTAAACAGGGTATGCCTCACTTTTTGGTTCTTCTCACTTATGAATGTATCCAATTTTCTGTTATGTATAACACTTAAAACACCTGTACTCACAGATATACAAGGTTTGTCCAGAAAAAGTCCAGCCACTGTTAATATAATGAGAAAGGCTTGAGTGACATCCATGTAGCCTGGCAGCCAACCAGGGTGGACTGGAATGTGCATGCTCGAACAGTGACAACTTCACTGTACTAGTCAGTGGAGGCGGTAGATGCTGTTGAGTGAGCATGTGTACCGGATGGCTGTTGCATTCAAAATGACTGAGCAAGGAGAGCCATGAATCTGCATCGGATTTTGCGTGAAGCTTAAATGTTCCTCCTTGGAAACTATTCAGATGATTCGGAAGGCTGCAGCTATGGGCATCTGGTGATTGGGAGCTTCATCATGACAACATGCCCACTTATGCATCATGTCTTGTGCAGAGTTTTTTGGCAAAACATTAAATCCCCAGGTAACTCAGACACCCTACAGCCTAGGATTGGTGCCCTGTGATTTCTGGCTTTTTCCAAAACTAAAATTACCTTTGAAAGGGAAGAGATTTCAGACCGTTGATGAGATTCAGGAAAATATGACATGGTGGCTGATGGTGATTGAGAGAACTGTGTGAGGTCCCAAGGTGCCTACTTTGAAGGGGACGAAGGTGTCACTGTCCTATGTACAGTGTTTCTTGTATCTTCTTCAATAAACGTCTCTTTTTCATAGTACATATACATAGCTGGATACTTTCTGGACAGATCTCGTGTTCTAACTTCCCTGGTTATGCTCCACTATAAGAAGAGTTGAATGAAAAGTGGAGATATTCAGCAGAGTATTAACTGGGTGTTTAATAAGTATCCCCAGGTTCATTTATTTTTATCCTTACCAGAGGACATTTTTTATTGCTTTTTTTTTCTTTTTATAGAGAGGGAAACTGAGGAGAGAGAAAGAGAAAGAGGAAGAGAGAGAGAGAGAGAAACATCAGTGTGAGGGAGAAACATGGACTGGTTGCCTTTTCACATGTGCCCCAACCAGGGGTTGAACCCACAGCCCAGGCATGTGCCCTGACCAGGAATTGAAACTGACCTTTTCGTCCATGGGGTGATGCTGCAACTAACTGAGGCACACTGGCCAGGGCCCCAAGTTTATTTTTTAACTTCATTTTCATTGGTGACACTATTATAGATGTCCCCAATTTTTCCCTTCCTTGGCCACCTCCACCCAGCCCCCACCCCTTTCCTAGGTTCATTTTTGCCAGAAGAAATGTAATTGTAGGGAGTTAGTAAATTTTTATGGTTATTGTTCTGATATTATTGCTGTTATTTTATTAAAATGAAACTAAATTTATTTTCTCTTCAAATTCTCTTTTTTTCTTTTTGGAAAGAATTTCTGGAATGCTGAAATGTGGTCTTTCATGCTTGGATGGGAGGAGATAGAAATTTTTGTTTAACAGGTAGATTAGCACAAATTTCAAAGAAAAAGTAGCAAGATATAACTAAGTTCAAGATTTTTTCATAGTTGATCTGAGGGAAGTGGTATCTTGATAATAGAGAGGATACTTAAATATGTTTGTTTCTCCTGCTTGAAGACGGATTTGGTCAGTAATGGATTGGAACCCAGGAAGTACAATAAATGCCAGTAGTCCACATCAACCGAAATAAAGAAGTGAGTGAGTAAATGGGAAAGGAAAGACAGCCTTTCCTTACAGTAGAATTCTATGAACAAATAGAGATGGATATAGAAAATCATCATTAAGCAAATGGCACAGTAATTATAATGGGCAAGAATTTTCAGTAGATACAAACATTAGTGGGCAAAGGTATGATTAGAAACAGGATATCTGCAGAATTCTCACATATCTCCCTATGAGATTACAAAGGGTGGAGCAACCTGGCAGATACTACCTTAACCAAGTTAGAAGTTAACCAGTAATGAGAGGTTGTCATCATTTACCTCCTGATGGCCCAATTTTACTTCTGTGATGTCCTTGCCAAAAAATGCACAATCTCAACATAATCATGAGAAAACATCAGACAGACCCAAATTGGAGAGCATGTACGAAATAACTGGACTGGACTCTTTAAACATGTCAAGGTCATGAAAGGCAAACACAGAATGAGGAACTGCCCCAGGTTAGAGAAGGCTAAGGAGACAAAAGAGACTGAATGCTAGGTGATGTCCCCCAAACTGGATCTGGGGTGAAAAGAAGGACATTTTATGAATGTCCTTGTGGATCATTTTTGTGAAATTTGAATAAGGCCTGCAGTTTGCCTAATTATTTTTTATTAATTAAAATTTCATTATTTTAATAATTAACTGTGGTTGTATAAGATGTTAACATTAGGAGAAGTTGGGAGAAAGGCATTTAGGAACTCCATATAATTGTTGCAGCTTTTTGTGAGTCTCAAATTTCAAAATAAAAAGTTAAAAAGGAACGTTCTGGTATGATTTTGAATGATTTGGAATTTCTCTGTTGGCAGGAAGACGATAATTATATATCATAGGACACCTCATATATAATCTCTTATTCTCTAGGATTTTCATTTCACAGTGAATGTTAGAGGCCCTTCTGATTCCTTGCCATTTTTTTTAAGGACCAGCCCTTTAACCTGTGGCCTGATTGGGCCTTGGATAGTCATCCTGAAGCCGTCATTTCAGCTTTATAATTGTGAAAGACCTGGAGCAATAGCGACTTAGTTCCAAGTGGCAGTGGAATGGGAATGTAACACTTTGGTTTATCTTTTTTTTAAAATCTAGTTCAGCTTTCGATAGCAACATTTCAGAAAACTATCTGTAATCTGTGAAATCCAACAAATGATAAGATGAAAAAGTGGACCTTTTTTTTAACTTATGGCTATTTATTACCTCCCCAGGAATTTTAGTTCTTGGAGGGCAGCTTCTGTGTCCCCTTGCTCATTTGTGTCCCCAGGCGTCCAGCCAGTGCCTCACCCATGAGTAGGCTGCCAACAAGTCTCTGGAGAGGATGCAGGTCTAAGTGGCAGGGGTGGGGAAGAGAACTGTGTGTTTAGGGGCTTATCTTTATTCCAGAAGTATCAAACAGGGTGTGAAGTGGTAGACCTAACATTTTGTGATTACAGATTTCATAGAAAAATTGATTTACCTTATTAAGGCTTAATTCTATATAAATCTTTCACCCAAAAATAATAAATAGGGGATTCAAAGTAGAGAGAAAGGCAAAAAATATTAAGAGACCTCTGACCTTCCTGTTGGCAGTAATATGTCCTCTGATGAAAATTGAACATTAAACATCCACCTGTTATGTTGACTTTTTACTGCATTGATCTCTGTCATTGCTCACGTTAGCATTTCATGTGTGTCTGTTTATCTCCTGTTTGCTTTGTCTTTTTTAAAAAAAGATTTAATCTGTTTTTTAGAGAGAGGGTAGGGGAGGAAGAAAGAGAGAGAAACATGGATGTGTGAGAGAAGCATTGACTGGTTGCCTCTCGCATGCGCCCGACCAGGGACCTGGCCTGCAACCCAGGCATGTGCCCTGAATCGAACTGGCGACCTTTTGGTTCACAGGCCAGTGCTCAATCCACTGAGCCACACTAGCCAAGGCTTGCTTTGTCTTGTATAAACTGTATTTGATTTAGCTGTTATATAAATTGCTTGTCATTGAAAAACATCAGAATTTTTAGGGGTTGATTTTGAGGGGTTTGAAGAAAGTCTTCATCTGTCCAGAAACAATTTTAGATGGTGTAAGAAGGGTACAGAACTGTCCCATAAAGTGAAAAAACTTCAGATAGCTGCTTTTTTTTTTTTGGAGGGAGCAGGTGTTAAAAATTAATTTGTAGAGCATCACTAAGGTCTGTTTGGCCCAGATGATATTTTCTCCCAAGTCACCTTGACCCAAAAGTTGAAGCAGTATTAATTGTTTATCTTCTACCCGAAATGAATCAGTGACTAGTCAGGACCTGAACTCTGATTCCTTAATGCTTCCCATACTTCCACTTGCTTGCACCTTCTGTCTCCAAGGGCATTTCCAAGGAAAGATGTCCAGGTAGTGTAACAGATGAAACAAAACTGGCTCTCAGTAGAATAAACATCTAGCCAACTTTTTAAAAATTATGATAAAATACACATAATATAAAATTAACCATAATTCTTATAGTGATCGTTAAGGAGGTTTTATATAAGGTACCAGATGAAAATGCAGCATTTCCCCCCCCAGTTAGAGAGAAAGGTTATAATTAAATTAAATTTATGTGTTATTACACTTCACTCAAAATAGATAGAACTTGCCTGTTTTGTGGTTCTTTATATATTTAACTAACTTACTTCATCTGCAAAGTAATTTTTTTTTTGTGAGGGGAAGGATTAGATTTTGAATGCCTTTTAAAATGTATTATATTTATTAAGTACAATTTTAGCTGCCTTAGTTTTTTATTCCAGTTTTCTCAAAGCACACTTCTTTCCCTTAGTTGCATGAACTTCCACCTAGATATATTTTATACCAAAAAATACAATGTTTTATGAGTCAAAATTCCCAAGGTGTGTCCTGTGTCAACTTGCTGAATGTCTGGAAGCCTAATATCAAATTGTTTGATTTTTCCTAGTTGTAAATCTTTCAAACAATGTCCATTTAATCAATGGACATTATTATTGTTTAGAATGCCAGCTTAAGAGCAGTGAGATTTGCCTGCATCTGACTTTGAAATGCAGCTTAAAAAATGATTAATCTGAAATGTCATTTGGTTCGGTGTGAATTGTTGTTTATGAACCTTGGGTTCACATTGCCACCCTTAGTGGAAATGGGAGTCTAGCCACCAGAAATAGTTGAGGCATTTCTTTTCTCTCAGTAGGTGGATGGTAACGCATGGTAACCAAGGGCCCCTTGAAGTGATTTTTGTCAGAAGATAATGATTTTTACTTTGCTTAGAAGGTGCCATTCCCTAAGTAACTAATGAAGTTTTCATAATTTGGAGGCATTATCCATCTACCTGACCTTAGTATGTAAGGGTTCTAAAGCTAGAACTATAATCTTTTAAAAATTTCTCAAATGAATCAAGAGAGAGAAAAAGCATCTTTCATATATATGCCCACAGATAATTTGTGAAGTTCAAAAATTTCATTGTCTGGTTTTAGTCGCTGCTTATCAAAGAGTGGAAGGTGATCAGTGTGTTCTGTCATTGCACCTTGAACGACTCCTAGCTGTGGCAGACGATGGGGGATGAGCTGGGTGTTGTGCTTGTGTTACTGCATGAACAGTGCAGACGAAGAGGTTTGCAAACAGCTCGTGTAGAAAAGGTGAAGTAAGCCAAACAAGGAGAGATCATAAAAGGCTGGTGTCTCGGACCTCATCGTGACTGAAATCTCATCTTTATAATGTGTCTGGTTTCAGATTGCCTGTTTGGTACCTGTGGATCAGTTTCAGCTTTATCAGCGGTTAAAATTCGAGCGAGGTATGTATGCACTCTCCTTTTTATCCCAGTGCTGAATGTGGTTTTACATGTGTCATCTTTCCACTGACCTGCATGCAAGATTAAGGCAGCTGTGGGCTGTCAACAAAGCCACAAGGGTGCTCAGAAAGGGGAAAACTGTAATTGCAACACACAATTTCAATGTTCTCAGCCTCACTCAGAAAAAATACAGACTAGCAGGAAATAGAACTCTCCTTATAGTGGTTGTTTTGTATTTTTAACTTGGCTCATGTGAGAGAGGTTCTGCAAAAGTTGGATAGTTTCATAATAATAATACTATTACAAAGAAAAGTGATCCTCAGAATGGGTTTTACTCTGAATTTTTGTACTCATGGAGATCACTCATAAAACATTAATCAGCCCAAATATTTTTACTGCTTGTAATATAATATTTACTATTTGTTTTTTTGGTTCTACCTTTATAATTATAGTGATTGCTGAGTGTATCATTTGAATGAGATTTACAATGTTTTGGACTAATTTTCTTTCTGACTTTGGATTTGGGGTAATTTATATAGCTGGTAATTTATATAGCTTTTCTAGTTATCCTGCCTTTTGGTCTGTAGGAATTATATTTTTAACTTCTTTTGGCTTCTCATAGATCTTTTTTAGGAGCCTTTCCGCCTGTCACACCCTAACATGTTCTTGAACTAAATGGTCTGTTTCTTTGTATCTGAGAACCGGAGAAAAAAAGTTATTTCCCCTTGGCCTTTTAGGACTGGTACAGTCTCGTTGAGTGTATAAAATAAACTAACGTGGTGTGAACATGCAATTTTCTGATTGCTGACTTTTTAATCTGGATTAATAAAGGCTACAGATGAGCAGGGGTGGATGGGGGGGATGGACATTTATCTATCATGTGCCAGTAAGTTTAGTAAACACAATTACCTGTATTTCATTTAATTTTTGCAACACTCTGACGTATAATTCTTACTTGAAAAAAGAAAGAGAACCATGCAGTGCATGAGGGGCTGAGAGTGGGAGTACTCACCTGCAGGGGAGTCACAGCACGGCTTTCACTACCAAGGACCAAGGTCAGGCTTAGTCCCACAGGCTTATTTTTTCCAGCAAGCCAAAGGCAGAGTCATCTCTCACAGGTGGATCACTTAACTGAATTTATAATATTGGTAGATTAAGGTGGAATTTATGAAAAAATTCTTGTAGTAGATTCCTCGAAGTTGCAAATAGGAGGCTAGGAAGTAGAATGTTGTTGAACATAGAATCAGAAGCACTGAAGTCAGGTGAATTTTAGGTTTCATGATAAAAATATAGCTTGATGAATTTTGCCCTGTGGATTCTGAGCTAACTAGAGAAATTAATGATGGGTAGTTTATATTGGCCCACCCTAATCGTCTACGTGGGCTGATCAGATCAAGCGTTGTAACATCAGGTAAAGGTTTATTGGATGTCACAGCCAAAGATGATAGATACTGGGGCAAACACCTGTCCTACCATCCTCCCACTTTATGACAATGTCCCCCACTATAAAAATAAATGACTATTAGAACAGGGACATTTTAAGTATTCACCTGTGGACGGATGTGGTTGGTAGCAAGTACCATGATTTTGGACCTTTTGAAAGGAAAGTGTCAAAGGAGTTAGACTTTCAGGCTTCTTCTTAAATGGTGAGACCTATAAACTCACCAGTCCTCCTTAGTAACCAGAGTTCAGCCTGTCTACAGTATTCCTTTGCCCATACACACCTCTCTTCTCCCACGTCCACCGACTTCTTCCACACCCACTCTGCTGCTCCTTCTCTTAGGCCTTATTCCTCATTCTTTACATTTTAGGGACATACTTATTAGCTAAAATGCCTTTTTGTAATTACACAAATTCTAATAGTACCAAGAATTAAAGCTTTCTGTAGGTGATTCTCATGGATAAATATTAAAGTTTCAGTTTAATTAAAAGAGCAGTGGCTAAGAGCCTGGGTGGGAATGCAGGCTTGACCACTTACTAGCCATATGACACTGGGCAAGTTCCTTAATTTCTGCACCTCATTTTCCTCATCTGTAAAATAGGGATAATGATAGCCCCTGCACCATGGGGTTGGGATGAGGGTTAGGTGAATTAATACTTGTAAAGTACTTCCTGTGGGTACTTCCTGTGTCAGTTGTTGTTAATAAAATACTAATAACTTCAGAGTAGCATCTTTCTCAATAAAATATACTCGGTGATCTGCTATTCCCTTTTTTCTGAGATGAGGTAATCATAACAGGAAATACGCTCACATTGAAATATATATTACAATATATAATATATATACATGTAAATATATATTACAATATATATATCACATGTCTTTCTGTTAGTGGGATTAGAACGCTAGAAGCTAATTGACCACATCCATTTTTTGATTTTGTTTTTTGGTGTTGTACATTCTATGGGTTTGAGAAAATTTATAATGACACGTGTACACCATTATAGATATACTATGTAGCCTTCTCTGATTGGCTTCTTTCACTTAGTAATATGCATTCAGTGCCACATCCATCTTTACAGTAGGAATAGCCTTGCCATCGGTGAGGCACACGTGAAAAATCACTGGCCAAGACTCTTACAATTTGCTTTGTGACTGGAACTTTTTAATGTTCTTGTAGTGTTCATCCCTACCTGTGATTGGCTTATTTCTTCATTAGATATAATAATGTATTTGATCTGTTACAGTCAAGCTGAGCAGGTTTTGGATCCAGACTGTCCTTTATAGGTAGTCTTGCATATCTCTGCTTTTATGTATTGTAAGGTGATCACATAGTCTTGCTCATACATAGAATTTATTTTTTTCACAGGGTCTGTGCAGATGCTCTACAGTAGGTTCCCATGAACTGACAATTGATTTTATTATTCCTTTTTTATAGATACAGTAACTAAAATTGGAGGGGTTGAAACTTGTCTAGGATCACATTGTCTAATTTTCCTCACCTATCAAAAAATTTTAAATTATATAAATTTTTATTAGGGTAAAATATGTGTAATGTAAAATTTACTATTTCACTTATTTTAGGTTGGCTTATTTCACTCAGTATAGTGTTTTGAAAGTTCATTCATGTTGTAGCATATGTTAGAACTTCATTTTGTTTTGTGGCTGAATAACATTGCATTGTACCAACATACACATTTTGTTTACCTATTCATTCTTGATGGACACTTGGGTTGTTTATGCGTGTTGGCTATTGTGAATAATGCCGCAATGAACATTGGGGTGCAAGCATCAGCTTGAATCCTTTCTTTCAGTTCCTTCGAGTATATAGCTATGAGTGGAATTTCTGGGCCATGTGTTAATTCTGTGTTTAGTTTTAGAGGAACTGTCAAACTGTAAAGCTCTTGTGATTTAATTATAAGTTTAACTAGACATTTTAATTATTTTAAGTATGGAAGTATGTTAAATATGTAAGTATGTATGTTAAATCCTTTGACCATTCGGTTTATCTCACTCATTTTATAAAAAGGGAATCTGAGACCCAGAGACATTTTGATCTTAGGTGATTTTGAAAGGAAATTTGTAATCATGTAATTCCTTATCATCATCTATTATAAATAATTACATTAGAAAATAGACATTTCAAGTAAGGATAAATTTATGTTAATACAGCATTATATAATGGGATTTACTTGATTGGGGTACTTTACATTGTACACCTCATTGTTACATAGTAGACTTCATATTCACCTCAAACTTCAGACTTACTAGCTAGGTGACTTGGAGGTCTGTGCCATGAAAACATTTTATGTGAAACCATTTTGAAGAGGATCTTCGTGTGCAATAAATACCAATATTGTGTTGAATGGGTTAAATGACTAAGTGGCAGAAAGTGAAACTCATTGGCTAGGCTCTGAGATAGAACTGTAGAGACAGTCATTGCTCTGATGAAATGCAGAATCAGTTCAGTGGCTTCCTTGTATCTTCATTATAAAAATTATTGTTATTTTTGACTTCTGGCCAAGATGGAGGCATAGGTAGACACACTGTGCCTCCTCGCACAACCAAGATAGGGACAACAACAGTTTAGAAATAGAATAACAACCAGAACTGACAGAAAATTGAACTATATGGAAGTCGGACAACCAAGAAGTTAAAATAGACACGCTCATCTAGACCAGTAGGAGGGGTGGAGTCGGGCAGCTGGGCGTGGGTTGCGGCCCAGAGAGCATTGGGACCCGGTACCTAAGGCATCCAGGGCTCACAAGACCATAGCGGGCAGACCCTGAGAGCACAAGCGGCAGCTGGCGGAACCCCACAAGCCCACGCACATGGGAATTGGCACCAGAGGGGCCCAGTTTGCTTGGGGGAAGCAGTGGAAGGGACTGAGGTCCGGTGGAGAGTGGAGCAAGTGCCATTGTTCCCTCCCAGACCCCTCCCCCACAGACAGTGTCACAACCCAGCTACTGGGTTGCCCCGCCCTGGTGAACAACTAAGGCTCTGACCCTTATATGTAACAGGCTTGATCAGACCAAAGGGGGGGAAAAAAGATGGCTCAAACAGAAGAACAAATGAAAGCCCCAGAACCAACACTTTTAAGTGACTAAGAGATAGCCAACCTATGAGATGCACAGTTCAAAGCACTGGTGATCAGGATGCTCCCAGAATTGGTTGATTTTGGTTGCAAATTAGATGAAAAAATGAAGGCTACAATAAGTGAAATGAAGAAAAATGCACACGGAACCAATAGTGATGGAATGAAAGCTGGGGCTCACATCAATGGAGTGGGCCAGAAGGAAGAAAACAACATACAATAGGAAAAGAATGAAGAAATAAGAATTCAAAAAAATGAGGAGAGGCTTAGGAACTTCCAGGATATCTTTAAATGTTCCAACATCTGAATTATAGGGGTACCAGAAGGAGAAGAGGAAGAACAACAAGTGGAAAAGTTATTTGAACAAATAATAAAGGAGAACTTCCCCATTCTGGCTAAGGAGATAGACTTCTAGAAAGTCCAGGAAGATCAGAGAGTCCCAAAGGAGTTGGACCCAAGGAAGAATACACCAAGACACATCATAATTACATTAGCCAAGGTGGAAATGAAAGAGAGAATCCTAGAAGCAGCAAGAGATGTTAAGGAACTTAACTAAGAAAAAGAAGATAAAAAAAACATGTATAGTAAAATGACAGCAAACTCACAATTATTAACAACCACACCTAAAACAAAAACAAAAACAAACTAAGCAAACAACTAGAACAGGAACAGAATCACAGAAATGAAGATCACATGGAGGGTTATCAACAGGGAAGTGGGAGGAGGAGAGAGGGGGAAAGGTACAGAGAATAAGTAGAATAGACAGTAGGTAGGAAATAGACAGGGGAGGGCAGGAAATATTATGGGAAATGTAGAAGCTAAAGAACTTATGACACATGGACATGAACTAAGGGGGGAATGTGGGTGGGAGAGTATGTATAGGGTAGAGGGGAATGAAGGGGGGAAATGGGACAATTGTAATAGCATAATCAATAAAATATATTAAAAAATTATTGTTAGTTTTGTCTGATTCTTACTGACTATCAAGTTCTCTTCTCAGTTTTTAGTTTGTCATCTAGTGTTTTTTAAATCATCCTCTGCTTTAGGTTACATATGTGAGTAGCTTGCCCTTTATGTCCTTGTTTTCATCCGAGTCTTTGTGAGGACAAAAATCTATGGAACAGGAATGGGCCCAAATCATCCCTGTTTATACAAAACAGAGAAACATCATTTGGAATTGATTGGTTATTCTATGAATGCACTTTTCATCCATCTGTGTCTTTCATTAGCTACTGCTGTGTGTGTGGCTTACTCTTTCTGAGACAGTCTCCCAATATTCACAAAGAAAAGGGGATCTGTCATGTGTTAGTGATTACTGCTGTTCTTTCTGCTGGTTCTCAAAGCATGTGCCTGATGACTAATGCTAGAATTTTTTTATTCTTGTTTCTAGAATCTACTTTTTCAAAATAATTTTTTTAAAAATTGGGTTAAGATTTTCAGTCTCGGGTCCTTAATTGTTTTTTCTTTTTTGGCAACCCTATTGTACTTACTTTAACGGCAATTTGCTTCAGTTCTTTGGTAGGGTAACGTGTCTGTTTCTGGCTAGTTGTATCATCCTATAGTGGTTAGAAACACACACAAATGTTTTAAGTGCCATAGTGTTCGTCTTCATAAAGAAGGAAAGTAAAATAGGAATTTCTTCTGCTGTCATTTGCTAATCCTACCATGTTCACTTATGCATTCAACATCTCCTTTTTATGTAGTGGGTATCTGCCATGCACTAGGGGTGGAGTGCAGTTCCACATGCTGGTTTCATCTTTCTTTGAAAGCCCTTTTGTTCTCAATATTTTTCACAAGTCTACTTTCATTTTAAGTCTTAACATTTATGATATGGCTCTTTGAGTTTCATCTCACTCTTTCATTTGTCTTTGGTCAAACACTCCCACCCTATCTTTTGTGTCCAATCAGTAAGGTTTTGTCTCACCAGATCTGCCTGTATAGGTATTCTTAATGACCTTATCAGTAGTGCAGGTATTTTTTTTTAACATCTCCCGTCTCTCATTAGCCATCTTCCTTCTCATAGGTGCTGATCATAAGCCTGTTCTTATTGTGTGTGTGCACATGTGTGTTTTCTTTTTTGAGCCTGCTTTTCTGGTGTTTTGTGGTTTCCTTCCTAAGCTATTCTATGCTTTCGGATGATAACACTTTCTTCTCAGCTTCATGCTTCCTCCACCATCCAGTTCTTTCTTGGTGGTCAGTTTTAAGTCTAAAACAGTGCCCTTTAGATGTTTCCGTTTTCCTTTGAAAAACTAAAATTTCTGCGGGAAAGGACGTTTATTAGCCCGTGGGATGAAACTTCTAAAGGGGACTCAAATAAGAGGCACAATGTCAAGTGTTCGCCGCTTCCTGTGTGTATTTTCATTTCTTCACCTGTGAAAGGGGATAAAATTGGATGGTTATCATAGGGCTGTTGTGGAGGATGGGTAAATATTTGTGTATCGGCCACAGTGTACATTCAGTAAATTATCGCTGCCATTATTGTTATGGCTGTTGTTAGTAATTGTCATGACCACTAAATTTTATTTTTTCCCATTTTCTGAACTAAACTAAGAAAGCATCTTCCAGAATTGAGCTCATACCTTGGACTGAGTGTATAGCACAATATGACTTCTGTTTTCTTTTCAACTTAGCCCAGATCTTTGTCAGCATGTTTCCATACTTGTTCTATATTCTAGAGTTGTATAGAAACGTGATAATCAGTACTAATTCCTTTACAGCAGCTTATCACATCCGTTTTCTTCCCGCAGTATAAATACTTTTACTATAGGAGCGCATCCACTTTCTCTGACTACCCCCAAGGAGACCATGACTTGGTGATAGGAAGTATTCAAAGTTGCTGCTTTGAAAAGGAAATGTGCCCATGGTGATAGTGGAAATAAAACTCCATTTAGTAGCATGATTATAGTTTGACATAGAGAATGGTTTTCTAGGGGTAATAAAGGCCTGATCCCAACATAACTCCATTGTGCAAACTTCTAATTTGTGCGGGTACTAATATATGAGCATTAGACTAGCTAAGCTAAAAGGTTGTTTCCAAGTTTGAAATTCTGTTGTTCTCTTCATCTGTCTTGATAGCAGTCCCTCTGCTGATGGCCACCTCTGTTTGAGTGTATTTCCTCTAGCAGATGTTAATTCTGATCAGCTTAATTTAATTGTATTTTAACTACCTTCAGAAGACCATAGTTCTTTGAGATATCAGAAAACAAATTAACTTTGGCATAATTAAAAATGCAATGAGTTATAAAAGTTAAAACAGTTTGATTTATTTCAGCTGGTAATTAAATTAGTTTGGGTGCAATAATAAGAATACAATAATAAAAACTCATGCAATGTCATTTTGGGCACAGCCTCACAAGGGTAGAGGATGGCAGGAAACCACTCATGTGAGGTGAGAGAATATACTACAGAATAAGAAGCAAGCCCAGCGTAAGTGATGCTGATAGTTCCAGGTGGGAAAAACAAGGGTCCTGGAATTCAGTTTTTTAAAATCGCAAATGCTCATTGGTGTCAAATACGGTCTTTAGGTCTCATGGGAGTTTTATTTTTTTAGCATGTTTCTACTTCCCAATAATTTTCAGATTACAGAAGTAAAAGATAATTTAAATAGCATTTTTTGTGTTGCAAATATTACATGAACAAGCAGAGTCTTACAATCAAATAGTCACTGGGCTTTACTTCAATAATCAATTCTCATTTCTGTAAGTGCGTTCCAGTGCAAGCCTCTGAATTTGTCTAGCTCTGATGTAAGTTTGCTACAACTAATCGCTTTTAAATCATGTTCATCTTAAAATGTTTTGGGCACTGTTAGTTGGGGGCTGGTTTACACTGACTCCTGGTTCCCCTTTTTCTAGATTTGTGAACCTTTCCCCATCTCAAAGCAGCATGAAGCTTTTGTCATTGCCAATGCAGAAGAAATGAGTTGAATATGCGTTAGTTCATTTTCCCCCCAACTTTGGAAAATAAATTTGAAGGGGAAAGAAACTAGATCTTAAATGTTTTGGATAAGTGTGCATTTTGTTTGCTAGGCCAAAACTGCCAGGAGGTAGAATTGAATTCACCATGATAGTCATAAGAAGTGTTTTGAAAATCCCCCATTAGTGAGTCCCCCGGAGAGTCCCACTGGACGGAGAGTCCAGTGGGACTCTCCGTCCCCTCAGCCTCCTCTCAGATTGTCAGCATGGAGGTGAGAGTGGGGAGAAGACAGTTCTTGCACGTGCTCGGTGATCTGGCCGCCACCTGCTCCAGCCTTCTGTTCCCTTTTGGCTTGTGTTCTGCGAGGTCTTGTTAGCTGCCAGGGCTGCTAATGTCTGATGCCCTTGCAGCATTTTTTCCTTTTCTACTAACCTGGCCTGTGGCCTCTTTTGTGGAACACTATTACCTGGGGTATGTAAAGCAAAATTGTGCTATTAGTGGCATATTGGAATTATAATAATTTAAAAAAATAGAACAACTCTTAGCTTCTATTGACTTATAACTCCTCTAGGGTCGGAGCTGAAGGGTAATCCGAAGGACAAATGCCTTTTCTGTGTGACCTGGCCCAACTCGTATGTCTGGATTCTTGTTCTATTGGGGAAAGCTCTTCTCCAGGAAACTCCAAGATGCTCTAAAAAAAAAATCTCTCTGGGTAGTTGTTTCTGTTCTCGGGAAATAATCTGAGTAAAGGGCATAACAATATGGAACCTTAGTGCTAATGCTTCCATTATCTTTTATTACCAAAGGAATTTATCTACAGATACAAATTTTCACTCTTCTATTATGTAGCTCCTTTCATTTATTCAATGACGTTTACTATGTTCCAGGTATATTTCTAGTCAGTGTTTGTCAACTGGGATGACTCTATCCAGCTGCATTTCCACTGGAAAATCTCGACAATTTTGCCTTCCAAATATGCTCCAGATTTTCAGTACTTCCACTTCTAACATATAATCCAATGTAGCACCTCAGGTTGGTTCTACAGTAGCCCCCAGTGGACCTCTCTGCTGCTACTTTGTGCCGTTACCATCTATTCTTCCTACAACAGCCAGAGTAGTGATCAAAAAATGAGAATCATACCATGACCCTTCCGTTCAACGGCCTCTCATCACACTTAGGCTTTATCATCATAATCTGTGATTGGGCTATTGACTGCTGTTCCCAAATAAACTCCCATGACTTTCCCTCTGCTCATTTAGCTCCTGGTAAAATTGGACTGCTTTATTACATATGTAAATCTCTCTCTCTCTCTCTCTCTCTGCATTATATGGACAAAAGTGGGAAAGTTTTCACATCACAACCATGTGTGGGTTGGCTGCTTACTCATAGTTCTAACCTACAGACTTACCTTTATCATCAGACTTTGAAAGACCTGTTATTCAGAATGGATAATAAGTAGATATTTGACCTGGGAGTCCTTAGCCCTAAGTTATATACCAGCCTTCATTTCTTTGGGCTTAGTAGTTGAAACAGTCATAAGAGTTTGGATGAAAACATAAATGCTTTGGAAATGCAAGGTAAGACTTTGGAACGTGTGTGTCACTATCCCCATGACTGTCCCACCAGCCTGTCCCAAAGTTTGAGGGATCTTCGATGGTCCATCTCTTTTAGGGCCTGAGGATCTATGAATCATCAGGTTCCCTTTTTTTATTATATTTGGCCCATCATTTTCCAGTTCCTGTCCCCCAGAATTAAAGAAGAAATGATGTTTAAGGATGCTTTTTTTTTTTAATAAAAACCTATAATCGTAGATCCAAATGTTGCATTTTCTAGGTGAAACAATATGGAGACATTGTTGACTGGAACATTTCAGACTTTGTCCCCTGATGCTGAATTTGAGGAATTATTACCTTTAAAGCTAAGCTCACACTTAATACTTTCATTTCCTTTTCTGCACCACCCTTTGGGTTTCTTTGTTTCCTGAGTGGAAATTTTGAAGAATCACAGACCTTAGGAGATTTAAAACTAGAACCTTATCAGTTCGAAATTTGCACAATATAGGGTGGAGCGAAAGTAGGTTTACGGTTGTTTGTATAGCAACTAATATAATAATTAATAAATATAATACAAGAATAAACTCTGTGTTTCATGTATTCACAACTATAAACCTACTTTTGCCCCACCCTGTACATTACTTCAGAGGAAAAAGAGCTGTTTTACCCCTTAAATAACATAATTTTTCATGTGATATGTTCCTTGAAGGTCATATTACATGACAAGAACATGAGGTCTGTTATTGTATAGAAAATGGAAAACTGAACAAGATCTGTAAAGCTTTGAATAGAGAGACAGCCACCCACCCCCAATCCTATCTTCGTTCCTTCACACCACATGGATCTAGCCAGTGAGATATCGGACAAAACTGACATTTTACGGCCTGTGAAAGTTCCTACCTTTTGTTTTACAGTATGTGGCTGTCTTGCAAATTGTCTCTAAGTGCCATATTGGTAGGGCAGCACAAAATTCAAATTAACAGCTACTCTAACTTTCTGGCTAAGCCATACCAGACACTGTTTGGCCCCTAAATTATTTGATTCTTCCTTGTTTTTAAAAATAAGTTCTCTCTAAATAGCAGAGGAAACCTCACTACCTAGTCTCAGTGCCTGGAGGATGAAATCTTTTATGATTTTTTTTTCTTTCGCTTTGGTAGATACTTCATGTCCAGTTTCCTCCAACATAGTACCCAAAGTAATTATAGAAAGGACTTGAGATTTTTACATATTTCCAGTGCTTAAAAGAAAGAAATATTCCAGAAGAGTAGCAAATTTTGGTTAATGAGAACACTGCTTATCTGTTTATAGGGGCAATATGGCCTATTCTGTTAGTACCTCCTCTGGGAAACATGGCAAGGCTGAGTGACCTTGTACGTTTGGATTCACTGTGAAGAAATCACCGCCCTTGATTGTACTAAATTTCCATAAATATTAGCTTGCACAAGAGACTAAATGAAGAGGAGAAAGCCTCAAGTTCGAATGAAAGACAGATAGACCATCACATTTTCTTTCTTTGCACTTTAGAAGTTCACCTGGACCCCCACCGAACATGGTGTCCTGTCGCTGACTGTCAGACAGTGTGCCCTGTTGCAGCAGGTGACCCGGGACAGCCTGTGCTGGTGGAGTGCCCTTCCTGCCACCTGAAGTTCTGCTCATGTTGCAAGGATGCTTGGCATCCCGAGGGCTCCTGCAGAGACAGTCAGCCCATCATCTTGCCAACAGAACATGGGTAAGAAGGAAAATGTGGGGTTTGGGATTATTCATATTTTTCCTCAGAAAAATGAAATATGTTGCTTGGGGAAGGAATTATTTTGTGATGGAATTTAGCGATTCATTATTTTCCTGCAGTACTTTGCTAACAAAGAATAAGCCAAAAAGCATCTCTAGGGGGATTTTAGTTATTTTCCCTGGAGAGTCTTTCAGATACTGCTGAAATTAGAGTTTGTATGAGTTTTGGTTTCTCTTTAGAGAGTCACATGGTCCATTGGTTCTCAGCTGGAAGTCATAGCTTGTCCACAGTGATTTGCTTGGGTGCCATACCCGCTGGCTATTGACATACCTTGTTCTTTATGCTTGCCAAGTGTGCAGTAACTAAATTGCCAGCTCAAGAGGTGTGCCAGTCATATCGGAGAGAATGCAGCAGTAGAAACAACAGCCTTTCAGTGTAGTACAGTACTAAATTCATAGGTACTAGAGGAAAACAGCTTATCGCTCAATACTTTATGCTTTGAAAAGATGGTGCCAAGTTGAGATTTTATTATGATGAAAAGCAATTAAATCTGTGCTTTTCAGTAGGGAGAGTTTTTATGGCAGCAGCAGGACCCAGAGTGAGAGATCTTTCTGTTTGATCGCTTGCTTTGCTTGAGGCTATGGCTGTTCTGCATCAGCAAGAACAGAAATACCAGTATTGTAGTCCGGTTGGCTTAGTCACCCAGTGCCCTCAGAGTGTGGAGAACCATTCTCAGGAGTAGTAATGCTACCTGGCTATGATACTGTGTTTAAATCTAAGACCAGACAAATCAAGAGGGAAAACAGATCCAATGCATGTGGCAGGCCTGTGCCCTTTTACCAGTACCTCCTACATTTTCACTGCCACTGTGGGGAGGTCCCCGGGCATCACAGGACAATGTAAAGATCCCAGAGGGAGAAGGACTGAGTTCTGACATTGTCACTTGGCATCCCTGTGATCTCATCAAGTCACTCAGGCCCTAAGGGATGTTTCTCTGTTTGAGAAAAAGAGGGGAGCTAATTAAAGTAGTAACTGTCCCACTGCTATCTATATAAGGTTACTGGGAAGTACCCAACTCTATCACAGTTTGTACATCTCTGTGAAGCTGATGTCTCCGTGCTGGGTGTGGTTTTAATGAATAGCTGGAGTCCAACCCAGTGCTGTGGCTCATCTAGCCTTCCTTCTCACCCCACCCCTTATTTTCTGTCCTTCTAGCCTGTGACTTTTTATTGGCCTACCCATCTGTTTGAAGTCTTTTCAATGACTTTGGGCATTTACTTTAAAGTATTGATTATTGAGTCCCCCCAGCCGCCTCCATTTGTTTATTTGGACAGATCATTAGATGGGTTGTCCATGCCCCATTAGATCCTGAGCTAGTTTTTCTGCTATGTAACAGACGTTTTATTCAGACAGTGTGTGTTCAGGGAATGAAATACTACTTTGGCAAAACAATGAATTCAGCCAGCTGTGGAAAATATAATTATATAATTCACTCAAAGTCAAAGATAAGTAAATTAAGGTCTTCTGTTTTGTTTTGAGTAATCTGAGTAACTAATAATGTCTGTCTCTCCTGTTTCCCTGCCCTTTTCCCAGGGGTGGGGGGTAAATTAAGCACAGATAACAAAGAGTTTACAACCTACCCATCAGGAGCCCTAGGAATTCCACTGATGACCAGAAAATTGAGTCTAGAAGAACATGATTTAACTATTAATTATATCCAGCCCACTCTTACCACAGCTCTGGTTAGTGTACACCCTTGTGGTTTTAGCTTTTTAAAAAAAATCAGGCAGCATTCTCCATGCTCACCATAACATTTCTCATCCATTTGTTTCTAGGGCCCTCTTTGGGACGGATGCAGATGCCCCCATTAAGCAGTGTCCAGTTTGCCGGGTTTATATTGAACGCAATGAAGGCTGTGCTCAGATGATGTGCAAGAACTGCAAACACACGTTTTGCTGGTACTGTCTGCAGAACCTGGACGTAAGTTGTATGTGGAGGTCGCTTTCTTGAGTCGTTTTTCTCCTCCGTTCTGTACCTGTGCACCAGCCAGTGTCCTACAGGCTTTCCTTTCAAAATATTGAGCTGTTTTTGTCCTGCCAAAGAATTTATTTTTCTTAACGAGACTTCCTGAGCCTGTTGCTTTAGATATCTGTAAAACTTCTGTTTGATTACCTTAGGTGTGTCACCTTAGCTTTAAAGGCAAGTGTTTGTTTTAGGGACATTTCCTGCTTTGGGGACATTGTCTCATTCTATTATGTAAAGGACTGTTGGTGTATTAGTTTTATATTGCTATTGTAACAAATGACCACAAACTTTTGGCTTAAAATGACACAATCTTATTTCTTTAGCTCTGTACATTAGACGTCTAATGTGGATCTCATTGGATTAAAATCAAGGTGTCTGTAGGGCTGCATTTTTTTTTTCTGGAGACTCTAGGGGACAATCCATTTCTTGGCCTTTTCCAGCTTCTTGCAGCTGCCTGCATTCCTTGGCTTGTGGCCCCTTCCTCAGTCTTCAGAGGCAGCAGCAGCACACCTCTCTGACCCTTCTTTCACAGACATAGCTTCCAGAGCCATTCCCTCTGACCGCAGCTGGGAAGGCTTCTCTGAGATTAGATTGGGCCCATCAGGGAAATACAGGAGAATCTCCCCTACCTCAAAGTCTTAATTTAATCACACTTGTAACATCATCACAAGTTCTGGGGAAAAACCATGCACATCCTTAGGAGAGTGATTATCCTGCCTACCACAATTAGGTTGTTTTCCTCTTTTTGAATTTAAAGAAAAAAGCCATTCAAACAAGTGCAGTAATGTCTCTCAAATAACAAGCTCATTCATTGGCATGACACAGGTATTGCTCCTGCTTTGTCAGGGTTCTCTTCTAGATAAAAAGGTCTGGTCTCCTTGTCCTTTTTCCTAACCATTCCTGAAGCATGTCTTCTCAAATTCCAGTGTAGTTATAGTCAGCCCTGTGCTGAGACTAGTAATGGTAACCTCAGAGTTAAAAAGTGGTGTGAAGGATTATTGAGTATTCATTCTGCTGTTTTCAATTACAGTGTTTTAAAGTTTGAGGTAGCCTAAGTTGTTTATAGATATTCCCTATTTTGGCAGCTTGGGCCTATGAAATATGTCTGTATGAGTGTAAGCCCTCAGACATGGGTGGCCATTCTTTTCTCAGCTTCCCATTTTAATCGCTCAGTTTGCTTCAATTCAATAAGCAACTCTTGTAGTGCTTGAGTATCACACACAGTTGGGGGGTGAGTGTGCATTTAACATGGTGTGTGTGCTGGCCACCATGGGCCTGATTTTTAACCGAAATTCGGTAAGTTGTCTAGGCTGACATCTGTAAGTAAGAATCTTAATCAGTTTTATGTCAGTGTTTCAAGAAAAGGTATAAATTGAGAAGAAGATTGACATTTTAGACTCTAGAAGCTTAGCTCAGGTTGGAAGAAATATTTTCATTCTTTTAAAAAATTCTATTATAATCCTTGAACTACAATTATGTTTGATAGTTGAGACCTCTCATAATTCTAAATGAGTAACATTCTAGATGAAGATTTGACAGATTATACATCCCTCATGCTTTACAAATGGAAGAAATCGTTTTCCGTTTTCTTCCAGGTTTAACCAGAATAATAATTGGGCTCAGATCCACAAGCAGGCTGAACCCAGAGGTTCTCTGTAGGCAGCAGGAGTGTAAGGGATAAACATGTGTGCCAGATCCCTCCATCTCCTGGCTGGCATGTGTTTGTGGTGTGGAGTTGCAAAGAACACACTGTTCTGTCACTTGTATTGTTCTTGGACTTGAGATGAAATGGTACACATGTTAGGTGGCTGGATACACAGCATCTTTTTCTGGTTTTTATTTTCTGAGACCTCATTTTTTTTGGTTTTAGCTGGGGCATTGGCCTTTTGGTAATGTTTTTCCATAGACAAGTGTTCTATGTAGGATAATGGTATTGATCCTCGTTTATAGGAAATTTTTGGAGCATGGGTCTAGGAGAAGGTGATTGTCCAAAAGCCAGGCCCGAGGTAGACACCAAACAGAGTGATTTTGTGTGTTGAGTGTGTTTCCGACTTGAATCTCAGATCTGCTGTTTCAGAGGATAAGGTATTCTTGTTTTTTTTGGGGGGGGGGTGATTAAGTGTTTATTAAACCCAGTTTTTAAATATTATTACCTACAGTCTGTAAACAAATACAGTACACATGTAAGTAAAAGGCTCTTAGATTAGTAATAATGGAAAAACTAAGGAGCCCTTCGTACCTTGGCACCTCACCACTCCTTGGGCTGATGCTGTGGGGCCATGTTACAGTTAGAATTCAAAGAAAAAGCAGAAGGCGTTTAGCTGAACTCCACCTGCTAGGATGAAATTCAAGACAGATAATTTTTCCACTTAATAGGAGATTGGGTTATAACAAGGCAACAGTATGGGTTTTACATCACAGATTGGCTAAAATAGTACAAACAAGTGTCTTTTCTGGCTGTCTCCCTCCCTGTTACCACAGTTAGTAAGAGATGATGGACCACAGGTGTTTACAAAGATAGGTAACTTGTAGGGCAATAAATGTCTACAGTTAGCAGCACACAAACTTATAAAATTTGCCTTTTTCCATAATGTGCAGAGTATTATAAGTGTGTTCCAGAGGTACAGTCAGCAGACTTCAGAGTGGTAAAGAGAGCATTTGTAAAGAAAAAGCACTCAAGCACAAAACCCACAGCGGGGAGCTGAATACACATGAGAATACACATGAGAACACACAAAAGATAGAATCCTAATTCTTCACCTCTGATTGTTCTACTTAACAGATACCTACAATTAGCTTACTGCCCTTTATGTATTTTAAAAAGTAACACTTTGCCACCTGTGTACCAACTTTAAAAAAGATCAGTCATAATCATGAGACAAGCAGGAGTTGATTCACTTAATAGCAGCACTGAAGTCGATGAAACGTGTGGTGTTGTGTGTGCTTTTGTGCATACCTTTGTGGACGGGGCTTTATCACGTCCCCAGAACATTTTGATAGAGTTTTTAAAATTCCCACAAAAATCTATTTTATAATCATTTCAGATAGAAAGGGGAAAAAGTCCCAAATGAGAAGGTAAAAAAGGTCACAAAGTGACTGAAAATCCATGAATATGTAAGTGATATCCATATGTTTCCTTAACACTTATCAAGTGCTATGTAAGGTATTGTAGTGCTATCCTGAAGCCAGTCTCATTTAAGAAGGCACAGGAATGCCTGTTATAATTCTGTAATTAAAAGCATTTATTCCATATAATGTGCATTTCAGCTCGGTTGGCACCTACTTGATTGTACTTGTTGGTGTCACCTCGAAGCTCTACCAGAGCTTCATGGCAGACTTGAACTTTTAACGGTTCAGAACTAACACTACCACAGAGAGTTACACTCATTCCAGGTTCTTACAGAGAATGAAGGATATGCTTGAGTTGTCCTAAGGTCACTTCAGCCTAGAACAGTATCCCCTGGAAACTTTGTCAACTTCCCTAGCCAAAAAGATCTCCATAATCTAAGGTGTTCGGGCCTCACTAAATCAAATAAACAGGTTCCACTGACACACTAACATGCATTCTACACCTTCAACACGAAGCTTTTCCCAAACTCACTTGACCTTGCCAGAGGCATCCAGAAACACCACTGGTTCCCAGGACACTAGTTTTCTGTGGAACACTGTTTGAGAGATGCCATTCTAAAGTAAATTTTCTGAAGTAGTGGTTCTAAAATCGTAGTGAATATTGGAAACATATGCAAGGCATGTTAAAGCATGGATCCAATACCCCATATCAGAGGTGTGCAGTGGGACCTGGGAACCTGCATTCTAAACCACTCCTAGTGAAGCTGATGAAGTGAGGACCACACTTTGAGTGGTGTTTGTCTAGACAATGCTCCACACAAATCACAGCTTCAGGAAGCTTTCCTATGGCTTCAGGAAAGATAGCATATGGCATTTGCCACATTAGCTGGTCAGATCAGCCCAGTGACTCTGAGAAGGTCTGGGGGCACCTTGGTGGGGTGGAGGAGCACTTGACTCCTGGCTCTTCCCCTTCTCACCAGGTGAGCAGGCACAATGACTGCATCTTAAAAGAGGAATAATAGCAGCCCAGTCTCGGGGGATCTGTGAAGCATAAAGGAAACTACCTAACAGAAAAGCATCATACAAGTATTATTAATCAGAAGAATGTGTCAGTTACAGCAGGAAAATCCCAGATGAGTTTTCTGTCTTCTGCAACTGCTGAGCCTTCATGAAAGCACATTCTGGTAGCTAATGAAGAGAAAAGAGGCTAAAATCAAAGAAAACTGCAGTGAGAGAAAGATAAATAGTGGGTTACTTAATTAAAAATATCTTTATTGTTTAAAAAAGATCAACTCACAAAGCCCTTAATTATGCTGGCTTTTGAGATAGTTTTCCAAAGTTACAGTCTGTTGATCTTTGAACACACTCGCTCTTCTATTTTACCATGTTATTAATGCTGGTTAAATTTTAACATCAAGAGAATGTGAAAAAAATTCCTCCACTCAAATACATATAAATCAGATCTAAAAACAGCTGAGATAGTTCCAGTCTTGCAAGCTACCACTGTGGGAGAATGAGGTGTTCTTAACCTTCTGCCTTGGGAACGTCGGTGACTTGTACCCTTCAGTTATCTTTTCTCTCTCCTCTGACTTCACCTTCTGCCCTCGGCTCTCCAGTCTCTAACTGACCCATGCATTCAGCTGTGACCCATTTAAAAATGAGGGACCCTTTCCTCAAGCCTACATCTTCCCCTTACATTTCTCTCCTCCCGTCAGCAGCCAAGCCTCAGTAAAACATAATCACCTGTAGCTGTTGACACTTAACTTACCTTCAGTCATGTGTCCAGATTGCCACTTGGTCACACCCTGACTGTATTCTTCCAAGGCTTCAAGTGATTTCTTTTGGGTAAAATCCAGGGGACACTTAAGTTCTCATCTTACCTAGATTCTCAAGAAATCTTGACCACCTCTGATTCCATCTCTTCAGGTTTCCCTTCTATATTTCTGGCCACTTCTCAGTTTCTTTTCCAGACTCTTCCTTAACCTATTCTTATATCTGTGTTCAACAGTTGTTTGCCTCTCAGGTCATATGCTCCCTAGGATCTCATTTACTTCTGTGGTTTCTTCTACCCCATGTACACTGATGGCCAAGCCCTTTCCCCCACAAATCCACATATATTTAACCAGCTACCTTTTGAACAGTACTGCTTGGATGTCTTAAGTATTTCTCAAATTCAGCTTGTCCAAACTGTGGTCATCACCTTCCAACAAAATCCATCTCTCTGCTGTTGATTCTCTCAACAAAGCAATTACCTTCTATACAGGGACTTTCCTCTAATCTGCAATTTCTCCTTATTTACCCACCTGGTTAGTTATGTTCTTAATATCTCATGAGTGTATTTTCCTCTTCTCCTTCTCAGCCTCTGGCATGTTCTAGCCTTGTTTACTACAGCCACCTTCTAGTTGCCTCACTCAGCGTCCTCTCATTCCATACCATACCTTGAAGATAATTGGTCAGGCCATTAATATCTTTTAGACTCAGTCAAGAGTTCCATTGATTAGGATCTGTTTTTACTTGGTGATATATAAAACTACTGAGATACAGTCTAAAGATCATGGGCTTGGAGTTCCTAGAGGCTGTTATTAATATCATCAGACAGAGCCTTTGCTTCCAGTAAGGTGATCTGATGTGGTTAATATCCATTTCTCAACTCAGAATGTTTATAAAAACTTTTCTCTTTTTTTTTCAGAGTGACATTTTCCTCAGACATTATGACAAAGGACCATGTAGGAATAAGCTTGGCCATTCAAGAGCCTCAGTGATATGGAACCGAACACAGGTACCCTGACCTTAAAAGGAGAATGAGATAAACCAGATATACAATGGCTTAAAAAGCTCACCTGTTCATCCTCTCCACTCTATTCCTGCTTACCCATTCCAGCCTGGGAGGTGCTGGGGGTTCTGGGGCAGGGCTGGGAAAAGGTAATGGAGCAATTGCCTGGAGTTAATTGATGAGCTCTTGAGGATAAGTGGAGGGGCAGGGCACCAGAGCAGCCAACCAATTAAGAGTGACTTGCAGAATGAGTGCAAATGCTCTTTCCTTCTGAAAAAAAAAAAGGTGGAATGACTTCCCTAAAGCCCTTTACAGCATGTTTGCTATGAAAGGCAGTGCTCTAAAACCTGATAAGCCCCTGCTGGGGCTTAGATCCCTCTGTACATGCCATCATGTGTTTATGTGACAGGTTCAAAGGGAGACCTGGTTTATTTTTAATAGTGTTTCATATTTGTTAAGGGCCATGTTCCTTTTGAAGGAGTTAGTGTTAATAGCCTAGTAATTATTATTAACGTCCTTATGAGACTGTTGAGGAAACTCAGGTAGAGAGAGAGCCAACACCAACATTTCATGATTATACTGAGCTCGTGCCAGAACCTGAGTTAGGGTTTGGTTTGTTCTCACCTTTGATTTAGTCTTTGGTATTGCCCTGATTTATTCAGTTCAGACCATTGCTGGATAAAAGGTCCCATAATTGTGACTATTTTATGTGCCTGAAATGGTGCCTTAGTCAGTTCAGGCTGCTATACCAAATTACCATAGACTGGGTGGCTTAAACAACAGAAATTTATTTCTCATGATTCTGGAGACTAGAAGTTCAAGATCAGGCTGCCAGCAGGGCTGGTTCTGGGACTGGACTTGGTTTACAGATGGCCATCTTCTCATTGAGTCTCACGTGGCAGAGAGTAAAGAGAGGCAGCAAGCTCGCTGGTGTCTCTGCTTATGAGGGCAGCCATCCCTTCATGAGGGTTCCACATAACCATATTGGGAATTAGGGTTTCAAGATGAAATTTTTGTGGGGGTGGGGCACAAGCATTCAGTCCATAGCTGTTGGTGTAGTATACAAATAGGGAGGTTTAATTGCTAATATAGTTTTTTTTCTTCTGAATTTCTAGGTGGTTGGGATTCTTGTGGGGTTGGGCATCATTGCCTTGGTGACTTCACCTTTGCTGCTTCTGGCTTCCCCGTGTATAATCTGTTGTGTCTGCAAGTCCTGCCGGGGCAAGAAGAAAAAGCATGACCCATCCACAACCTAAAGATCTCTGTCTCTACTTGTGTCCGTGTGCCACACATGTCTTATACATACAAGACAACACAGTGATAAAGCCCCACTTAGTGAACTCGCCTCCTTTTTCTTGCCAAATTTTGGAAGTGCCTCTGTGTCCAGACTTTGAACTGGCCTACCCTCCTGTGGCATCAGGAAAGGCCAAGCACTGGTGTGTGTGTTCCTGTGTAAAGACAGTCGGGTTCCGCAGTCCAGGTTGTGTCTGTGGAGCATGTCAGAAACTTCAGGTTCCTGGGAAGGAACTAACACATCATCATTCTGTCATCTGAAGGATCCCACTGGACTGCTCGACTTCCAGCCAGATTCAAGGAGCCTGAGTGAACGTTCAATATAATAAAGGTGTTGTCATGGTTGGCAATATACATGATCATTGAGAAGCTCGAGTGTGTTCTGTATTGTTTGACTACCATGGGAAACGTGGGGGAAAACCCATGGATAAGACTGTTTCGGGGAAAATTTTCGTAAGAGTGATAAAGCAGGCTGCTTATCTTAGGACTCGATGTGGTGGCTCTGCCCTTGCCAGCTACTGGGTGTGCTTTCCCAGCGTCCCCACAGTGACTTGGCAGAAGCACAATGGGTTTCTGCTTGTGTGATCTCAGCTTCAAGCAGGAGAAACTTCTGTGCAGAGGAAGTTGTCCCTTCCCACTAAAAGGGTTTCGACATATAAAACAATATGGTCTAGTTTAGTCTGTGTCTCAGCAAGTGTAACTTTTTAAAGGTGGTAAACCCTTCTCTTATAGCCAGTAGCTGCTGTCTACACACTTGTTTTACATGAAGGATTTGGGTGCAGTGGCAGAGGTTCAAAACCTTCGTCATAGATATCAGGGACCTTTCTTAGCTCTATGTTCATACACCCAATGGATGTAGAATCAGACCTAAAAGGTACACACCAAGCCCTTAGGTGCATCTAGAGCCCATATAACTTTCTGCCTACCTAGATTTTCTGTCCATTGGGCATGCCTGGATATGAATGCAAAATCATAGTGTGTATTATTGCACACAGTAGTACAACACACAAAATAAATGTTTATGTAAAAGCCAGTCTGTATCCTTCTGTGACTAATATTGTTTATTATAAATCAACCTACAGATTTTTTTGCATATTATATATGTAAATTTTTGGTTACAAGTTCTTAACTTACCCAAGTATAGACTCATCACCATGACTCGTTTAAAATGATATTTAATACTGTCATCTCAGTTGGTAAAAAGACTGATTGATAATCACATTATTTATGTGTTTTCAAACACAATTCAGAGCAGCTGTCTTCTCAGCAGAGTTTAGTATCTGTTATGGCAATCTGAATTTTGTATGTACAAGACACTGATAAAACAACAAAAATATTCAGAAATAAAATGTAAAAGCTTTATATATATTTAGTAGTTTGGATTTGTATAACCTCATTGTGACTTGGTTTTCCCACTATACCATTAGTCAGATTTTGAATAAACGGGTTTTGAAAAGACAATGACTTTTCCTCCAGTGACAAGATGATATAATTGCCATTAGCAGTGTGGCCTGGTGCCTCCTGAGAGCTGGACTAAGCGTTAATGGAGAGCTCTCCTTGAAGCCAGGGATACCGAGTAAGGAACTGTCAGGAACTATGATACATTCTGAGGTAACTGGATAACTAGATTACTAAATTGCTGCTATCCTGGACCTATTATTAAAGAATAATGCTTTGCCTATGTAATGGAATGTATCCTAAGTGGGGATATGTATATTTAAGGAACTTTAATTCACATATACATACATATATATATATATTACTATATATATATATATTACTTTTGGTCATGTATATTTTTATTTACAGTTTGTACAGAACATCGATGAGAACTCTGGGAAAACTTTTGATGGCAGCCAACTAAAACATTTTTAATTGTTTATTAGAAATTTCTCAACATTGTATCTTTATTTTCCTTTGAAACTCAAAACAGAAAAAAAAATCAATACTCTTTATCAATGTATTTCATATTAGTATAAATATAAGGGTATATGTATTTGAATAATTTGCCTTGTCTTACACTGCCTCATCAGAGTTAAAGGCATTTGTAACTGCTCAGGGGATCACGGGAACTCAACTGAACTGAATTTTTGTATCAAGAATGTTAGTAGTTGCAATCTACTACTCAATTAGCAAACTCTTCAACCTTGGTTCCGCAAAGAATCTTATAAGAGAGACTGGTTTCCAGTTACCTAAAGGCTGTGTTATTAAAGGTGGCGCTCCTGAGTTTGGACTTAAAGTGCAAGAAAACATCTGTGTTATTTCCCTGGAAAAATAAATGAAAGGGACCTGCCTTCTCACAGAGATTTTGTTGTAGAGGAATTGGCTCCTTTTATTTTGTGGGGGATAACCAGTAGGGGTTGTTTGTCCAGCATATTTAAAATAACAGTATTTTTTAAATTTTGAAAAGTACCCAGAAAATGGTGACTTCTCCCTTAAGTAGCTAAATGAATTGGTGGGTGTAAGATTGTCAGAATCAACGGGATGGACTGGGAGGTGAAACCCAAGTGTATCTCTGATGCATCAAGGGTTGAGATGTAAGCCGATCACGACGATTTGCTTATACAGGAGAAAGCTGACAACTTTGATAATGGACTGATATCATTTTGGATAATTAATTGTCCAGTGAAAGGGTTTAACCTTGTCTCTTCCCTCTGTCAGGTTTATTCTTCCCTAGTGATTCTCACTCTATACTAGGAAGAAATCTGGGTCTACATGGTAATGTTTGGATATTTTGGCAAAACCTTTTTGTGTTTGGAGTGGTATAGTATAGTCCATTTGGAATGGGAATTTAAAAGTCCTTCACTGAAATTGTGATCTGGATGTAGTAACTTACCATGCAGAAACACTGCTGGATGTAATGGCATAACACCTAGCCCTTGCCCCTTCTAGGAATTTTTCTCTTGGGTAGTGAGGTGAGGAGGAAAGTCACATGGGAGCAAATTTTAGAATCTTAGGCATCCTGTTTGTTCATGCCATAGATGTTTGCTCTGGACTTGAAATCTCTCTTTTGAAGGAGGTCTTTGAAAAATGAATAATTCACAGTGTGAATTTTCTTGTAGCCTGCATCACAAAAATGTTACCTATCCAAGTCTGAAAAATCTAAATGCTTATTTGAATGTAAAGCACTGTTTCTTGGAACCCCAAATTTGTCTCTTAAAACTTATTCAGAGTCTAAGTTTGTATGTATTACTTTAGCCTTCCCCAAAGTGCTTCTGAAAGGCTTTCTGTTCATGAATGGATGCCTTTATGTGTATAGGTCATTTACATATGTGCAGCTACAGAGACAATTTCAGAAGCCTTAGATGAGTGATGTTTTATAAAGTGGTCTCAACTTATAGCTGCAGGCTATTGTGTTGTATGTTGATTCATGATCCAGAAAGTTTTGTTATGTATTTAAGCAATTGGATGTCATATTTTTTCAATTATTTGAGAGAAAAAATAGCTGTTTTCATCTCTTAGCCCCAATAAATGTGGAGCAGGAAATTAAGTGTGTTAACTGTTGGTGTGCTGCATGTTTTTAGACATGTTCAATTTTATCATCTAAGAGCCAACCAAGTCACTATTAAATGCTAGGCTCAAAATGAATATCAAGTACCCAAATCTGCAGTACCATTTATGGAAGTAATTTTTGCTACCTTGTGTCTTCAAAGAAATGGGAGCGAGTGTAATGCCATCACTTGCGGAAGTCTTTCTCGTTGTATGTATGATACTCCACGCTGTCAGTGCACAAGCATTGACCATTGGCTAGAGAAACAACCAATAACTTAGGCCTTTGATCATTCCAATAAAAAATGGCGCCAGGCATCAAAGTCATTAGTTCTGTCAAACAAGGGTTGGGCTGTATGCTTTCTCAGGTCAGTTCTTACCTCCCAAAAGTTTATTAGAGGAATGTGTTTCCTTGTTATGATTTTTTTAAAAAAGGAAATGTTACTTTAAGCTCATTTCCATTTGATTAGTATTCAAGCCTGGACTTCTCTAAAGTTGAGTGCCAGAGGTTGGTTAACAACTAGAACTTGTGTTTCTGCAAAACCGAAAGCTCACATTCATATACTGATGTTGATGCCTTTTTGTTGAATATTATATGCTACTATACCTGAGTACAAAAGTTTATAACTGACTTATAAATTGAAATTTTATTTTCTAATCCTTCAGTTTTGAGGAAATCAGTAACATCATTTTAAAACATTTTAGAAACATTTAGAAACATTATGGTTTCTTAATCTGCTTAATCATCTAGAATGTCAATATCATTTCATTTTTAGTGTGCTTATTGTTTGCTAAACTTAAATTTGCATTCACAAAGAATTATTGAATGAATTATGTTATACAGCAGTGATTTTAGTCAATGCCTGACCAGCAAGACTTATTGCAATGTAAATTATGAATCTAGTGAATTTGGGGAATTATAATTAGGGTTTTCTGTAATTCAATTATTTCCATTTGTTAGATAATAAATCTAGGTTTTTTTAACCCCCAAAGATAGTATACAGCTCTGTATTATGAGGAAAAAAATTGTCTTCGTATAATTTAATAGCAATTACAATGTTTTTAATACATTTTTATATGTGCTTTTTAAAGAACTTTGAGAACAGTTGTATGAGATAAATTGAACAGATCCTTTTCATAGAGAAAGCAATGGTTTTGTGTTGATGTCTTGCCAAGGGCCACACTATGAATGGCAGCCAGAAAAGGAATGCCAGACTGCTTGAGAGTACTTGAATGCTCTTACATTCTTCAGTGATTCTGAGGCTGCCTTCACTCCCATATCTGTGAGAATGTACTTCCCTCTCAGTTATTTGCACCAGTGGAAGTATGTGTAAGAGAATAATTTATTATTTTGAATAATCACTTTGACTCTGTTTTGGTATATCTGACAGTGTGCCTAGGGCAGATGGCCGCTCCTGAGATCCAACCCAGTCAGTCCCTGGGACTCAGCCAGAGAAGGGCAGGAGATGGTGATTCATTAACTAATAGTATCTAATATTGGAACTAGACTCATACTTACTTCAAATGCCAAAATGTTTGCTTCTCCCACACAAGTACAAAGTACATTCTCACAGGTTCCTTTTAATGTTTATTGTCCAAACTCAAAGCAGTGGTTAATGCAGATCCAAGTCCTTTCCTATTAATGTTACCAGCTTGAACTCTGGTGTATATTTCTGTCCTATCACTAAATAAATCAACCAAGTGACAGTTTTCAACAGCAAGAAATGAGGCTCTAAATAATGAACTTACAGAATAAATTTCTTACATGTATAAGAAATACATAATTTCATGTATATGGTATGTATGAAATTCATTCTGAATTTTCATTATATATATACATATACATATGTATATGTTGTACTTTGAGTTCCATTTTCTGCTTTTATATTTCCCAATTCCCTTTTTTGTGTTAAAACTAGAATGTAGGCTTTTGATGAGAAGGAAATTAAGTCTAATGTTAGCCATTTTATTTTGTAGTTTCTTAATGACCAGGCATGATTCAAAGGGTATATTTTCTTTTTTGAGGAGTGGATGGTTGGTTAACATAATGCTTTTGAGCATATTTGCCTAAGATAAACATGGGGGTTTTCTTGAGGTGAGTTATGAGACTTCTGATTATTGATCAGCCTGGACTTATTTTCTAAATCTAAGCCAGTTTGTTTAACTAAAAGCAAACAAATCCAGAAATCCACATGCCACCTTGCATGATGTGCCCCAAATTCAAGCCTGGCCCCAGGACTTGGGCGCCACAAGGGTACATGAATAGTGTGTTGGAAGAGGGTTGGCATATCTGGTGTCACCTGGGGCACAGAACAAGCAGGCAGCATCCTCTGTTCGCCCTGCTCTCTGCTCATCCAGGCATGTGTGAGGGGGCAGGGAGGTGGAGGGCATGGGCAGACATCAGCTTGCAATAAGATGACTTCAGTTCCGGGCCTGACTTTGCTCTTGTGATGTGGTCCAGGGCCAGCCATCTATCATACAGCATCATTTCATCTGTCTTAGTTCTGGCTTAGAAGGAGCGTATGAGATCATGGATGTCATAGTACTTCTAAGTGGTGTTTGTTAGGAGGTGGAGGAGAGGGAGCATGCAGCACAGTAGGGCATTGTGCTGGGCATGCCATGGCTGTGAGTGTGAGTGACGAGTTTTCAGCCAGACACTGATCCCAAAGGAGAAGAGGGGCTACAGATTGCAAACTTGTAGAAGTGTGTTGAGAGAGGAATAATCTCAGTAAATATATTGTCTTTTTAGATTAAAAAATGTCTTTGTCTTGCTTTTGCACAAAGCAGTATTTCACAAATAAATATTTAGCTAATTTTATGCTCAATTAAAATGGAGCGTATATGGAGAGAAAAATGCAGAATTCATATCAACACAATGATATTTGGGAAGGCAGAGGTTCATTACAAAAACTTGCATTTACATGATGTCATATGGTGTGTGCAAAGTATGTTCCTATTTCATTTTGCTTTTAAAATTACTCTAGAAGTATAGCTGTTCATGTGCCCCTCCCCCAATTTACAGGCGGGAGATGAGATTCCGGGGCCAGGCGATGTGGCACAAGGTCACACAATGGGGTAATGGCAAAGCTAGAATTTGAACCTACATGTTGCATGAGCATTATTTTAACTTTCTTCTGAAGTGGCTTAAGAGAACACATTTATTAACCTCAGCTTCTGTACACCAGAAGTTTGGCCCACTTTTATCTTTGTTCTTAATATCTCCCTTGGCCTAAGAGCCTTTCCCATTTCTTCCAGCAAACCCCTCCTAGGAAGCCCCTCCTGACTTCCCAGGCAGGGTAGCTTCTTATTCCCAGCTCTCATGGCTCTCTTCGTGGCTGGTCTTGCTGCTCAGGGTCTCACTGGACTAAAGATCAAGTTGTTGGCCAGGTGTATTCTCATTTGGGACTCAGGGCTGTCGTCCAAGTTCACTGGTTGTGGGAAAAATTTGGTTCCTTCTCCCACTTTCCATGTGGGCCCCTTCATCTGCAAGCCACATAGAGTCTTTCTCATGCTTCAGATCTCTGACTTCCTGTTCTGCCACATCTCTCTGACTTCTATTATTTTAAACTTAAAGTGGCGAATGGGAACATGTTTATGATTGTCATTTTCAACAGGAAATTTAACTTTTTGCTGTTCTGTTTCCTTGCCCTGTGAAGACAGTTTGCAGATGTGATAGTATCATGTAGTATCATGTAGTATTTGTGATAGTATCATTACAAATTCAGAGAAGAACGAAGAGCAATATTGAGCTTCCTACAAGGGAAGCTTTGATCCAAAGTTTCAGTTGAGCCTGGCATGGCCAATGTGTTGGAAGCAACCCTGCTTCTGGCTGGCATCCTTGGGAGGGCCACTTGGTCTTTACATGAGACAAATTTTCCCAAGTGGACTTAGAAGAAAACCTGATGTCAGATTTTTTCATTTAATTGTTTCTAGTATTTAAAAAATCTTATTTTCAATTACAGTTAATGTATAACATTATATTACTTTCAGGTGTACAACATAGAGATTAGACAATTCTATACCTTATGAAGTGCTGATCTTATTTTTTTGAACAAACTTTCAGAAGATTTGGGCGTGGATTGAATCTCATATTGGATTCCAGAAGGGCAGCTCCTTTTAAGAGCTGGTTTCAAGTACAGGATGGTGTTTCCACCCAAGTCAGACTAATAAAGCAATGGACTGGAGTGAACCAGTTTCTTCCTGTTATAAGGGACCTGCACCAAAAGTCAAGGTTGTGTGATGGTCCCCTGTGGCTTCGGACAATTTATCTTTGTTTCAGTTTTCTCATCTAGAAAATTGGAAGTGAATGTTTTCTTGTTCCAATTCAAATCTAACCTTTTGTGTGAGTTGGGAAAGATCACCAGCTCCCACAATGCACTCCAATATACAAGAGTAGTTAGCACAAGGGAAATTCTTATTAGGCAAGCAATTGGTAATTGCCAGAAGAAGCTTCCATTTGCTAAATTATGGATAATTCCAGAAGCATGTGAAATATATTAGCAGTTTATTTAAAATAAACAAATTCAATGAACAATAGTTGAACTCCATGGTTTGTTTACAGTTCTTGGTAGCTGAAAAAGATTTACAACAAAAGTTGCTGAGGGAATTTCCAGGGACATGTTTTCTCCAGTACTTAGATTAAAAACATCAGAATCTTTGTATCCATGTTTGTTTCAGCCACACAGTGGATTACTCTGAGTATGTCAGTCTAAGGAGACTTTTTAACATTCAGTTACTTGTTATTATTTTTTCTCTCTGAAATAAAGTTAAGGAATAGTTAAGGTGATTCAACTATGTATATGTGTTAAAAGATGGTACATATGGTTACCATGTATTATTTGAAGCCCACAATAAGCTGTTCATACAGATAATGCTCCCACTTGTGACAAAATGTTTCTACTTAGGGCTTTTAACATTTGAGGAAAGAAACATTTAGTTTTGAGTGGTCATACTAAAACACATTTTTAGTATTTCTGTCTGACATCACAAATCATAACCAAGGAAGTAAAACAAAGACTTGAAAAATATCTTTGGGCTTAATTTCTATTACCCATTTTAATAAAAACAAAAATGTATATTGATTGCATCTTAAAATGGAAATGATGAAAAAAGGAAATGATTGTATTTCCCTATTACCCGTTCACAGCATTTCTACAAATGTTTCCACATAAGTGCCCTCAACTGGTGTAGGAACACAGATTCACCTGGGAAGGAGGAGAAGATGGCTTGGAGGCATTGCTGGAAGTAAACTGCTGAGGACTAGAAACTGACTTGATCTCTCCTGTTTTATTTTCCAATTTTGTCTTTAAAATTTATCTAAAAATTTTAATCTCTATATTATATTGATTTTGCTTTAAAGATAACATTGTAAATTACATAAGGAAAATTAACATCCTAAAGAAGCTCCATCTTAAAGAAGCTTCATCTTCATCTTGTTTCCTCTAGTACCCATAGTGCATCCCTGGGGTGCTCCTGCACCTGTTTGAGAGGCATGCACTTGTAGCTGAACACGCTGAAGAAGGCGGGTCTACTAGGTTACAATTCTCAATACCAAGCATGTGTTCAGTGCCCTCTTCATATAAACAAACGAGCAGCAATGAGTTGCCTAAAGTGGCTTAATGGGGTTTAGAAGAAAAGACACTGAGGTCTGGAAAGATAACTAGCCATAATCGTGTTTCTCTGGTAACAAGAGAAACCCTGGTTCTTATTGCTGACATAGTAAAGAATTACAGATCAGCGAGCCTAATAGCGTGCAAGCAATGTTTATTAGTGCTAAGTTCTTTTTTTAAAAAAAATATTTTATTACCCTATTACAATTGTCCCATTTCCCCCCCTTCACTTCCCTCTGTCATGCACAATCCCTCCCACCCACATTCCCCCCCTTTAGTTCATATATATATATGAACTAAATATATAAATATGAACTATATATATATAAGTTCTTTGGCTTCTACATTTCCCATACTATTCTTAATCTCCCCCTATCTATCTTCTACTTACCATTCATGCTACTTATTCTCTGTACCTTTTCCCCCTCTCTCCCCACCCACTTGCCCACTGATAACCCTCCATGTTATCTCCATTTCTGTGATTCTGTTCCTGTTCTAGTTGTTTGCTTAGTTTTGGTTTTTGTTTTGGGTTCAGTTGTTAATAACTATGAGTTTGTTGTCATTTTACTGTTCATATTTTTATCTTCTTTTTCTTAGATAAGTTCCTTTAACATTTCATATAAGGGGTTAGTGATAATGAACTCTTTTAACTTGACCTTACCTGGGAAGTACTTTATCTGCCCTTTCATTCTAAATGAAAGCTTTGCTGGATAGAGCAATCTTGGATGTAGGTCCTTGCCTTTCATGACTTGGAATACTTCTTTCCAGCCCCTTCTTGCCTGTAAGGTCTCTTTTGAGAAATCAGCTGACAGTCTGATGGGAACTCCTTTGTAGGTAACTCTCTCATTTTGTCTTGCTGCTTTTAAGATTTTCTCCTCTTTAATCTTGGGTAATATAACTATAATGTACCTTGGTGTGTTCCTCTTTGGGTCCAACTTCTTTGAGACTCTCTGAGCTCCCTGATCTTCCTGGAAGTCTATTTTCTTTGGCAGATTGGGGAAGTTTTCCTTTATTATTTGTTCAAATAACTTTTCCACTTGTTGCTCGTCCTCTTCTCCTTCTGGTTGCCCTATAGTTCAGATGTTGGAACATTTAAAGATGTCCTGGAGGTTCCTAAGCCTCTCCTCAATTTTTTGAATTCTTGTTTCTTCATTCTGTTTTGGTTGAACTTTTCTTTCTTCCTTTTGGTCCACACTGTTGATTTGAGTCCTGGTTTTCTTCCCCTCATTGTTGGTTCCCTGTACATTTTCCTTTATTTCACTTAGCATAGCCTTCATTTTTTCAACTAATTTGTGAGCATACTCAACCAATTCTGTGAGCATCCTGATCACCAGTGTTTTGAACTATGCATTTGATAGGTTGGCTATCTCTTCATTGCTTAGTTGTATTTTTTCTGGAGCTTTGATCTGTTCTTTCATTTGGGCTATTTTTTTTTTTTTTGGCAGGGGTGGTCTCCTCAAGCCTGTTACATTGTAAGGGGCAGAGCCTTAGGTGTTCACCAGGGTAGTACAATGCATGTTGCTGTGTTGTGATGCTGTATGTGGAGGAGGGGTCGGAGAGGGAACAGTGCTGCTTGCTCAGCTCTCTGCTGATTTTCAGTCACTTCCCCTGCTACCCACAGTCATTTTGGGCCCTTTTGGTGCTGATTCCCTGGTGGGTATGCTTGTGTACATTTTAGGACCCTGTGGATCTCTCCAATGAACTCTCCTCTGAGGCTGGGAGTTTCTCCCATTGCTGCCCCAACCCCCACAGATGTTTTCAATGAGAAGTTTGAGGCTTTATTTCCCCACACCGGAACTCTGGGTTGTGTGGTCTGTCTGGTTCCCCAGTTGTTCCTCCCAGTTTGTCTACACTTGAATGTGGGACTGCCTGGTCCTCCAGCCACTGCCTTGCCTCGAGTCCTCTCCACCCTGGCTGTCAGTCTCTGCTCCTCCTACCAGTCTGCATGACTGTTTCTTCTTTAACTCCTTAGTTGTCAGACTTCCATACAGTTTGATTTTCTGTCACTTCTGGTTGTTTTGTTTTTAAATTTGTTGTTGTCCTTCTTTTGGTTGTGCAAGGAGGTACAGTGTGTTTACTGATGCCTCCATCTTGGTCAGAAGTCCTTAGTGCTAAGTTCTAATGGGAGAGCAAAAGCAAGGGTGGCTAGAGCCGGGGTGGCCAGGGCTGAGTGACCAGGGGCCCCACCCCAGTGTGGTAAGAAAGGCCCACTAGCCAAGAAAGAGAGTCCTTTGCTCTGAGGACTTACATAATTAGTGGTATGGGGGTGAGGGAGTTACATATTGATTGATGGGTAAAGGTGGTTGCCAGCTTTCCCAGGGAGACATGACTGTGCAATGTAGGTATGGGTGGGGGTCTGTTAGCTCGAATCCTTATCTTGCTCCAGAGTCTATTTGTTCATTTTGCATATGTGATGGGGGCAGGCAATTAACCAAAGTTGCTTTATGGGCTTTTTTTCTGGGTACTGTAGTCCCTTCCCCACCTCCCTTTCGGGCCTTGGGACAAATACACAGTCCCAAGGTTTTCCTTTTCCCAACTAGTGGAGATGATACACACAGACTTTCAAGGCCCCCCCCCCCCACTGTCTCCTTCATTATCTTGTTGTTTGGAATGCCTGGCAGCCTTATAGAGCCAGGCTCAGAACTATTTGGTCAATGGGTGAGACACATCTTCCTTTGCTTTTAGTCTCCTGTATTAAGTTCTTTGTTAGATTGTGATGGTAAGGGCCCTGCCTTTATTTCCCCTCTGGCTTCTCATTCTACTGTAATGATACCATGTCATGTTTGATAAATGCTTCCCCAGTGGGATGTAGATGGGGATAGATAAGGCTGGAACTTTTTGGTTAGGGATTTGAAGAGATGGTACCAAATCAGGGCTTTGAAACACAGTTATGTTTGTAATTACAAAGAAGGGAACAAAGGCATTACAGAGGGGGACATGATGAGATCAAGGTGGCTTGTGGGTTGATGAATAGCTTAGTTAAGCTGAAATGAAGGATTTGCAGGGCATAGAAGAACCAGAAAAGGTAAAGGAAAGAGAGACCCATGACTGCCAGGCTCAGGAGCTGGTAGGGAGCCATTTAAGGGTTCTGAGCTTGAGAGGACATATGTACAAAGGTACGTTTTGGGAGTTTAATCTGACCACAGCATGTTGATTGCATTGGAAGGGAGAAAGCTGGAAGTAGCATGACCAGTTAGGGGACTAGTGCATTTTTAATGAAGGCCTGGTCTAGAGTAGCATCTGCAGAGAAAGGTGGTGGCAGTAGTGGGGGTGGGGGGCGGGGAGCAAATGAAAAACTACATACCTCATGTATGTAAATTACAAGGCTTTTGGTAGTTATGTCACCTACAGAATAAGTGCTTCCTAAAAAGTATTCCATTATACAATTATTTTCTTATTTAAACATATTACTCTACAGTTGCTATTAGTTTTTACCCAGAACCAGGTTAGAAAATGTTTTGTTACTGTGAGGCTTACTCATAGGTCTTACCTTTGAATCATTTCTGGAACAAAGCAGAGAATAAACAAAATTACTCATAGGCCATGTTAAAAGAGCCAGATTGAATGCAGAAAAACTGTGTGGGGGATGTATTTCTACCTGGTTTTATAATGTTAGTTAATTTTTATGAAAGTAGAGGGCACAGGAGAGTGTCTTATATTAATGAATTCATTAGTGTTTATAAAAATGCTTTCAATCCAACTAACTTCTTTTCTGGGGGAGAGCCAGGAGCACTGAAGTACATAACCAACTTAACAAAGACTGGAAATGAAGCTGAGTTCTGAAAGTGCTTTGAGGAAGTTAATTGACCATGTTGTTTTCATTTACTTTGGAAAGAAAATCCCTTTGAAAGTGAAACAAGGTGTGTCTTTCCCCTTACTTAGCTGCCATTCTGTTTGCTAATAAGATAAACTGATGTAATCCTATGTTACATACTTCCGTTTTGCATATGAGTAAGTAAATTATACTTCTCTTTTGTATATGAAGAAGTAAAGATTGTAGTGATACTACTTAACTCAGTGATTCTATGTTATAATTGATGATTAGCCTATTCTCATTAGAATTTTCTTTTGCCCTTTGCCCACGGAAACCATTTGCTCTCAGTAAGTCTGGCACAGTAGCTGTAGAAGGCCTGCTTAATACAGCTGAACGCAGAGAGCAGGGACGAGTCTGAATACTGAATTCTGGGCAATTCGGCCTTTCATTAATCAATGCCCATTACTTTAGAAGAAAAAAAGGAATTGCTACATGTAATGATCAGAAACCAAGAAGGCCCATCCCTCTAACAAATAGTGGAAGGACAGCTCAGCACCCCCATAGCTTTTGCACACTAATCAATTGATACTCAGGAAGGAAAAGTGAAACTTGGAGAAAAGTTTGGAGAGTTTCCTAAGTTCTCCCATAGATATTGGCATATGCAAATATTTCTCTATTGATTCTATTGATGCCTTCGTTGTACTGAGAGGGTGAATAATTGAGTCATATAGAGAAGTCTTTTATAATTAAAAATGATCTCTGATTCTCAGAAGGATGCTTTTATCTGATTTTTCCTCAGTTGTTCCTTTTATTAAAATCTACCCTGAGGATATGTTTATTGATTTTAGAAAGATAGGGGAGGGAGAGAGGGAGAGAAAGAGAAATATTGATCAGTGGCCTCTAATAGGCACCCCAACTGGAGATCAGACCTGCAATATTTTGGCGTATAGAATGATAGTCCAACTAACTAATCCACCTGGCCATGGTCTTCAGTTGATTCTTTTAAAAAAAAATATATATATTTTATTGATTATGCTATTACAGTTGTCTCATTTTCCCCACTTCACTTAACTCCACCCTGCACACCCACTCCCACCCACATCCCCCCGCTTTAGTTCATGTCCATGTGTCATAAGTTCTTGGCTTCTACATTTCCCCTACTATTCTTGCCCTCCCCTGTCTATTTTCTACCTACAATCTATGCTACTTATTCTCCATACCTTTCCCCCTCTCTCCTCCTCCCACTCCCCTGTTGATAACCCTCCATGTGATCTCCATTTCTATGGTTCTGTTCCTGTTCTAGTTGTTTTCTTTGTTTTTGTTTTAGGCATGGTTGTTAATTATTGTGAGTTTGCTGTCATTTTACTGTACATGTTTTTAATCTTCTTTTTCCTAGATAAGTCCCTTTAACATTTCATATAATAATGGGTTGGTGATGATGAACTCTTTTAACTTGACCTTATCTGGGAAGTACTTTGCTGGATAGAGCAATCTGGGATGTAGGTCCTTGTCTTTCATGACTTGGAATACTTCTTTCCAGCCCCTTCTTGCCTGTAAGGTCTCTTTTGAGAAAGCAGCTGACAGTCTGATGGGAACTCCTTTGTAGCTAACTCTATCATTTTGTCTTGCTGCTTTTAAGATTTTCTCCTTCTCTTTAATCTTGGGTAATGTAATTATGATGTGCCTTGGTGTGTTCCTCCTTGGGTCCAACTTCTTTGAGACTTTCTGAGCTCCCTGATCTTCCTGGAAGTCTATTTTCTTTGGTAGATTGGAGAATTTCTCCTTTATTATTTGTTCAAATAACTTTTCCACTTGTTGCTCTTCCTCTTCTCCTTCTGGTACCCCTATAATTCAGATGTTGGAATGTTTAAAGATGTCCTGGAGGTTCCTAAGCCTCTCCTCAATTTTTTGAATTCTTGTTTCTTCATTCTGTTTTGGTTGAACTTTTCTTTCTTCCTTTTGGTCCACACTGTTGATTTGAGTCCTGGTTTTCTTCCCCTCATTGTTGGTTCCCTGTACATTTTCCTTTATTTCACTTAGCATATCCTTCATTTTTTCATCTAATTTGTGAGCATACTCAACCAATTCTGTGAGCATCCTGATCACCAGTGTTTTGAACTATGCATTTGATAGGTTAGATATCTCTTGGTTGCTTAAAAGTATTGGCTTTGGGGCTTTGATTTGTTCTTCTGTTTGAGCCATTTTTTGGGGGTGGGGGTCTGGTCATGCCTGTTATGTAGTAAGGGATGGAGCCTTAGGTGTTCACCAAGGCGGGGCAACCCAGTCTCTGGGTTGTGATGCTGTCTGTGGGGAACAGTCCTCAAGGAACAATGGCACTTGCTCTGCTCTCTGCTGGATTTCAGTCACTTCCCCTGCTCCCACAAGCAAATTGGACCCTTATGGTGCTGATTTCCATGTGGGTGGGCTTGTGGACATGCTGGGACCCTGTGGGTCTCTCCAACAAACTCTCCTGTGAGGCTGGGAGTTTTCTTGCGGTACCTCAACCCCCACAGGTATTTTCAGTGGGTGTTTTGAGGCTTTATTTCCCCACACTGGGACCCTGGGTTTCAAAGTCTGTCTCTTTCCCCAGTTTTGCCTGGTTTACCTGTGTGCAAATGTGGGACTCAACGCTCCATGCCCTTCCACAATCTGTCGCCTCACTTTGTCTGCCAGCTGCCACCCTGTGAGCCTGGGTTGCCAGCCGGGTCACCAGCTTCCCTGCCATGAGCCCTCTCTGTCCAGGCTCCCCAACTCCCCCCACCCCCTTACTGGTCTGGATGAATGTGTCTACTTTAACTCGTTGGTTGTTGGACTTACATACAGTTCAATTTTCTGTCGGTACTGGTTGTTTTTTTGTTTTTAAATTGTCCTTTTTTGGTTGTGCGAGGAGGCACAGTCTGTCTACCTATGTCTCCATCTGGGCTGCAAGTCCTTCAGTTGATTCTTAATAGCCAGATATTTGTCTGTTTTCTTAGTCTTTTAAAACAATAATCTCTTGGATTTACTAATCTTATTTCATTTTCTAATTCATTAATTTAAAAATATTAATTTTTCATTCTGCTTTGCTTATTATCTTTAAAATTTTCCTTTTTTACTTGGGTTGAGTGCTTCACTGATTTTTATTCTCTGTTTTAATTGTAAGAGCATTTAAAACTCACTTTTCAATATAACTTTGATAGCATCCAAAGAACTTTGATAAATAGTGTTGTCAATGTTAGTTTTTCTACAAAATAACCACCGTATTGTTTTTTTACCTTCACTAAATGACTGTGTTTAGATAGGCTTAAATTTTCAGTTGTATTTTGTTTTTTAAAAATATAACTTATTTCTAGGTTTGTTTGTTTTTGCATTGGGGGTCAATTTCTACTTTTTGGAATTTCCTGAGCAATTTTTTTGTGGAAAGAAAATTAGGAGATATTCCAAAAATGAGTATTTTCTCTGAAGGGTACAAATTTTATGTATGTATGTGTTTATTTATTTTCAGCTTTATACAGGTATAATTGATGAATAAAATTATAAAATTTTAAAGTGTATATTGTACATGGATTTATTCCTGGGCTTGCTATTCTGTTCCATTGATCTATGTGTCTGTTTTTATGCCAATATACTATTTTCATTATTATAGCTATGTATAATATGATCACAAAGTGTAATTTCTCCACCTTTGTTTTTCTTTCTCAAGATTGTTTTTTCTTTTCTGGAGACTTTTGTGGTCCCATACAAATTTTAGATTTTTTTCTTTATCTCTATTTAAAGCACCATTAGAAT